>NC_090444.1:425570699-425873729 GCF_031143425.1 Pleurodeles waltl
CATACACAACTACATAGACTTCGAGCAAAGCAGCTAAGGGAGGGCGTGGCACTCTGTCTTTAGAGAAAAGAGACTGCTTTCTTTTTCAGAAAAATATAAACAATTTTTTTCAGGTTGCAGCCATAAAAGTGCTTATCCTTGAAAGTATGGTTGATAGTTCTGCCCGACATCAGTGTGCATGTAAAAAGTGAACAATTCCTTATCATAAAAAAGAATCATACAGATGTAAATCACAAGGCTGCCTTTGAATTGCTTCATAAAACCTGTTAATTCAAGCTCTCCAAGAAAAAGAAAAAAAAAGAAAAATCAAGGGCGCCATATAATGGTCACCAACACCGTAATGCATGAAAAACGGAACCAAAAAAGTAAATGAAACAATTTAACAAAAAGACAAACGCAGATTTCACACCCCATCATCACAAAACCAACACGCTTTTAACGTCGCTTGCAACACCCCAGAGGTACCACAAAGGTCACTTCAGGCCAGCAACCAGGGGAAGAGCATAGTTGATGTGGATGAGAATAAATGGGAAAGAATGGATGGCCAACGGTAATTTAGGAAGATGTGAAGACCAGCACTATTTGGTTAATTTTTCAGAAATAGTTTATGTTCTGGATCCTTGTTTTTTTCTAACATTAGTACACCATGAGACCAATAGATCTACTGGTAGATACAGTGTTCCATACAACAAGAAATTCCTGCATGCATGCCTCACTGTGTTATGCCAGAAGCAGGCAGAAAGTGTCATGTTATATATGGCATCTGACATTGAAATGCCCAAATGCACCGCTACGGGCTAAGGGATATACTGTATATCAAGTAGTGATTTGGTTCATCCTTTACACCATACAGTGGCACTCTCAGTCAAAACATGCCTCCAATTCTGTCACAGACTCCTATGATCATCTGAAAACCAAAAACAGTAGTACAACATGACAACAACTGCATCTGCAGAAAGTGGAGGTCTGTGAGTTTTAGATATAACAACTGAAAATTAAAAAGAAAATAAAAAATATCAGATTTACATTGAAAAGACAGGAGTTGTGACATATCAACAGAGACCATAAATGTCTATAGCAACAAAGTCAGATCACGACAGGTATGATGGCCAGAAGATCATCTCCCTTAAATTCACAGTCGAATAGTGCACATTGGTGCCAACAGTTTGGGATACACTCATCTTGACTGAAAAAATGAAAATGATTTCAATGGATCAAGAGCCTCTTCTACGAGTAGTGACCTTTTTGTTGTTCGATTTTTATAGAAAAGATAAAGCAGATCATAACACGTTAGTGTTTTCCCCATCTTTCCTCTTAACAGGAGCACGCCAAGCTGTTCCAGAAATGCAGATGCTCTTTCTTCAAAAAAATAAAAAAAACTTGTAATGCAACAAAAAAAAAAAATTAGCGGCATCTCTCCTTCAGTTTTTGTTTAAACTCTTATTCTGCATCCACAAGGCCCAATAACAACACATCCCAGATACAGCTGTAAATACAGCTTTCTCAGGGTCTTCTGGTCCACAGGATCCACAGACAGTCATTTTGAAAAGCTCTCCCATTTTCGAGATAGGTCAATAGCTCAATGCGCATTCCTCAGTGACTCCATGCTATTCAGAAAAGGTCCGTTCTTAAACTGCAGCGCATACCTTTCGCTTGATTAGTTCCTCTACTTGAGAGTGCTGTGCAATCTTGGGCTTACAACTGCTTGCCATGTTCTTCAGCACCAGATCTGCACATTCTTGCATGCCACGAAAATCACCAATGCCACACTTTGCATAAAATTTTAGTAAACTCGTTGATATTGTGCATTATGTATAGAGAAGTATTGATCCATTCTGTAGAGTGCTGCACATGTGGTTTATAGGACAGATGCTACAAGCTGTATGACGCCTCCTGTGATTGGCACTTTGGAAAAGTCTTCTCAATGAGGTTTTTCAAGGCACCTCTGCTATTTGTACCTAGACTTAGTTACAGAGCAGTCATAATACAACTCCATGGGGTGAAAAATGTTATTAAAATGTTACATTTCTGGACGTTCCTAGAGGTTACGTTTTTGTAGCAAGCCAATTTGAATCAGCACTTAACAAGGGCTATAGGTATGCTCAATGCCGTGGCACCAACGTCAACAAGTGTGGGCCGTTCCTAACACGCTACTCTGTCAACCACCTTAAACCGGTGAAATGAATCAACCAACTGATCAATAGTCATTGTGAGCAACTTAGTCACACAATACTGGGAAGGGCCAATATAAGCAGACAAGTCGAACCACTGGCACATTAAGGTATATCAACCACAGCAGTGAAGAGAAAGGTGACCACGTGAAATAGGGAGCAGAGTCTATAACCAAGACTCTTAGCTGACAATACAACATCAGGAGTTCAAGGACCTGCTAGGTCTAACAACAAGAGAGACACTTTCAGGTACACAGCATCTAAAATTTTGTCATTCATATTTGAAAGTTATGAGTACCTTTTCAGGCACCACGAAGTGTTCAATTAATTAGCTGCACAACATCAACCTTAAAACAAGGGCTGGCAAAACAAATAGGTCTGGTTTCTATTTTCAGCCAAGGACTAAAACATAAAAAAAGGTTTGCTACATTGAAAAAAAACACAAACAACTATTGTTTTTTACACACACATTATTCCATGAGATAAATCAATGTGGTGACAATGTACTTTTGAGATGTACAATAGTCCTTCATGCATTCCAATGCAAGCACTCTCAAGAACGCAGAACGATACTTCAAAAGGCCAAGTGCATGGGGGTGAAAGAAAAGACACACACTGCTCTAGGAGGAGCCTACACCCACTCTATATTTCAAAAACTTGGTACCAACAGCTATGCTGACAGTTGCGCTGACATGACAGACCTAAAAAGGCTAATAATAGTGCATACAAACAATCTGCACAACCCTGTCAGCACTCCTCTGTTATAAACAATTAATATAGTTTGGCACTAAAATGCTTTCAGTGACTTGTAAATTACACCTTTCCATTGCTGACATGAAACGCACAAAATCCAGTTTACTGTTCTGCAAATGCACAGATTTCCTATATGTCCGCCAGCAGCCCTATGTTTAAGGTAACAGGCTAAGTTTTTACTTAAAATACATTATTGAGCCAATCAGGCTTTGGGGTGACAGCTGACTAGAGGGAAATCTGTCCTCCAGGGGCACTGGGGGGGGGGGGGGGGGGGGGTGTTAGGTGCAGTCAAGATTAACTCTGCACCTTGGGCTACATCTGTTAAAGGACGTAGCCCAAAAGATATATAGTCGCCATTTTGGGGCTGCAAACCCATCATTTTTTTCGGTAGGTGTACACGGTGGAAGCCCCTGTTTAGCAGAGCCAGCGAACTTTTCTCCCACCTGCCTACACCCTTTGGCCAGGTAGAAGGGGCAGTGCGGTTTGTTTAAGGCTATCAAGGGCTGGCGATTACAACAGGAGCGTAGGTTTTGTGTTGGTTGTCGCTTACGACAGTGCCAGAGGGAGTGGTTGGCCCACAAGTGTGAAGGCCTTTACTTAAGGTTATTTTGGTCAACATAGGCTAAGAAGGCAGAAAGAGAGGGTGTCAACAAGCCCACACCGGGAGTCCTGGAAGTTAAAGGTTATGGTACAGGAATATATAGTTGAGCAAATGTTAATTTGTTCGATGTTAAGTAGGAGGGAAATTATAAAAGAAAAACACAAAACTATAAGAGGTCATGTTAGAGTGTTGTGTTTATGGGGGAGCGGGTTCAGGGGTGGAGGGTGTTAAGTATAGGTTAACAAATGTTTAGTGAGGTTTTAGTTTTGTAAGGCAATAGGCTGAGGTTGTTTTGTGATCATGAACATCATTTAGTGGTCGTCAGAGGTTGCAGCTGTGACCCCTGGCTTGCCCCTTGCGACCCGTAACACTGCTTTGAGACCCCTGGCCTCAGAAGTGACTGTCAGTGCATGGAACACAGTGGCAGCTCATACTAAAAAAAAAAAATGTTTTTAAACGTAGCTGTGTGTGTGCTTGCATGTGTGTGGCTGTTTGCGTGAGAGTGTGTGTAGGGTGTAAGTGTGTATTAGCACGTGTGTGATTGAAATTTAAGGACAAAGGGCGAGTGATGGGAGTGCGATGTCACTTCTGTTACCCCTGGCATTTTGGTGAGCTGACATTAATGTTTCAATAAAGAGGCCTTTTTCACACATAGAAGGAGTCAGTGGTGGTGTTGTTGTACTACATATCACCCAATAACACATCAGAAAACTAGTGCAAGGTGTGTTGTTTCTCTAAGGTCATGGCATGAATTCCCGGGACTGCAGAACAAACAGCTTCCCACCACTCTGTGCGGTGCAGTTGCTGCATCAACGTCTCCCAAACCTGCTGACACTTCTGCACAGCTGACATTACACCACAAGGGCAGACTGCAGAGCTGTGCCCGACAGCAGAGCACCCCACACGAGCCACTGCCCAACGCCGGATACACACCCTTTCTCCAAGCTCTGTCAAAGACTGCACAACTGTTCAGAAAATAACTTTGAAAGGGGCCAATTAGGTAGACTGCGCATCACGATTGTAAGAGTGCTGGGCTAACAACTCGTAAACACGCGGACTCGCCCACTCCCCTGAGAGGGGTGTGTGAATGTCAGCGCATGCAAAATGGGCGCCGTCCACGCACAGCCCCGTGAACATCTCTGGCGCGGCCCCTCCCTGGTGGCTGCTGCGCCGCCGCAGGCTGCACTCAACTGACCGCATTAGAGCTGCAGGACTGCCTGCATCATAGCAGCAGGGGCCGGGCGCCAAGGCTGACAGACCCTCGCGTGACTGGCATGGTGCCCACGCGGGCGGAGCCACCAGCATCCCCTGCATTAAAGCACTACAGGTAGAGAACCCGAGAAGAGGCAGACCCACCCTCAATAATACATCCACAATGGACCCAGTAAAACACAGCAGCACAGGTACCCGTTCCCCGGGGCACCCACCCTCACAATGGAGGAGTGCCCATCCATACGCATCCCTGTAGCATCATCACTGCATTACATCAGCGCGGTATGTTGTCACAGCACACCTCCCCAGCATCACAACATAGGCTGTCCCCTCTGAGACAAACTCAGAGGCGCAACACACAGACTAAGGTCTCTGCAAGAGGTGGGCACAGCCCATGCCTGCATATTGCTGCATCATCTCCAGCCCTGTGGCCTTTCCCGCATCCGCACAGCAGGGCGACGGCTGCCAGCCCCCTCTGCACGTACCCGTGCCCTGAAGGGTCGTGTACCATGGCACCCACAGCCCCTCGCGTGCCCTTCCTCGCCGTGCACGAGGTCGCTGCGGCACAGCTGAGGTGATACACGCTAGCACCTGTTTCAGAACCGGACGTGTTATACGAGCCCCGACCTGTTGCGGGGTCCCCTCTACCGCCCCCACCTCCCTGGCACACACACACACGAGCAGCCTGTCTGCGACGGGGGGCGCACATGCAAGAGTGCATCATCGGGCACAACAGCAGGGCCAGGGAGGGAGAGGCTGCGGCAGGGCCACGCCTGTGTGCAGCCGCGCTGCACCGTTACATCCACCCCAAGGCCATGATCTCACCGCCTCCCGCAGCAGCACCGGCCCCTGACAACCCCTGCAGCGTGTGTGCGTGGGGGGCCGCGACTCACCCACGCTCCCGTCACTCTCCTGTCCCCAAGTGGCCAGCCGCACACAGATGCACTTAGTGATGGAGACAGAGCAGCAACAAACAGCGCAGAGTTCCCTGGGGAAGTACAGAGGAGGGACCCCCGCCGTCTCCCGAGCTCTGACAACTCCCTCGCAATCCACCTCTAATTATACCTTTAAGGGAGGAGGGGGGCATGCCTCGGAGCCTCCCTCCCCGTGTGCATTTTCGCACACCCTCGTCCTCATCGCCGCCATCCCGATGCGGAGGACGAGCCCTCACAAGAATACACCACCGCCCCCGGCATCTATCGCATCGTAACGGGCCTTCGGCGAGACGTTCAGGTCGCCCCCTCCCACCACCACTGGCCTCACACTCGGGAGGGATGTAGAGGGCAGCCCCTCCGTCCCCTCTTACCTTACCGTGCCTGTCGGTGTCCGAGCGGGCTGGAGGGAGGGGTGCGTGCCGGAGCTCGCAGGAGGGCGGCCGCACGGCTCCGGGCAGAGATGAGAATGAAGCACGGGGTGGATGGAGGAGGAATCCGCAGCCCGCCGCCGCCCGCTCTCGGCAACAGCTGCACTGATTCCTGCAGGAGGAGGAGCGGGCGGAGGAGGCTCCGCAGCGACGCCTGCAGGCCGCCGCGCGCGCTGCGCCCCCTCCCTCTAGTCTACAGCAGAAAGGCTGCTGCGCACCGGCCCCCGCACCGGCCCGTGCCCGCACCCGCACCGAGGGACGGCAGCTGAGGGCCATCCAGCCCCGGACAGATAAGAGTGACACATCAACCCTGCCAGTGGTTCCGCCCGCTCCCCGGGTAGTAAGATCACAGGCCGCCAGAGCTCGGGTCTGTGGCAGCAGCCGCATCAAGCTTTTCGCAGCAGGCATCCTTTGGTTTATGGAAGGATAGCAATTTACCAACCCACAGGAAAAAAATGCAAAAATTCTGTTTCTGTTTCTCAGAAAAGTACCACTGATCACATCTTCAATTTGCAGATGCTGATGAAAAATTTAAAACAGTTCTGATTAATATATTTAAACATGTTTAATTCTGATTGGCATCCAGATATCTGCTACCGCATATCTACTGTATTAGCAGTCCCAGTTTATACTTCAGAAATGATAACGGTGGGTGCCAGTGTAACGCTGACAGAATGGTACAACCCTACAGGGATCCAGGGTCAAACGGACTTCGCCTCGCAAGCATGGTGGAACCCCCTTAGATATTTATTTTCGAATGATGAGTTACTTAAAAAAAAAAAAGGTTACAAGGAGGTTATAATTAAGTTCTGAATTTACTGCTACAAAACCACGGAAATTCAGCAGTTAGAGTTATTTAAAGGAACTACAATTCACACCCTAAAGTAACTACAACTTGCGCTATGCACTGCTAATTACCCTAGATATTACAGCACTCATGAAAACTTTCATAACATCAATACAAATATCAATGAAACATCAGAAGTAAAATTTTAGTTCAAGCCTGGAAGCTCCTATTATGCTTTCTTTTCCTGCTGGAATTTTTAATTGCAGCAGTCAAGTCAATGCAGAAAAAACTACAATTCCCATGAGGCAAAGATCCATAGCCAATGGGAAGTAAAACATAGCCCAAAGTAATGCACCAATCACCAACCTAGAAGCCCTATAATACTTAACTTGACTGTGAACACTCCTCTTTTCTTGGTGCTCGCAGTCAAGATAAGTATTTTCATGACAATATTCTAATGTTTCATAATATTGCTTTGATATCAACCTAATATATTTGCATAGCATATATAAATTGCGCGCTTCTGATTTCTCACTGTGGTTTCGCTCAGCCGGCTCGTAGCCACACTGCCTAAGAGTGCCACGTTCCTCGCGCTTCCTTGCTGGTGCTCTCCTCAGTCTGCAGTGTCCATTTTATGCACCAGTTGGGAGAAACGCTGTTACGTCACCTGTAGTGTTTGCCCCTCGTTGTGCTTGTGGCTGCACCCATTTCAGGCTTTCAGGTTTTGCTTCATTTTCCCTTTCTCCGGCACCGTTATTTTGTATTTTCTCCTGGTGCCGTCTGAGGCTATTGTCTGCTCCATGCCTCTGCCCGGCTGCCGGTAGAAGAGCTGGTTCCCGCCATCTTCAGTCTCCGCCTGTCTCTCACTCGTTCCTCCCTATTTCCCCGTTTATAGGTGGAGTTTATTTATTTCTTCTATTCCCTACAGCTTTTTGACCCTTTTTTTGCCAGTTTAAATTTGTGCGCTGCTCACACATTTTTTCATAGCAGGGGGATTGACATGACATTAATGAAGACGAGGAGTCTGTAATAGGCAATTTAATTTTATTCAAGGGTCATTCGAACAGGCAGTTTCTGCCTCCATGGATAAGCTAACCGAAAATTTAGAACATTCTGTAATTAATATTGTTTCAATGACGATTTTGGCCCATTCTGCAGGGGATAGCAGTAAGCGCCCACTATCAAAAAAAATCTCCTAAAGTGGCGCTATTGGTTAGTGAGGATCCCTCACACAAGACAGAGGACATGGCTCCTCACAGGCTTCCTTTAAAGGAGGGAAACATACAGAATAAATCGTCTCTCAAATGTAAGGCAAAAACAAAACATATTTCCTTACCCTTAATTATTTCTAACATTCCTGACACTGATGATGACATGGGGGATGTGGATTCAGACAGTGGTAAACCCAATAACAGGTTTGGTGACCTTTTTGCTCCCCCGCTAATAAAGAAATCCAAAATTACTCCACAAGAGGTTTCAAAACCTATTTTGGTCACAGACTCTGAAGGGGGTCCCAATGTTTGACCCAAATGACATTCACCAACCACATTCCACAAAGTGGATTCCTGCGGACCATGCAGGAGAGTATTGCCCTCATGACGACTTCAGCTGTCTTTTTTTCAAAGACTGCCAAAGCTGCGGGTGCCGAAATATCGCCAGTGCTGGCGGTCTTAAGGCCACCCTAATACGACTGATCTCTAAATTCCACCCGAAATCGGATGGAATTCCGAGACTAGTCATGCTGGCGGTTGGCGGTGCAGAGGCGCTACCGTCACCGGTACCGCCACACCAAAAATAGACCGCACACCGTATAAAAACTCGTAATAAGTGTCCAGATGGCGAGGCGCTGCCAGCAGTCGGATCGCAAGGACCCGTCCCCTCCCGGACACTCTCCTCGACAAACGAGGTAAGTGGATCGTCTGACAGGGGAGGGTGTGTGTGTGTGAACGTCGTGAATGTGGGGGAGGGGGAGTGTTTGTGGGTGCATGTCTGCATGTGTGAGTGATTTGTTGTGGACGGGTGGGGGGGTGAGTGTTTGTGTGAGTGGATAGGGAGAGCGGGTGAGTGAGTGTATGCGGTGCAGGGGGCTATGTGTGTGAATGTATGTTTGCGCACGGGGAGGGGGAAGTAAATGCATGCATGAGTGCAGTGTTTGCGTGGGTAAGTGTTTGTGTGTAGAAGTGTGTGAGTGCATGTGTGCAGGTATGTGGACATGTGTGCAAGTGTATACTGGTGACAAGGTGCAAGACCGCCAGCTTTTTCTGGCAGTGCGACCACCAGAAAAAATGCTGGTGGTTCCCTACCTCGTAATACCACTAGCGGTATCACGCCATCTGCCGTGCTGGAGGGGCTTACCTCCAGCCTAGCGCAACGCGGTAATGTGGCGTGACGGGTAGAAGCTCGGCGGTTTGGCTTTGGCCCAGCTCTTAATTTGGCGGTATTCACCAACGGCCCATCGGCGGTGACATTGCCACAGCGGCCCTGGCAGTCTTCAGACCGCCAGGGTCGTCATGAGGGCCTATGTGTCTTCTGATTACACACCCCATTAGATAAACAGTTTAGGGTTAAACTAAAGTCTGAATGCCCACGCCCCCCCCTTCCCTAAAAAATCACTATTACTCCTTCTATAGATCCTCCCCTCCTAACCTTCTCCAGATTCGGAAAAGATCCTCTTAAAGGGGTCAACAAGGCATGGTCCACATGACAAGATAAACTTTTGGACATTGCCAGGCCGGTAACCTGCATTAGTGATATTGCCAAAGCAGCCAGGCTTTAAAACGCTCCGATCAGCCCGGATGAATTATCTCTGTGGGTACAACATGCCTTTTGTTTACTCAGCAATGCTAACTTGGCTGTTACTCACAAGCACAGAAAACGACTCCTTAAATTAGACCCTAAACTAGTAAATCTTGCTGTGGCTGATCCGGTGTCAAAGCTGAAGGCCTTTTATTTGGGAACACCTTTATCAAGGAACTCATCAACTATGTGGCTACGTTTGCTTCTCTTGACAAGGCCCAGGAGTCTTTAAAGAAGATGTTCTCCAACCGGGTTTTCACCAGGGCCCACAGAAGGTATAACAACCAAGATTTCCATGGTGCCTTCAATTAGTCGTACCAAGAATACAGACCCCAGTTTTACCACCAGAGGGGAAGAGGTTTCCTCAGCAGGGAAAACAAGAGTTCCAGATATTTCACACAATCTGGTAAGTCTCCCTTCTGCCCTTCCACCCGTAGGAGGCCGTCTTCTATATTTTCTCCCAAAATGGCATTCAGTAACACCAGATCCATGGGTATTGAACACTGTGCAAGGTTATGTTATCGAACACCATGCAAGGTTATGTTATCTAACTTTACTCAGAACCTTTTCAATCAGCTCTTTCTCACACTCCTCAGTTCTCTACAGAAATGTCAAATATCATTTAGAGAGAAGTTCAAGCTCTGTCAAAAACAAGCGATTGTCCCTTGCCTTCTTGATCGTTCAGGTTTCCTCAGCTCAGTATTTCTTGTTCAACAGAAGAACAAAAGGATGTGACCAGCCATCAATTAAAAAATTTAAATCACTTTGTTGTTTACTGGCAATTCAAGATTGATCCCATTATCCATCTAAGAGACTCTCTGCTCCAAAACGACTGGATGGTTAGTTGGATCTACAACTTGTTCTGTGCTGTCAGATCTCGGTTTTATAATCAACCAAGAGAAATCCCTTCTAATTCCCATTCAGCAAATAGATTTCTTAGGTTTCCTCGTAAACTTGGTTTCAGCTACTTTACATTTTCCCTCAGCAAAAGTAAAGTCCATAAAATCAGAGATTCTCCAAACTTTACGCAGTTCTCAGATTTCTCTCAAATCTCTAGCAAGGGTAGTAGGCCTTTTGTCTTCTTCAATCCAAGCCGTATTCCATGTCCATTACATTAACGGGCCCTTCAAAGATAAAAAATACGACATCTACAGAAAGGCCTCACTTATTCAGACAACATGTCTCTAGATCAAGAATCTCACATAGAATTGCAATGGTGGATAGACCATTTAGACGCCTGGAATGGCAAGACCATCTTTGCGTCAGCCCCACATCTTGTTTTAGAATCAGATGCAAGCCGCACAGGTTGGGGCACCCGTTGTGGACCAATCTCGACTGGAGGTACATGGTCACAAGACGAGTCCAAATTGCACATCAATTGTTGGTAGATGCTTGCAGACTCCTTTGCGATCAGAAGCCTAGCAATAAACAAGGTTTGGTGTTCTATTCTTCTCAGAATGGACAACATCTCAGCAGTATGCTATATCAATCGTCTGGGAGGCACAAAATCCAAACCCTTAGCAGAACTAGTGAAAGGGTTTTGGGAGTTTTACCTCCAAAACAGAATTTCTGTATATGCAGACTATTTACCAGGTAGTCTAAACTTTATAGCAGACTGGCATTCTCTCCATCTCCAGGATTCAAGCGATTGGAAGCTTCACCCCAAGGTATTTGAGTACCTTCAACAAAAATGGGGTCTATTCAAAATAGATATCTTTGCTTCTTGCTTCAACTCCCAACTTCCACAAATTTTACAGCTGGCGCCCAGATCCCTTGGCATTAGCCTGTTGCCTTTTTACACAAATGATCAACTTCTCTCAATTACCCATTTCTACCATTCATTTTGACCAACAGCTTGTTAGCACAAGTAAGATGTCAACAAGCAGTTTTAGTGCTCATAGCCCCCTTTTGGCAATCCCGAGTGTGGCTCCCTCCTCTTCTAGAGCTGACCATAGACTTCCCAGGTCTGGTGGCTTAGTGGACTACTGCGTCCACTGTAGGGGCCTGTGTTTGACCTCATGGTCACAGGTTAAAATCCTGGCGGGTCCAATCAGCCTTTCATCTGAAGTTGATGACATGAGTACCATTGAGTTGGGTAACAATAAACATCTGTTATTCAGCGCCAAGAGGCCTACTGGTGAACGTGCGCTTTACAAATACACATTATGTTATGTCTTCCTTCATTTCCGAACCTTCTATCAGACCCTCTAGGCCTCCCACACAACTTAATATTAGAGAATCTTCTTACCCTCTCGGCTTGAAAAATTTCAGGAATTCACAACCAGTCCCACTTATTTCTGCAGAAGCTTCAAACTATATTGAACACTCCTGGGCCCCAGGAACTACAAAAGCTTACAAGCTAGCTTGGTCTTTATGGGTCGGCTGGTGCATGGGAAGAGACATCAATCCCCTTTCAGCTGATGTAACTTTTATTGTCAATTTCCTAGCAGCAGAAGCTAGTAAAGGTAAAACTTACAGCACAATCAATTTATATACGTCACCCATATCAACCAATCATCCGTACATTAACGGAAAACTGGTGGGAGAATACCCGCTTGAGTGCTGTCTGTTGAAGAGAGTAAAGTTTTGTATTCCTCCTCTTCCTAAATACAGTTCTCTGTGGGATGTTAATGGTGTACTGAATCTGTTTGTATCTTGGCTTGATAATGCACTTCTTTCTCTAGAAATGTTATCATCTAAGCTAAGTATGCTGTTATAGCTAGTATCTATTAAAAGACTTTCAGATTTAGAGCTCTAGATATTTCATCTCCAGAATTTCACTTAAACAGGTATTTTATTCACAATTCATAGACATACAAAGACTAACCTATCAACAGTGTTTTATCCTTATTTTCCTGACCATTCCAAATTATGTGTTGGTCAATGTTTAAAGGAGTATGAACAGGAATCATCACAACTCTTAATTTCCTTCAGCAAACCCTACAAATCAGTTTCTCTCCTACTCTTGCTCGTTGGGTCAAGTGGATTACATATTTAACAGACACTGATACCTCCTCCTTTGGCGCTGATTCTTCAGCGAAAGCTATAGCTTCTAAAGCTTTCTGGGCAGGTTCCCTTCTCGAGGGCATTCTCAGATGAGCTGACTGGTGAAATGACAACATGTTTAAAGTGTTTTATTGCAAACCTGTACAGCATGCTTCTTTAACTGTTAATAATTCACTTTAGACAAGCATAATAGGAGCCTCTGGTCTTGAAATAAAGTGTAGATTTATTTAGTAAATTCTGAAGGAAAGTCTTAATGTTATTAAAGATATGGAGGTGAGTATTTTACCCCCTCAACTTTGTTGCTTTACATGATGTTTTTATCCCTCCCTAACAGCGACTCCAACTCCTGCACAATCTTCTTCCTAAGGATGCTTTTCCATCCCAGGGATATGGACTGGTTTCTTCACCTCTTATAGATCTTCACAAGACATCAGCTGCAGACACTCTGGACCTTCCCAGGAGTCATGAACTTTTTCCAAGAACTTTGCTCTATTATTATCGCTTTATGTATGATGTATTCAATTTTTCCAATGTTCAATACTTACTAACACCTCGCATAAGAAAAGAGGGCTGTTCACAGTCAAGTTAAGTATTATGATAGGGCTTGCTGGTTTGTGATTGATGCATTACTTTGGACTACGTTTTACTTCCCATTGACTATGGATCTTTGCCTCATGGGATTTTAAGTTTTTTATATTTTGTCTTGAGTGCTGCTATTAAAAGTTCAGACAGGAAAAATTCAGGCAGTGTCTCTAATAAAATTAAGACTTTCCTTCATAATTTACTAGGAAAATCTACATTATTGAAGAAAAAACTGTGCATGGCGGAGGTGCAAGATATAGTTACCTTAAGGCGTGAGTTATACTTACTTAAAATAACTCTAACTATAACTGCTGAATTTCTGTGGTTTTGTACTTTAACTTCAGAACCTAACTATAACGTCCCTGTAACCTTTAGTTTTTTAAGTGACAGAATATATATATATATATATATATATATATATATATATATATATATATATATATATATATATATATATTTATACAGATATAGTATGAATTATTTCATGTAACTATAACTCATAGCCTAAAGTAGCTATAAATCGTGTCCCCGCCATGCACAGTTTTTTTCAATAATTTAACTTCTAATGTTTGATTGATATTTTCATTAATATTATAAAAGTTGTCATGAGTGCTGTTATATCTGGGGTAAATAGCAGTGCATGGCCTGCGGTCAACCACCTATAACCACCCAACCCCGCGGGGTACACAGCACTCAGCCGTGCGTGGCAGGGGTTGGCGCCAGGGCCTGGCCCTGCAGTCAACTACCAAAACCACCCAACCTCACGTTGAGAATTGTAGGAGTTGGCCGCAGGGCCCGTCTCTCTGTAAGTGAGAATAGGTGCAAGAGGGTTTCTCTGGATGTTAATGTGGCTGTGAGAGTGTCTGTCTGGGTGAGAAAATGTCTGATTGTGCTTCAATAGATGAAAGATGCATTTACCTTCACAAAGGATTTCAGATCAATTTTCAATATAGAATCTCTGGATATGAGTGTGGCTGTGAGAGTGTCTGTCTGGTTGTGAGAGTGTCTGATTGTGCTCCAATAGATGAAAGATGCAATCACCTCCAGAAAGGATTTCAGATCGTTTTTCAATATGGAAGAAACAGCTTTTGACCTCATTGACAAACCAATGTTTGGTGTCATCGTTGGCATTCTTTGGCTAGAGTATCATAACCCCAAAATTGATTGGGTGTTGCAAACCATCACCCTAGATTCCTCAATCTGCATGACTACCTGTTATCAGCAAGTCCAATGCAAAGTAACTCCCCTGCATTGTGCTATTACTCAGGCTACCCCTCAATATGTCAATCTACCACAGGAAAATTAGGATATCCAGGACATTTATGATCCTGTCCAGATGACACAGTTTGCCCCGCACAGGTTATGACTGTCACATTGATTTGGTCCTTGGTTTAGTCCTTCTCTGAACCCAAAACACATTTGCGTAAATATCTGGACAAGTTGCTTGAAGTAGGCTTTATTAGACATTCCACCTCGCCCGTTTCTTCATCCCTCTTTTTCGCCACAAAAAAGAATTATGGGCCTGTATTAAGTATAGGGCACTTTGGGCCTCATTCTCACCCTGGCGGTAATTACCGCCAGGGCGGAGGTCGGCGGTAGCACCGCCAACAGGCTGGCGGTGCTCCGCCGGGCATTCTGACCGCGGCGGTACAGCCGCGGCCAGAAGCGGAATGCCGGCGGGCTACCGCCGACTTTCCGCTGCCCGTCTGAATCCTCCATGGCGGCGGAGCGCGCTCCGCCGCCATGGGGATTCAGACACCCCCTACCGCCATCCTGTTCATGGCGGCTCTCCCGCCATGAACAGGATGGCGGTAGGGGGTGCCGCGGGGCCCCTGGGGGCCCCTGCCGTGCCCATGCCAATGGCATGGGCACGGCAGGGGCCCCCGTAAGAGGGCCCCAAAAAGAATTTCAGTGTCTGCCCAGCAGACACTGAAATACGCGACGGGTGCAACTGCACCCGTCGCACCTTCCCACTCCGCCGGCTCAATTCTGAGTCGGCATCCTAGTGGGAAGGTTGATTTGCCCTGGGCTGGCGGGCGGCCTTTTGAGGCCGCCCGCCAGCCCAGGGCAAATGTCAGAATCACCGCCGCGATCTTTCGACCGCGGTGCGGTGTTCTGACGGCGGTACCTTGGCGGACGGCCTCCGCCGTCCGCCAAGGTCAGAATGACCGCCTTAGTAAGGTCACCATCAAGAATAGATGTCCATTGTCCCTAATACCAGTCCTTTTAGATCAAGTTGTTGGGTCCACCATTTTTACAAAATCCCACCTACACTGTGCTTATCACCTTATACGTGGAAAGGAAGAGGACAAATGGAAGACGAGTTTTAGGACAAATTTTGGGCTTTTTAAATATACAGTAATGCCTTTCGGCCTCTGTAACGCCCCAGTGGCATTTCAAGACTTCAGAAATTAAGTTCTCCATGAGTTCTTGGATGTCTGTGTAATAATTTATATTGATATCTTAATCTGTTCAAAGAACCAAGAAGACCATATTCAGCAGGTTTGGGCAGTGCTTCAATGCTTCATTGATTGGGTGAGCATTCTCTGTATGCAAAATTAGACAAATGTACATTTCACACTTGGACAGTGGAGTTTTTTAGGCTACCATGTATCACCCACAGGGATTATCATAGACCCTAAGAAAGTTGACGCTATCCTTACTTGGCCTACTCCAACTACAGTCAAGGATGTTCAAATGTCTTGGGCTTAGCCAATCTTTACAGCAGGTTTATACCTCACTTTTCTGAAATTTTAGTTCCTATTACTACACTCTCAAAGAAAGGTCAACCCTTTATTTGGTCAGAGGATGCAGAGCAGGCATTTCACACCATAAAACACAGTTTTACTTCAGCAATGATACAGCGTCACACAGAACCAGACCAATGGAATTCGCTCTGGGAGGTTTTTTTGTCAAAAAGACTGACAAAGGTGCCACCTCCAGCCTCTGGCTTTCTAGTTGTGAAAACTGCTCCCATTCGAGCAGAATTAGGTCGGCCCCCGGGTAGGTTCCCTGTCAGAATCAGGAGCAAACGCTATACTGCATACCTGTTTCTGGGCACGTGCATTCCTATGGAGCCTTTGTTGTAATTTGGGATGGGTGACTTGCTGACTAGACTGACCATGACGTGCAGTTGTTAAGAGTTACGTGACCAGAAATTATCTGCTTATTTGTATCCCCATTGGGTCTAGGTAACACAATCAGAAGTTATGTTTTTGGTCCTGAAGAAGCGTCACTGGATCCTGAGTGACCACTTAGACGAGAAACATGTCGACCTACCATAGGAGTTTGGATAGTGTTCATCTTCCTCTACCCACATGGAATGAGAGTGCGGTTGAGCATTATCTCCGTAAGCACTCCCCATATCAGTTTTTAATCTTGGTCTAAACTAATTTCTGAATTATCAAATGTGATGGTTATGGTTTAGAGCCAATTTTACTTTCCACCTGTTTTTTCTCTCCTGTATAGACCTATAGTTTATGTTCAACCTAGGCATAACTATCATTGGTAATAGATCTCCGGCTAAGAGCCACCTTCTTTTTTTAAAGGGGTAGCCCGTCAGACATTGCAGTGCCGGTCTGACGAGGAGCTTGCCCAGTGATGATGCTTGACATCCTATTGGGTGTGTGAGGGCTCTTCTGCTCCTAGCTACCAAGCATCCCTGTGTTTCATTTGTTTCTCTCTTCAATACGTTTGAAACAGTGTACTTTATTATTGTCCTAGGTCATACTTGGGAGGCTGTACACTGGACCACTAATCTCCCTGTCCCCCTGTTCCTATCAAGCCCTATCATCCCCAGATCAGGAAGGATTCCCCACCCCCTCCTGTTCTAGTAGGAGATCACAAAGAATATGAAATACAATGGAAATTAGACTCAAAATACATTTGAATGAAGTTATTGATTGGAAGGGATATGACCCGTCAGAACGCTCATGGGAACCAGCATCCTTTGTTCATGGCCCTCGTCTTGTGCGATGATTTCCCCCCCTAAATCCATCGAAACCTCATCCTGTGGGACGGCCTTTTCGGGGGAGAACTGTTACAAGTAGCACATCTCAATAAGTTCCTTATCTCATGAGAAAACCATGAAACGTGCAAAGGTGTGAATACATCCTCTGTCATCAAGATATGACAAGTGCAGCTACGTCTTCCGATTCCTCCTGACTCCCAGAACTTCGCCCTCCAGCTCACCAGTCCTTCGTCGCCTTGCTGCAGGCAAGTGCCATAATCCCTGAAAGAAAATAGCAAAAATAAAAGACACAAATCAGACTCTTGAAGGTTCTTGAGAGATCAAGTGTCTGCGGTGAGCGGAGAGACTCTCAAGCAAAGGTAAAACCAAACTAATTGCATAAAATTAAAACGGCATGACATATTCGCTTTTGGTCAAGCTGAACTGATAGCAAATGAAGCATTGAACTGCTGGCAAAAGACACATTTTGGCAGCGTGATAGACATACAGTAAGGATTGCTAAAAGCTCAGACCTACATGGAAAGACGTATTTCCACTAATAGTCATAGATTGCAATGTAAAGACGGTTATTGCAGCTAATCTTACAACATTTTGCTCATTGTTTAAATGGTGCAATTTGTCTTGAGAGAGTGCAAATCTTGTTTCTATATTGTTGAAAAAATCAGAGTCTAGTTTCTGGTGAAATATTAAACTGGTTTCGTGCATAATGATGAATCCTACATAGAATCCCAAAAGAGTTACTGGACTGCTGTTTTTTTCTGTACATTAGTATGTCTGTATCTGTATAAGCATATGAAGTTGTTATCCAGTTGAGTACATATTACCGGTTTGCTGCCAGGTTAATGTTCGTTGTTCTGTTCCAGATAGAAATTTTAGGAATAAAGCAAGAACCCATCACACAGAGTACTCAAGGTCTAATCATACTGTATTACTTGAAGTACAGCCCTCGCATTTACCAGAAGGCGATGTACCTGACGCAGCTAAGCCACACCATAAGAAGACCTGGTATTGTTCTCTCTCTCCCTCTCTCTCTTTCTCTCCATTTCCCCCCTTCCCTTAGGAAACTTCCAGGAGAGCAGGGTTTAATTATTACAGGGATGTAGGGACTAGCATTGCCCCATCTGAACCACCGGGGTTTCAGATGAGTGCTTCGCAACATCCATCCTTTGGGTCCCGAGCTTCTTTTTTTTTTTCTAGGGGGTGTGCGCGGCCACTCTTCCCCTCGGCTGATTTTGGTTCTGGGGACCCCATACCCCGGGGCCCAGCCATCTGTCCTGGGTGATGTGCAGGGCAACCAGTGTGCATTGTGACCGTGGGGGGAGCCTCAAGGCCTCCTCGGTCCCAGCTAGCTGTCCGCCTTCTGCGGGAGCCAGCATTGCTGTCACACACACAGGTAGCTGCTAAACATGCAGCTCCCTGTCTGTGAAAGCAATAGTTTCCTCTGTTTCCCTGCCTGCATGTCTGTCTGACAACTCTTGCTTGCTGGGAGGGGAGTTGTGTTTCCTCTGACTTAGGAGTCAGAGCAAACAACTATGTTGTGGGCACACAGGGACATAGCAGGATCTGTCCCTGGGGGTGGCGGTCCCAAGGGCCATTATTGGCTCCTTCAGGGGGGCCGCGTGGCCCTCCTCTAACCTTAAACTTTGTCCCAGGTAAGTGATAGTGAAGGGGCAGGGCGTCTGCAACAGACCCCTTAATTGTTTCAATATACCCCGGGGACGTGGTAGCCCCTGGTGCTGGGGGTGGCACATGGCCCTACCCTTAATTTAAAATGAATTGCCCAGGGAAGTGGCTTCCTCTGGGCTGCGGTGGGCCACGCTAGCCCCTAGCATTAATTTCATCTGTTTCTCAGGGTGGTGGTCCTCGTGGCTGAGGAGGGCCACGCAGACCCCCCCCATGTTAATTTAATCTGCATTAGTTGTTTAGCCCTGGGTAGGACAGAGTGAGCCACGCGTTAATTTAGTCTTTTCCCCTGGGGAGGTGGCAGTCCAGAAAGCTGCAGGGGAGCTGCTCAGGGCCCTCCACACATAACTGAATATAAGCCTTGGAGAGGTAGTGGACCCCAGGGCATAAATATGTAACATTCTGTATATTCCCCCGGGACCCGGCCCATCTGAGGGCTTTAGAAAAACAAGCGAGGACACAGCATTGATATTTTTTTTAAATGTTTCTGCAAATTTGCGATCCTGTCACAAATTCGCAGCAACATTTTTTTTTTTTTGTGCCCTGGGGTGGGGGGCCCTCTACAACTCCAGCGCCAGGGCTAAGGGGTCAGGGTGTTCCCTACCATGCCCCCTTTTCTTTCTTTTAATCGTTGCTTTTGGAACTCAGCTGAAGCCGACTCCCAAGATGGCTACCTACACTTCCTGTTAAAGAGTTGGCAGTCATTTAGATCTCAGCATGAGAGCCTTTGTGTCCCTATATATACAAATTTAAATTTTCATTAATATCTCAAAAACTACTGAATGGATTTGCACCAAATGACAAAAAGGGCTCTTTCTGGACCAAATTTCATATAATTTAGTCCAGCAGTTGGGGCTGTAGTCGTGTTCAAAATCCCTATGGAAGAATGCATGGGGAAAATCAGTTTTGGGCCCCCCCTTTTTTCTCATCCCCCGCTTGACAGGTCACCCCAAAACTTTTGAGACACCATCTGAAGTAAGCGTTGTATGTTTTTGGAAAAGTTTGTGAAGATTTATCAACCAGCACCAAAGACAAAGGCAAGTCAAACAACTCTTTTTCTATAGAAACTAGGTCCTAGCTATAACTATCTAGTGGCGTCTGCCACTAGGTAATATATATCTGTGTGTGCATGTATGCATATATGCCTGTGTATACATGTAAATATATGTGTGTGTGCCTCTCTCTCTATATATATTTATATTTATATTCAAAGTTGAGTGACACCGAAAGAGTTCAGCCTCACGGGTCAGGGCTCTTCGTTCGTGGGGGTGGCTGCTATAACATTAGCAAGAATCCAGTACTCTTTCCAGTGCAAGAAACAAACCACTCTGATTTGTCCTTCAAACAACCTTTTATTCAGCAAGCAGAAATACAACATGTTTAGACCGTAACACCGGTCTCCATCACATGATCCGCAGCATCAACCAGGGTCCTTTTGAAGCATCTGAAAAAGGAATCTGATTGATGCCGCAGATCATGTGATCAAGACTGGTGTTAGGTCCAAATTCGTTTTTTTCCTGCTCGCTGTTTGTGCCAAAGCTCATGCACATGAATAAAAGTATGTTGTTTTTGTACAGAAATTATTCAGATGCTCTTTTGGATGGAAAGTACAAAGATCTAAAATATGGAAACGTATCAAATACATTTATGGAGAGAATAGACAGCTTGAGTTAAAATGTGGAATAAGATGGCATTACAAAATATTGTTATGGAATCTAGTTTTATACGTGAAGGGTAATGGCGCGGATACGTGTTTGGCCATACATCTAAAAGCTCAACAAACTAGGGGTCCTCTACCTCTGTCCATGTACAGCTCCAGGTGACTTCTAGTAGACCCTGGATTCTACATAAAGTGATGTACTTTGAACTCTAGCCCACCCGTGTGATCTAACAGAGAAGATGGGTGTGCTCCTGGTTCATGGCTCTGTACCAGATCGGTAAATTGATTCAAGTTCATGGATCATTCTCAGGTACATTGGGAAAACGTCTCAGGAAGGAGTCCAATATATATATATATATATATATATATATATATATATATATATATATATATATATATTTTTTTTTTTTTAAGTGAAGCTGTAAACAAAAAACAAGAACACATTGAGCATAAGGTGGACCATAGGTTAGTAGGGATCAACAGCATTTGGGTTGCTAATGAAAAACAGGAACACACTATTATGCAAATGTAAAGACAGGAATTGATGGTTAAGAGTAGTCTGTATGTTAGGTCAGTGCTATTTTCAAATCAGATTCAGCCATAGATAGATCTGTACAGACCACGTGGTAGGCCAGGAGATTGCTTTTACCATATCCCTGGATAATAAAGTTTAGCTTTCAGATATCCACCATTCTGTAATTGTAATCCATGCTATGGCAATAGTCATTATGTCTGAGAGTCTAGCTCCCATTGGACCCATTTTGATTTGGATCCAAGTCAAAACATTGTTTTAGTGCATCTCGTCTCCCTTTCTACTGGGTTAATGACATTGCTATAGTTATGTTTCTCCTGTTTTAGATTATCTCCCCGATGCTAGTTAGTTGTTTCTCCCCTGGGTATTTGAATCAGAATTTGCATTTGCAGCATGCTGTAGCATTCTTCACCACACCATAGTTTTTAGTCCCTAGGATTAACAGTCTCCACAGTGACTGCCATTCTACAAATGTACTTTGTGTGGACTGCACATTTTGGGTCAACCCTAGGAATGCACAGCACTGACTAGATTTTTCTGAACTTGAGTTACCTATTTTCCTATTGGGACGAAATCCCTGGAATTGTCAGGGTCTGCTGCTCCAATGGAAGTGGGAAGCATTTCCCACCGCTTTCTACTTTCATCCAATGGCTTCATTTGTTGCCATTCATGCAGAAGTTCAGTTCTACCTGTCTGTTTTCCTTGATACTTTTCCAGTTCCTTCCCAAGGAATACTATTAAGTCATTGTGGTCCCTTCTGAAAAACAGAAAATTGGTTAGTAACTGACTCAACACAGTGCAATGAAGATTGCCTTGAGAGGGGTGCATACACTCAGACCAAATTTACATCTAAACTGCTAAACCGAGGGACCCCATGCTGGGTTCACATTGGATTGTGGAGTCTATTCCATTTCCTGGCTAACATCACAGGAAGTACTTTGTATGTGATACAGACTCGAGGAACCAAAAATGGCGGTAATGGCTTCTCCTTACTTTTTGCTCTGTGGGGTCGCTGCTGGGCAGCAGAGGTTGCCCTTGGGAGTGGGCTTTCTAGGCAACTCTATTTCTTCATTTTCATCTTAGTCCTCTACGTATTCTCTGACTTCTGTCCAAAAACTGCTCAATTTGTTTTCACACGTCTGTGTTTTGCATGGCCTTGCTCCTGCAGTTTGTGTTAGACACAGCAGTAAATATATGGAAGAGTGGAAAACTGTTGAGAGTTCAACCTGCAATAAGAGTAGGTCTACACCATACATCCAAATGAATTGAAAAAACTGTGGCACCTTATCCTTTCTTACATTTAAATTCACTTATCGTTAAATTTAACTGATATTTTGGCTTAGTTTCATAGCTTTTTGTTAACAAGTAAAATCTGCGAGCTGTTACTGATGTTTACTAAATATGTAATTGATCAGAAACTATTTCATAAATATGTAATTGATCAAAAACTATATCATTGTGAGATTGCTTGGTACGTCATTGACATAGTGTATTCCAAAATGATATGCTTCAGCAAAACAATGTGTGTTCAACATGTAAACATCAAGGATGCCCCAGTTTCATCTCCATTGCTCAGCACATAGACCATCTTTGTGGGAAACAGCAGGATGTCTGCTCACGTATGCTGATCTCCTTTACCACTATTTTGAGGTTACCAAGTTTAGAGTAGCTCCATAATTTTCAGAAACAAGGCTAGGTACACTGAGCTTTTTGGCTCTGAAAAAAACAGAATATGTTGTAGTGGATATATTCGTGAGGAAGTCATTTCTGAGTATATAAATTTAACACTGCATCCCCAGGCAGTAGGGTGACCAGACGTCCCTCATGCAGTAGAGCTCCTTGTGTCATCAAAATGTGATAGTTTAAATTCTATGTTAAACGAAGTATTAATTGTTAAACTGTAGAAGCTGCACTAACACGCAATTTAAATGTGCATTAGTTTGTATTGCAGAGTTCGACTTAGGTTGCATTTCAATTAAATTATGTTTTAGAAGGATTAAACTGATGTTATAATGTAATTTAGACTCTAGACCATGGGTTCTCACAAACCTTTTTTCAGGGGCCAAAAGCACGTTCTGGTATGAGGCCGGGGTCCGCACAGATGGGCCTGTGGATGGGGGTGGGGCTGAGGTAGGGGGCGGGCCCAGGATACTAGAGTAAAATAAATCATGCCTTTTTAAAACATTACTTGACTATGCTGTATTTCCAAAGTAGATTTATATGGAAGCTCAACTACAACACCAGAAAGGGTAGCTTTTCAAACAAAAGAGGTAGAAGTGAATACCCATAGTTGAACTTTTAAAGGTATGCCACCTAA
The DNA here is from genome assembly GCF_031143425.1 of Pleurodeles waltl. Lineage (NCBI taxonomy): Eukaryota > Metazoa > Chordata > Amphibia > Caudata > Salamandridae > Pleurodeles > Pleurodeles waltl. The sequence continues at coordinate 425,594,133 of NC_090444.1, forward strand.
AATACATTATATTGCTATTTTGATAATGCATTTTTACTATCAGACACAATAGCAAACTCAAAGGAATTGTATGGTAATACTCATTAACCTGGTATTCAACAGAGGCCCAATGCAGCAGAGGTTTAACTGATTCCAAAAATTAAATATGTTAGTGACAGGTATACTAGCAACTTATTTTACATTTCATGTCTTCTAGTAGTGTCCTATAATCTGGAACTATGTTGTAGTTAGCAAGCTTCAAGAGTTCATCCAGAAGTAAGTCTGTAAGCTTATTTCTGAGTTTACTCTTCAACATCCCCAACTTTAGAATGCAGCGCTTATTCCCATGATAATTTGGTGGAGTGGTCAGGCTCAGATAAGATGGCAGGTATTCTAGTTAGATCGTTAAAAGGTACCTCACTTGCCCACATCTAGTTTTGTCTGCCCGCCCAAGAGGCTTGTCTACCTTATTAAAGGCTGTGAGAAACATTTTTTACCACTCACAACATTTTCTATGGATCCTTTGGTGGTACACTGTCACTGGACAGTATTCACCGACAGCAAAATGTACCATAGTTGTGAAAATAATAATACAATTTTATTCCATTTGGATATCCGAGTTGTACATTTTTTAAACTGGCCTTCCAAAAACTCCAATGGCGAGCAGTCAAGTGTCACTTCAGTATGCAGCAAAATTGCTAATACCTGGTTCAGGAAGTACACAGGGTCTGCACTGGACATTTGGGGAGACTGAGCAAGCACAGACTAAACAGGACGTTTTCGACTGCCTTCGGGTAGCTGTCAAACCTATCTAGAGAAGCACAGCTCTCCTGCCCCTGTAGTTCAACAGATCTGAGACTATATAAACATGCACGAGTAGGGATGTTCCCCAGGTATCTTTTCAGCTTTTAGAAGTCATTTCATGTATAAAGGTTTACAAGAAAGTAAAAAGGAAAGTCACAAAATGAAAATCAACTAAACTTATACACGGCCACTGTATATTTTCACAGAAAATAGAGTTGCCACCATTCCCAGATAAAAACACCAGACATTTGCTCACTTCTAGGAGTGATTTTTAAGGCAGGGCACAGATAAAACAAAAAATGGGCATTCATTTCATATACCTTTTTTCATGGCAATAATTCAACAGCTGTATTCCTCATTCACACACTTTCACATACAAGCACATTTGTGTTTGGCACACCTGATCATTGCTCTTGTGCTTGCTCTGCAGAGAGAGGCCAAGGATTGGATGTTGATGTATTGTTCACCCATTTACGATCCAATGACTGGTACTGTGTCAAATTTGCTTTGCCTTAGGCCTCAACCGCACATTTTCTCAAGTGTGCCTTATTATAAATACCTGCCCACAGCCTGAACTCAAACTGATAAGGAGGTTGCTTTTCTTACAGCTACACTATATACAGGAGTACCATAGTGCATGAAAATAACAACAGAAATACAACATCCTGTTAAAAATAAAATACATGAATGGAGTAAATAAAATGTAAAAAAAGAACAAGCCAATGTCCTTTTTTAAATTTTATTTGACTGCAGCTGGTGGGGAAGGAGGCTGTGGGGATAAAGGCAATTAGAGACACTGCCCCACAAGGATGGGCCACTCCCCAGGGCGACACCACTAGTTTTGATGTTGTGCAGGTGCTCAGACAGGGCAATTAGGTCACCTTCATTATTGCCAGCAAGCAAATTGTATTACCAACATTGGACTGGGACAGAAAATAGGCCCAGACACCAAAATGAAAGTGACCCCTATTAGTGAATAAGAAAAGCTAAAAAGGAGATGGTGGACGTTTGCAAATTAGGGCAGTTTTTAACTTGTGAAGACGTGCTGTGTGAGTTTTTCAGAAGGTGTGGAAGACTGCATGGATTTGAACTTGATGCAGGGAATGTTGGAATATGAGGGATAACAATAAAAACCGACCCAGCAGGCCATAAAACAGGCCCACAAACATCCAAAAACAGTCCAAAACTGACCTGAAAGAGCTTATTCAACATTAAGGTCACACTAAAACATTTAAATAAAAGAGGTCACCACTTACCTGCGAAATCCTGCTGCTGTCTTTGGGTTGCGAGATGAGATGGTGGGGGACAAGGAGGACAGGGAGTGCCAATGCAAGGGAGATACCTGCTGCTTCCGGCTATCTGCTGGTAGGCTCCAAATCACGGGAAAAAGAGGGCAGGTTTGCTTGTGGCAATGAAGGAGGAGAGCCTGGCAGGCGGCAAAGAAGAGAAACAAACTCGCCAGCGGGCAACAAAAAGGATGGCAGGCCAACCCGATCCAGAGGGGGCTCCCTGCTGCTTTTTGCACTTCTTCTAGTGGCCAGTGCTGAGGGCAGGCTGGTGGTGTCAAGGGAGCAGCAGTGACATCCTTAATAAAGATAACCGGGCAGGAAGCTCGGGGAAAGGCTCCTTACGCGTCAGCTGTGATTGTGCAACAGTTGACTCTTAAAGAACCTTTGCTTCCCACCAGAGGCCAGCGTGTGATGTCACTTTCTGCAAATGCAAAATAGGGCCACTTGGGCATGCACAGTTATGTTGTTATCGCGCATGCTGCGGGGGCTCTCTTTTGTATTTACAGAAAACCTTGGGTGGCCCGGTGCACAGCAGCTGTGTTGTGCTTGCTAAAGGGGGGCAACTATAAAGTCAGTGGGCTGCCAAAAGCCATGTCTGACGGGCCGCTGGCAGTCCACAGTCCGTACTTTGAGTACCATGGCTCTAGACTAACAGAATATATCAAAACAATATTGAATTTCTACTCATTATTGAATTAAAAATGCCTGCAAAAAAGAGAGAAATGTGTACTTCTGTGACATACTTAATGAAATGCATTAACAAAGCCTTTTTGTTTAAAATGAAACAAAGTATTATTAATGCTGAATTCATAAGTTTGCATGTTGCATGTGTTTATTAAAACGTATTAATTAAGGGGGTGATTCTAACCCCGGCGGTCTTAGACCGCCGGGGCCAGGGTCGGCGGGAGCACCGCCGACAGACCGGCGGTGCCCCGCAGGGCATTCTGACCGTGGCGCTTTGGCCGCGGTCAGTGCAGGAAAACCGCCCGCCAGCCCAGCGGGAATGTCAGAATTACCGCCGCGGTCTTTCGACCGCGGAACGGTAACCTGACGGCGGGACTTTGGCGGGCGGCCTCCGCCGCCCGCCAAGGTCAGGATGAGGGCCTAAATGTCTTGCTGTAATTCTCTTGTGTTAGCATGAGCGAGGCTTGTTGAATCTTGTATTTCGTGACTGTGGAGAAAATGTTGCTTTAATTTCAGAATGTGAGTTTGTTTTCAGACTATGTTCCTATGGGAAGACTAGATTTGGTAATATACCCTATTGGTTAGACATAGAGAAAATGTATCATAGTATCCTTGAGAGCAGGACACTGTGTTTCAAACTTGCTTGGAGTCACACAGATGGAAGATGTTCCCATGGAACACTTGGGAAAGAATGTGTATGTTGCAACTTGGAGTGGTGTGATCGATTATTATTGAATGATGCCCCTTCGACATGACATGGACTGATACCTTTGACGAATCAGAATACTTTATGTATTTTGATATGTCAGTGTCCAGATGGATTTTGGTCAGATGCTAGCAGATCTACAGAATTCATGCTGATGAAGAGACCCTGAATGCTGTGCCCCTTGGAGAGGTATCTTCTCTGCTGGCTGTTGCCCCGTGAGATGCCCCTTGAGACTTAGAAATCTTTTACCTAACCCTTCTTAGAAGACTCTTGATTGAGCTTCTGATATGCTGCCACTTTCCCATTTTACCTATGTTCTGCCTACCTTAGTTTGTAGCTTACAGTCCGAGGTTATCTTTTTCCTGATTATTTTTGCCCTTTTGGTGCTTTTTGTCTTTTGCCCGCATGTGTTCCCCCCCACACATAAATTTTCCTGCTTTGGTTAGTTGTAAACTTTCTAACTGCATAGCTAAATTATGACTTTGCTAAATTTAAATTGACAGATGATTGCTAACCCTAAAGAACGCTTAATTTCTGTGTATCAGATATTTCTTTTAATTATGTACTGTTCTTCTTGAATGCCTAGTTTTGTTAATGTTAGTTCGCTTAAACTTATTTTGGCGCCTTGGGCAACCTTTAGTGATTACGTATCTTTATAACTTGGTTTTGCGAATAGTGTCCATGACTTTTGAGCTTGTGTTTGTAATAAAACCTCTTAACTTTATTCCTGACTCAAGTTTTCTTTCCATGGCCACGTTGGTCATGGTGTTTAAATTAATTGGGTTTATATTGAAATTGTGTTAGTGGTTCTACCACACTACTTACGGGGTCCAAAGATCCATCAACATCGAAGGGCATTGATTCTTGTGAAGGATGAAAATGCTCCACCGTTCTCAATATCTGGTCGCCCTACAAACATAAGCTAAATTATTCAGAGGTGGATCAAAGGCACCTTAAAGTGCTGATGGCCCTACTTTCAGGTAACTGACAGCCAAACCACAAGGCTTTAATTTACCTCAGGTGCCACAGAGAAGGTAGGGTAATGTACAGGAAAAGCCAGACATAAAAAATAGACATTTGCTTTGATTAGATACCATTAGAGGTTCTATGGCAAAAATGGGGCAAACAAGCTAAAAATGTACTTAATTGTTTTTAACAAAAACATTTCTAAAATGTAAAACATCACCAAAAGGTCTTAACCATTTTAATAAAGAGTACATCTAGAAAGAAAACTTTTAGAAAACCAAATAGTCTCTGCAATACATAAATATTCATCATAAGGCTTTGCTAGTCAGGATAACCACACAGTTTCAAAGAGATGGGGGTAGAAGAACAAGCTAACAAGGAAATATGCCTTGGGGTGCAAACATGCCAGTGTGAAAACGTTCTTTCTCTTTCAGAGCTCTATCAATTCAGATGTTTAGACAAGTTTGGAGCACTGGATCACATCGGCAGGCAGCAGAAACAAAGCTCTCTGGTACTTCAAGGTTTGAGGTGATGACAACTGAATGCAATATATTTCTTGAATTCTGGTCAATAGACTTTAAGTGTCAAGGGTCAGGGCTCTAGACACCTAGGTTTTTCTAAGCCACTTTTTCTAACAGGCATAATCTCATCACTAAACATGTCCTTGGTCGTTGCTTTCCAAACCCTTTCTGGCTCAGCTACCTTTAATGAAAATGAAGGGGGCGATTTTTCAATGTAACTAAAACATTGTGTCATTTACAGACAGCATATTTTCCATTGAAATGGGCACTCAATTTGCACAGACTTACCTTTTTACTGATAAAAGTATATATAACATTAAAGGATAATGTGTGTAAATTGTGTCTCTGTGAATATTTATCTTTTGCGCATCACCAATTAAAATGTCTTAATTTGTTTTGGTCCCATTAAAATCTCTGTTACCAGCATACTTCGAATTACAGAAATTGAACAATGGGTTAAAGGGGCCATGTAGTGTAGAAAGAAACAATGCTGCATTGCTAACATTCACCAGCAATCAGCATACCACAATGGTACTTCTTTTATGATGTCTACTTGGGTTTTGAGACCAATTATGACATTATTTATCACATGGCTCCCTTAAGGCAATATCTCTGAATATCAGGGATCTCTTTTGCTGCGCTTGCCAAAAGACCTCAAAAGTTGCTTCTTTTGAATTGTTCTTCCCCCTCTTCACTTGAGGGACCGGACACCCATAAGGCTTTTCTCATAGGTCTTAAGGTGGTCTCATTGTCAGGATTGAGCCAGTGAGTGACGTGTGGAGGGGGCAGGCCTTTATTCATTTTGAGGCCTTTAGGGAAAAATGCAATTTAGCCAATTCTGAACACTACCGATACTTACAGTTGGGACATGCCCTGAGGTGCCATATTCAGGAGGGGGAACAGCTGCTGGAGGCTTCCCCCTTGGAGGACAGGATCCTGGCTGGAGCGATTCCAAAAAAGGGAATCTCAGTGATTTACAGGAACCTAGTCAATAACTCTCCAGACTTACTGAGTACATTGAGGGAGGCATAGGAGGCTGGCCTGTGAACATTAGGAGATGATGAATGGGAGGAAGCTCTTGGTGGCCCCAGGGAAATGGCCATCAGGGCTAGGTTCAGATTAGTCCAGTTAAAGATACTGCATCGGCTGTTCTACTCCTGTACACTCCTACACAAACTCGGCAAGGCAGAGTATTCACCATTCCTGAGAGACTGCAAGGAAGAGGGCACATTCCTAGATACACTCTGTGGGTGCCCCGTGATAAAGGACTACTGGTCAAGCATAGCCTGCAAGATGATCCAGATCACCACACTAGAGATACCTCCGGATCCTAAATAGGTCCTTCCGGGAATCTCAGGAGAACACACATGGACCAGATACCAGGGAATCTGGCTGAGGCTGGCAGTGGGAGTAGCCAAACGCAATATTCTGAGAGCCTTGGGCAACAGTGCCACCCCTCGACTGATTAACTGGCAGCTCAACCTGGATTGGTGTCAGAGGGCCCAGAAAGCGACATACAAAGAAAGGGGATGTTCCAAAAAATGGGAGAAGGTATGGGGAGATTGGGCATCTGTCTGAGGTGTGGGTAGGGTGGGTGGACCTTCCAGGGAGTCCTGGGAATGGAGACTAAAGGTTGGGAGGAGTTTGCCCTCAAATGGGGTAGTGGCTATAAAAGCACCATACAGGTTTTGTCGGCATACTACGTGGCATTATGCAAAATGTTTTGGATCATTGAATATGTACCCTCTATGCTCTATTGTATACAACAGTGTGAACCCTGTTCTTTGCATAATAATAAAATGATTTTAAAAAAAATAGATTGAGCCAGTGAGGTATATGAAGGACCGGATAACCTTGGCAATTGTGGCAGACAGGACAATCGAGTTTGGGTTCATGCATAAATGATACAACACAAGACAGACTCAGTCGACGTCACTTTCAGCCTATGATGAGCACTTCCAAGGTAGAAGTCAGTAGTTAAGACATTTCCAAGTTGGAGCAGATGCCTTGCAATGTGTTGATTAATTGTTGTAGTTTTCCACTTTGTACTAGTTCGTACCCGAACTACTGTTCCTACACCTTTCTTGTTTTCTTCCTTTCTGCTTCCTCAGCTTGTGACCTGCCGGTGTTCTGGTACTCTGCTTTACCCACCCGGTATCTTGGTATGGTGGGAGCTCATCACCATACCATTCACAGTTAAAATGGGTAAGCCTTGTTCTATTGTTCAGTCAGCATATACCTTTTGGTTCATAGTTGTACTGTACTCTTAAATGTGGGTGGAGTGGCATTTACATCTTAGCTGGTCCTGAATACATTCAAGTCCCTGGTATCCTCAGGTAGATATCCTCTTAAGCATCCTGTTAATGAGACAAATCCACCAAGGGGGTGAATGCAGTCCTGGATTATTCCTTTACCCACACCCTGCTTTACTCTCATTCCTCCATTGGGCTTATTGTTTCACAGATGCCTCGGAGCAATGATTTAGGAACAGAAGTTTTTTTTTATCAGTCTGAACACACAGATCTTGACACTCCAGCAATGAGCAGCTCTCCCTGCTCATACAGACAGAGAGCTCAATTTATACCTTGGTGGTCAGGCTGTCCTCCTCCAGGACAATGGAGTATTTTACTCTGTTGCCCTGACGGGGGTCCCAACTGACAAACTTATAAATGTTTGTTGGGCCTGTGGATATTTAATGCACTGATAGGAACCATCGTCAAGGTGGCTCTTATTAATGCATTGTAACTTTGCCATACGGCGCCGTCAACCATGAAGGATTTGTACAGCAAAGTTATTTTTTTAATTAAAAAAAACAAAAACCCAAAACGGATTTTGTTTTTAAAATAAAAGAAAAAATGTCCCCTCCTCCCATCATGGGAGTTAAATCCCTTGGAGAGGGAGGCCTTTTGCTGTTTTTTTTCTGCCCCCTACCACCAGTGTTTTCCTGTATGTCCACTATCTAAATTAGGAGGGTGGTCATACAGGTCAACCTCTGATGGCCCTTAGTCTGTTGGGTGGTTGGAGGGTCCTAACCATAGTGGAGATGGAGTAGTCTCTGCTGTTCTTCCTCCAAAGATGAGTCCTCTTTTAAATCTGGTGAGTGGACCATTATGTTGGCAGGAAGGGTACTCTGTGGCTGTTACAAAGGAGCATTCTTTCTGACAACCTATAAATCAACCCTAGAGTTTGGAGACTGGCTTGTTGGCCCTGAATGCAATTTTACATCCAGCAAACACTTTAGTAAGAATAGTAGCCCTTCAACCAGAAAGAGTGTTAGCTGCCTTGAAAAAGATCAAGGTTGTGGCACAGAATAAGAATAATACTGACAATTATTAATTAGGGACTTGTTCATGATTCAGACTGGTTCAAGATGTGAGCCCCCTTGAGTGAACAATAAGAGATTTCCATTCCTCTGCAACTCTCACACCTTTACAGTAGCAGCGTTGACAGGAGGATATCATTCATGAGATGTAGTTCTTTGTCAACCACAGCCCATGAAACACATCCAGTGATATAACAGAGAACATTCGGGTAGGAACAGTGCACTTTCCCTTTGTTCTACCATGCTTGCTACTTCAAGAAGATCTGATATCTGAATGCCGAGGAGAGGGCAGTGATATTTATTCTTGGGAAACTCCCAATTTTCAACAAGAGTCAATGTCATTGCCACACTCATGGTCACACTGCAAAGCAGACAGGACCTTCCACCTGAGTGCACACACTCTGGAATCTAATGTAATACAGTACAGGTGCAAAGATTTCCCAAGAAGCCAATACCTTCATGATCTGCAGCTATTAGTAACCACAGTACAAATCATATACCATGACCAAAAAAGAAAGCAGGCCTGTTATGTATTAGAAATCCGTTATGAAACTAAAAGGCCTTGGTGAAAGGATACAGTTGAATGTCAACCACATGCCACAATGTCCTTCTACGATCAAGTAGAACTGTTACCTTTAGTAGGTTGAATCCAGTCCATTGCACTTTAATCAGTTAGAGTGAGGTGAGAGGGCACACCACTGCATCTCCCTATTTACAACACACACCAGTTTGAAAGTTGACTACGATGTGCAGACCACCATGTCCTAACTCTCAGCACTTCCCTGTTGCACAAATGCTGCCTCGCTCAGGCCTGAGTGCCCAGTACCATACTTCTGAAGTTCACAGACACTAGAAGTCAGGCTAGGAACAAGCATGTTAATAATAAAATAGAGGCGCCTAACGTTTACCTTTCAGGTCTCGCCTAAAGGTAGGTATAGCTGTATATTTTTGAGAGAGCTATTGAGAACAATACAGATTATTTTGGTGGGCTTCAGGCCAGCCTACTAATCTCCATTGATTGGCTTTCTTGTCAATCTGATTGCTTACTTCTTATTCAATAGCTTACCTTCATCTTCTAGTGTTTGTCTCTCCCCAGGATCATAGGTTCTTTACCTCCACTTTCATTGGATAATTCTTATGCTTCCACTGCTGACTTTTATGGAACTATGTTTTTATTTTACTTTTAGCATTCAATGGGAGTGCATATGATTTCCTTCTCTCTCTCTCATGTGTTACTTCTAGATCACATCCCAACCCACTCCCGTGCTCTGTATTGCTTCACATCCACCTACGCCTCCCCTGCCAGCCTTGCTCAGCACTTTGTTTTGTTTTTTCTTCTCCCTCTCCTCTGATTCTCCATTTTTTGCCAACTCTACCCTTTTCACTGTTGCTTCTAGCCACTCGCCATCATTAAGTTGAAGCCTCCCCTCTCCTCCAATTCTTCCTTTCCTGCCTCAGTTTAATTTTTTTGATTTCTTATTTTTTGTCAAAGGGCCGGCAGCTGCAATTTACTACTGGGCCACTTCTTTCTAGGCAAAGCTTTTTCACAACGCATTTCCTTTTTTAGGGTCGAGCCTGCGTCACATGCGCTTGCGCATGCGTATCGCTAGCGAGACTCTTTAGGAATTAGAAAAGGGCTTGGAGCCCCGTCCATGTCACATCAGTGTCTTTCATTGGTTCGTGGGCTTGCCGGTTAGAATCTGCTTGCTTTGATTAGTGGAAGGCACGCATACGTCATGCCTTTTCCGGTGGTTAGCCCAAGTACAGAAAACATGCGAGGCTCGCTGTTTCCCGTCAGGTTTGTGGACTACTGTTTCTCTATTTTCGCAGCGCGATCTCATTTGGCAGAAGTCGAGCGCTTTGCATAATATCGACCCTGTTGCACAGTTAATTGCACTTTTGCTGGTTATGTACATAATTGCACTTTTGCCGATAGGTTTCATTACGAGTAAACTGTAGCAGCGCGATCGCACAGTTTTTTTCTTTTAGCATGGCAAGAAAAATCCGGTTGGGAGTTAACAACTGGTAATAGCTGTAACTCAGACAAAAGCGAGACCCGTTGCATTGCAAATGCTTGTTTTAATTTACTGCTCCAAGATGTGCATCTGGTAATTCAATGTAAAAAAAATGTGGTGACGCTTTTATACACTTGTGTGGTGACGCATGCATCATACTGGGATGCCATATAGTAAAAAAACAACAACATTGCAGCATCATGACGCATATGTGTGCGTGTGTGGTGATGTGTGAGTGCGTGTACATCATCAAGCTGGGGTCTGCCATTTTTGATTTATTTTTTCCTTTTGCCGATGCTGTTCAGTTTTGGCAAAGGCATTGGCAAAATCAAAATGTCACATTGTGAAGGCTTTTATTAGAGAATGTCACGAAATACCATTCCTAAGTAACAATGTTAAAACTAATAGGTCTAGGGCTGGCTGGCAGATTTTTGGCTTTGTGAATGCTTGTTATTTATGTCATGGCTTTTGAAAAAGTGTAATATGGTGGAAGCTACAGGGCACCCATCAATCAAATAAAAAGACACTGGCTCATAGCAAAAATATTTTTGGGTAGAATTACCATAGTATTTCCTAGCACTAAAAGGAACTACTTTGTGTGTGGATGTGCTCCTAGTGAATGGGGCGCATGCAATTTGTCATAGTGAGCTTAGCCAATGGTTGAACTTAGCGGACCTGTTGCCCCAAGCTGTATGCTTGGTGTTGTGGATGAAGAAATATGTGAATGACACAACACAGCCCAATGGATCAAGAGGGCAGGCTAAAAGCCCCTACTCATAAGTATATACTATATATACAATTTTAGTAAAATCAGAATGTCTTGGCTAACGCCAGACCTAAAAAGGTATTCAGAAAGCAGTCCAACTCTAAAGCAAGTACGCATGTTAAGTTATGGGTCGAAGAAAAATGTGCATCGCACCATGACAGACATATGGATGAGAGACGACAAGAGAAAGCCCATATAAGCATATTATACAAGTAATTTTAATACAATCAAAAGGTCTTGGTTATCGATTAAATGTGGAATATATTCAAATTTTTGGGAGCAAAATATTCCCCTGAGTAAAATTAGGTAGTGTGAGACATTGTTTTTGCCTTCTACTTTTTAAGGCTGAGAACAAAACACAAGAACGTGCAACCTTGAATCTTGAAGTCTGAATCTTGGCACAAGAGTTCGGGGAGGGACTCAGAGAGAGGTTCCAGGGAAACAGTGTCCTTCAACAAGTTTAGAAACATTTCCGACAATCCCGAGCTTGAAATAACATTTTTCAAAAACAAAGCAATTTATCGACGCCTTTATCTCTCTTGCTTCTAATTTTGGGTGTTTTTTTTTTGCTTTTTTGTCTGCGTTTCAAATGTGTCAAAAGTGCTTAACTAATGCACTTAGTATAAAGTATCTCATTTTATCTTAGGTTGCAGACCGGTGTCATCCCTCACAACCCAATCCAAGGCCTTAAGGCATCAACCTACCCTTAACTACCCTTACAGGCAGCCTCAGGACAGTTTCTGCCCAGTAAATCTACAGCCCCAAATCTTTAGTCCCTTCACAATAGTTGCTCCATGAAGGTTACATACCCATTCTCTTGGAGAAGAAAGATTGAGCACTTAAAAAGATTTCAAGCAGAAATAAACTGGAAAACCATGATGCTTTTTTAGACCGGCCCAGCGCATATAAGGATGGGGCAGAGGCTGGATAAAGTTTTTAAAGATGAGTTAAGGTTTCTACCTGGTGTTCTCATCTCATATTTGCACTGTGTTACTGTACTTCAGTTTGTTTTAACATTGCTTTGAGATGTGGCTGAGAGTTGCCACTGGTTCTACACCATTTCACTATAGTAAACCACTTTCTCACACAACGGTTTAAAGCTGCAGAGTTTTCAGTAAGAGCACAGAGCCCCACCACTCTTGTGAGTTCTAAAATGGGCACAACAAGGCAACTATTTAGGGGTTGCAGAAGCGCAAAGTTGTATCTCTTACAATAATTTTGGTTTAAACTGAAAGCAAATCTAATGTAAGGTGGAAGTGACAGGGGCTGACTGATTGTATGCAATCACTGAGATTACCTTATATTGTTATATCATGGTAAATCTTTTGCACAGTGTAATTTACAGGCAAGATTGTCTCTTGGTGCTCATGAGAACTTGGCAAACATCCATTGTCAGAATGATCATCCAAAAGATTAGCCAAGAAACAGAATTAGCCTTATAAAATAAGTATGTTTTTAGAGAGTGTTTGAAAGTGACTGGGTCTTTAAGTCCAAGAGGAGAGCATTCCAGATCTTAGTGGTACAAATTGAAAAGGTCTGACCACCCTCCAGATATAATAGTCTTCATATGTGGAGGTTGTCTTGAAGTGAACTAAGCCTAACTATTTCTACTAACCCAGAAGCCATTGTCGTTATAGCTATTGACACATGATCTTGTCGACAAAGGCCACAAACTGTGCCCTGTTGTCTCCAGTGGGTAAACTTTAGATACCTTAGATACCGGTCAATCTTTAGATAATAATTGTTTGAAAAGTCAAGTTGAGAAATGTCCACACAAGTAACAACTTGAACCATTTGTAAAAAACTAAAGAATGTAAGAATTTTCTTAAGTAGATGTAAATGATGAAATTCTTTGTAGTGAACATATATGCAAGATTAGACCCAAATTTCCGAATTTAATTGATGGCACCGAGGAGCTACCATGCTGCTCAGGTCAGATATTCTTTAGCAAGACTTTTGGAGTGACCAAGCACCATACTTTCTGTATGGTCTGGATTTAATTTTACATGATTAGAGCACATGCATCTGTCACTTGCTAGAAGCTGAGTAGCAAACTAACATTAGGAGTTACCAAATATTTGCAGATCTAGCTTCATGCTGCACTTAAAGGTTATGAGCTACTAAATGGTTGAGGAGGCTTTAGCTCCAAGCTGTGCATCATAGGACATTACGAGCACTATCTCCATGCTGCTCAAGGAACATTAAAGCTACCAAAAGGTTGAGGAGGCTCTAGTTCACTGCTGCTCATCAATGAACATTATGAGGTACTAGATGGTCAAAAAGGCTTTAGCTCATTGCTGCTCATCAAGGGACATTATGAGGAACAAAATGGTTGAGGCGGCTCTAGCTCCAAGCTGCTCATTATGGGACATTACGAGCAACCAAAAAGTCGAGGAGGGTCTAGCTCATTAAGGGACATTAAGAGGTACCAAATGGTCGAAGGGACTTCAGCTCAATGTTGCTTTTTGGTATTTGCTATTGCCCTATCTGCACTCATCCCCTCTCATCATACGTCTAAAAGCTGACTGGTGATTAGAGTGGGGTTGTGATCAAAATGGATTTGGCACTTTGGCATTCAGAGGGAATACTTTAACGAGTTACATGATCTCAAGAATGTCGTCAAGAATTTCCTAACATGTAAGATGTTGGGTATGGTTCTGCATGTAAGTGGCTTAGATCATGCTAAGTAGCTTCAACATCGCTTACATTCCTATTGGTTTGTAGACACTGCTGGAATTAGTAGGTGTTGAAAGTAGGCTGATGTATCAAGGATGATTCCTTGCTTATCATTTTCAACTTGGTGAGCACACCAAAAGCAGCCCTTCGAAAAATGTTTAAAAACTGCTTTCTCTCTCCTCACTTTGTCTGTGCCTGCTGACATAAACCCTGGGAAGCATAGGATCTTCTTGATGGCACAGACTCAGACATGAACAATCAAAAAAGAGCTTTTAATGGCTTCAGTCCCCCACGGAAATCCCCAAAAGGGTAAAAGCCCGGTCCAGCACTGTTGCAGAGCTTGAGTTGTAGCAATCCTGGTAGCTTTGAACTCCAGAGTGATAGGTCCTAAGCATCTAGTAGTTAGACTTCATCAGAATTGTATGTATTTTGAAAGTTAGTTTTGCTTACTCTTTTTCAAATGAGTGAATGAAATGGGGTTAGGTTGGAGCTTTTTAAAGGGCATGAACAGTGTTAAAGAACAAGAACAGTATTACACATTGGTGAACTTTTGGATGATAAGTGAGTGGTTCAATGATATGCAGAATTGCATTTCTTGATTTGTTGTTTCTATGCTACATGTGAAAACTGAGGGCCAGATTTGCAGATTTGGTGGGCGGGACTCCATCCATCAGGGCGGTGCTACCCTAATGTACTATCATTCGCCAAATTTAGATATTTCCATGGGCACCTGGATCTCTGTGGCAGCTCCTGAGAAGGTAAAAAACATTTTGTGGACGGACAGCATCGGTTTAGATGGCCCGCCACCGAACTTTAACATTCTGTTATTGAAAAACAAAATGAATGACCCAGACACCCAGGGACTTTTCCCTGGGTATGGGGGTTATTATGTGTTTTTTTCTGGACCTCAGCCAAACAATTACATCACACTCTCCACCCTAATTAGGTGGGCAGTGTAATGTTCTTCCTCTGACAGCCCATACCCAGTCGGGCCGTCAGAGGAAGCTATTGATTGCACTATTGAGGACTTCACAATGAAATGTTGGCAGTCCCCCTCGCCATAACTATGGGCGGGTAGACTGTCATTTTGGCTGTCCGACAATCTATAAATCACCTCCTAATTCAAGTGTGTGATTCTTTATGGCCTCTTTCCGTAATGGGTTGAAGCTCAGGGACTCCAAGCTCCCTTTCAGGTATGTCACTCATTCGTGTTCAGGCATGCTATCTTATGATTTAAGGCCCTGATTTAGAGATGGATGGTCATGCAAATCCTCTGATTTTAGGAGGAAGTAGTAAATCCGGAGGAGGATCCACTTTACCTTAGTGTAGAATAATGGAGAAAATTCCATTTGTGGATTTTCCTACAGATTTAGGACTTGCTCCAGAAATAACATTTGAGGGTATTCCATTGCCACTCATCTGTAAAATGCCATATGCTGACACTGGCAAGATTTTCTGATCCTGTTTGTAGGTGTTGAGATAATCAAGTATGGACTTCTGCACATCAAATGACCACACATTGTAAGAAGGAGCTCACATTTGACTTGAATCTCTGTCTGTTCCCATCAATATTTCAATTTATACATTTGCCATTCTGCTACTCCAGAACTCTGTTTTTGTGGACAATTGCTATTCGAGTGGAAGTTGTGTGCAAACTGGTTTTACATGATGATCACAGCCATGTTGGGTTAAAGGGATCGCAGGTGTATTTAAATGCAGAATCCCCATTAATCAGGTCCACTTTTATTAATGGAAGATTTATAGTACGAGGCACAAGGAAGGGGATTATAAATGGGCAATGAATAAGACTGTGTATGGCTGATCAAGTTCATTTCAATACTGTAGATATCAATCAATCAATCAATCAAGGATTTATAGAGCGCACTAATCACCCGGTAGGGTCTCAAGGCGCTGGATATAGCAGAAGGTTTCATGGTGATGAAGCAGAGACAATCAAAAGCAGTTTGCTTTAGGTTGTCAATCAGTGAAATCTTTATAATGCTGCAAAAAATTATCAAAGCTCATGTGCACGTTTAAAGTGAGAGAATTTCAGAGTTTGTGACCAACTAAGAAGTGTCAGTGGTAGTGAGCTTGACCAGAGGCCCAAACCAGAAATTGAGTTGTTAAAATTTCCTAATTAAATTTTGGCCCTATATGATAGATTGTTCAGTGAATAATGCACAAGATCTTAAACAAGATACTCTGCTGGGAGTCAGTATAAAGCTTGTCCACCTCCATGTTCAAACTTTCAAAGTTTCTTGACCGAACAGATGGGCAGTTTTGTATAAATTGTAATAGCTAAAGGGTGGTGCTGAGGTCACAATACAATGCGAGCAGGAAAATCGCACATGCACCCACCATTGACGAATTTCGAAAATCAGAGGTATATAGCAGAATTTGGTGTAGAGTCTGAAACTTGCAACTGGAAAAAGCAGAAACTGCTGACTGCTACAATGCAGTTCTCCTTATGCAATTTCTTACCAGAATAGAGTCAAGAGACTTCACCTTAGCTACTGGCTCCGGTCAATCACCTACTGATACTGGCTAGAGGCAGTAAGGCAATGGGAATGAATTTTAAATAGCTTTTTTCTAGGTTTGCTTTTAAAAATGGGAACCTCGCCCACTAATGAATTGCCTCTAAATCCACATACATCCGCCCAAAAATATTAGAGGACTGTAGGATAAATATGACGATTGCTTACATGTTGTGAGTTAAGGAAAGAGATTGAAGCCCAAAAGGACTGCTCACGCCCCCAACAGGTGGAAAAGGCAGTAAAAGAATGGGTGGGAGGGGTGAATTTGGTCTCGCTTCAAAGGGAATCACAAACACAGATGATTGATAGTGTGGTAGGGCTAGCAACAGACCTCTTGAACAGAAACCTTTTCAGCAACAAACATCCTAAACCCACTGCAGTGACGTGGAGACCAGAATATCATGGTTCCAGCCTAACATTATTGCAGGCTTTAAATTTGAGGTTGTTTTTGTTGGATGGTAAATTGATTCAAACACAGTTCATCAAGCCTTTAGTTACAGCCACCTGATGCGGCTTTATGTTGATGATGGACAGGTCTGAAGTTTGCACTGAGAGAATAAAAATCCTTGTAACATCTAACAACTTCTTTATAATAGATATGTGACAGGGATTAAAAAGATAACTCGGGCCTTTCTGGTTCTTTAAAACAGTAATAATATGAGGTTCAGAGATCAGAGCGGACTCTGAGCCTAAGCTAGACCACGTGTTAATGTTTTTTAAAAATCAATTACTAAAGAGATTTTAGCAGTAATGAACATCATTGTTGGCAACACGTCGGAAGACGCTGCAAAGACACCTGCCTGGAGCTAGTGTCATCTTGCACTGCCCTCCACATTCCCCTTCTGTCTCTGCTCACAAAAGATCACAGTTGCACTGTGTGAGGCAGGCGTAGCTGGGAAGAGGCCATTGTAGATCCTTGGTGTTACGGCCCTTCACCCGCAGTGCCCAGTGATCATCCGCACCCTTTGACCTTTGATGTCTGGAATTTAATGCCCTGGAGACCTTGAAGAACAGGCGGCCTGGCCAACCTGTAAGACTCTGTACTGAGGGACAGTGTCCATTGGCATAATAGGCCCCTGAGATGGGAACCACCACAGGCTGATGTGGCATGCTGCCAGTAGGAGAGTGGCCCTCCTGCAAACACATTCACTAGCTAAGTGTCACGGCAACACTTGAGACAAGGTTTGGTAACCCTCTCCTGACACATTTCTTCACAAGCTGGGATCGCTGTCAGCTTATTATTTTCCTTGACTTCACATCATGCAACTTAATTTTGAGAAACATTGGCCACTGAGAACAACAGTAGTGTAGCAGCATTAATGCCAGAAGTGATGTTGGGGTGCACCTGCTGCAAATGCTCGACACTGGAAGAGGGATTTCCCCTCAGACAGGTTGTAGGGGAGACAGTGCTCTGCCTGGAGTTTTTCCCTGCTGTTCTCTCCTTTTCTAGCGCCACCCTTTCTTGGAAAATGTAGCTCGGAGAGAGCAGGGCCTCTCACTAGCTCTTCCTTTTCTTGATTTAAAGTGGGCACATCTTCTCATTGCACTAGGGTTGCATGCGACTGGAATCAATTTGATGTGAATCTGCTAATGTACAGCCCAGAAGTGCTCCAGGAAAGATGTCTCACGTATCCTCAGAACCTAGCCCACTTCATGACATTACCCCAGCTCCTTACTCCTGGCTATGTCCTGGTTACAATTATACTTGTAGAACAATGTGAGGCTGGCTTGATACCAGTTGGAATGCAGAAAATAAAGTCAGATGATGCTTGTCCTGGGAAATGTACCACAGAGGTACAATTGGCCCTCTCCTGTCAATCTCCCAACTGGCTTTGTTTATAGCCACTGGACCAACTTGGATTTGTGATCTTTAAACCTACATACTTTGACAGCTATTTCCTTCTCCTGAAATTGCCATTGTCGTTTTCTGAGTCTGCAGTACTTGTCCCCTTCCATCTCCAGGTATTTGTAATTCTCTTTGTATTGAATCCAGAATCTGTTGCATGTATTGTGAAATGCCCATTGGAAGTTTCTAATGTGATACCTGTTGTTATCCAGTGATGGCAGACACATATCCGTCAAAGTTGCTCCTCGTGGCTCTCTTTGGCTTCTCTTTTTCTTTCCCAATTCTTGTGTAAGGATCACACATGGATTTCTCCAGAAGTGAGTGGAGGAGCGATGTGCAGTCCTGACTCTTCTACCAGAGGAGGAGAGCCCAACTGCAGAGCAAAAGCTACTCTAGTCCAGCGGGAGATAGGGGAATGGATGAGAAACAAACACAGTTCCTGTCTTCAGAGGATTTCTTGAGGTATATCCCCATGCTTGGATGTCTCCAATTCAGTGCCTATAAAATAAATAACAAATAAAATAAGAACACTAGTTGAGTATTAAGCCAAGTACCCTCTATTACCCCTATCTCTGAATACGCCTACTCTACTTGGAGTTCCCCTTTCTCCCGCCCTTCACTAGTCCTGAAAAGAAGAACCTTTCAGAAGCCGGAGAGGAGACCTATGGAATTGATCACACTCACTATAGAAAATAAAGAATATTTGTAAATCACATATCCGCCATTAACATTAGTTCTTCGTGTATATGTTCTTTGAATACACTCACATCTACCTAAATTGTGAGTAGTTACAGAATGATTCAAAGAAACTTATATAAAGAGCAGTGGGTTTATGGGTTTGTTATACATAAACATATATGTGATACACATTAAGGGGAAAATAGTAATAGAACATAAAAATAACCTTTCAACAAAATTATATCACATTACATCATGCTCAAGTAATTGCACCACATGCCTATGATACACATTGCGTTTTTAAGTCTGCCTATCAACGTAATAGTAGTAAATGAGTTTGCCAAAATGAATGTCCTTTTATCCTGCAGAAACAGCTTAAACATGAAGCAGATTCCATTAAATTTTGAGGTTCCAGGAATTCCAGAACAACAAAAGAATAAGGCCCTCATTATAACATTGGTGGCAAATTCCGCCTACCGCCACAGTGACGGCTGCCAACATACCGTTGCCGTGGCTACCGACCGTCCATGGCATTATGACAGTAGCTGGAATTCCGCCAGAAGGCTGGCAGAATTCTGCTATGGTGATGACGGCGGACGGCGGTAAGGTGGCGCTGCTGCCAGCAGCAGCGCCACGCCAGCAAAACACCGCCTACCGTATCATGTTCCATGATACAGCCTGGCGGTGTTTTTCTGGCGGACGCTGCTGCTGGCAGCAGTGCTGCATCCTGTCTCCTGCCGGAGGATCCCCTGCAAGCAGGTAAGTCAGGTTCTCCAACAGGAGAGGGGGTTGGGGGGTGTTGTGTGCATGTGTGGGGGTGTGTGACTTTGTTTGAATGCATGCATGCGTTTGTAATATGTGTGCGCATGAGCGGGTATGTGTGTACATGCATGTTGAGTCGTGTGATTGTGTGTTGGCCTGGATGTATGTTCGTGAGTGTTGCATGAATGTATGCATGCATGAGTGAATGTGTGTATGCTTGTGTGTATGGGTGTGTATGTATGTGCGTCTATGTGTGTATATGTGTGGGAGGTGGGAGGTGGAGTGGGAGGATGAGGGAGGACTCTGGGGAGGGGGAGGGGAGCGGTGGAGACCCCTATCAGTGCCAGGGAAGAAATTCCTTGGCACTGATACTGCCTACCGCCATGGTTTCCGTGGCGGTACAGAAACCATGGAAACCATGGCGGTGGGCGGGGTCAAAATGCCATGGACGGCCTAATGACAGCCGCCGGGCTGGAGACTTTAGTCATTATCGCCGTGGCGGCGGTGTGTTAACTTGACGGTTTGGCTTTGGCCAAACCGCCAATTTCATAATAGTGGAGGTACGTACCGCCAGCCTGTTGGCAGTAATACCTCCACTATTACACCGACCCCCGAGGTCATTATGACCCCTTAAGTCTTTTGTACACACGAGCACACCGCGTTACCCCAAGAATGCTAATAGTCCGCTTTTGTTTTTGCAGGTTTACTAGGATGTGAGGAAGCCGCCGAAGTATTGCCACTGCTGTGATGCCGAAAAGGCTTCATAGTGGTCACCGACCCACACCAGATGCTGAAGACCCAAATACAAGATGAGTTTACAGGAATTTGCGAGCCAGCGGAAAAGCTTGAATGGTAAGCAACTTCCCCGTGAGTCGGGCGCGGCTTTATAGCAAGATTGCTGCAGCCTAGATTTTCTGCGGCAGCACATCTGTGCCCCCGGGACCGCATAATAGGCACACCCGACAGCTTGGGCACCACCGATGCATATGGCTGTGTATTTGCTTCCTTGCAATTGAAAATCGACCCACATCTTCCCAAAAGTCAGAACCAATGGGCAAATGAAGTTAAAAAAAGTCTTGATTTTCCCCATCTGTGCAGCTTAAAGTACGTTTTCTGACCTGGCTCCAACCAATGCCATTCAAGGTCCTGAAACTCCCGGTCCTCATGCTTGCTTCCCTTGCTAGCATGTCTCCCTTTTGTGTCTTTTTAATGAACTCTGGATCTCGTCTTATGAAGGGATACCCAAAACTGCATTACACATTTTACACATGGCCTAAGGTCGCCATATATGCGTGTAGTTTTTTTCCTGTAAGCTCACAGCAAATCAGCAATCCAATACAGAACTAATGAAAACTTTGGGGAAAATGGGAGCGCAACCAAGACTGATAACGTATTGTGTGGAAAAGGCTGCTTTATTGAAGACAGGTGCCCCTAACAATACAAACCGCTCCTTTGCCTCACAAACTAAACACCTCACTATCCATATGCTTTAACTACACCACATCCCCCACCCTATTGTTCCCCCTCCCCACTTACAGTATTGCATTCCTGTCCTCTTCCTTTTATCATTGCAATTGCTATTTAAAACTCCTTTCAAGATGCTATTACTCTGCAACTATAACTTCCTGCCGAACAGTTTAACAACACGTCCCAACCATGCAAAGTCCAGTCTCCTCTCTTCTTTCCCACCTGGGCTTCTGCTTTCAAGCCTAAAGCTATACAAACTATGCCAACTGGCCCTGCCATCACCACCAGAAAGAGTCCTCTAATGGGATCTTTCTGCTCCCCCCAAGGGACCCACTTTTAATTAAGCCTAAAAATGTCCTGCAAGGTGTACTTAATATGCAACAAATAAAGTTCTGTGCCCATAAAGAACAGGTTAATTCCAACCCCTCGAAAGAAAACTTCATCCACCAGTCTCAGGTCAGAGTGTTTTTCAAATATGTAACACTCTGCTCCCTGCAAAAGTTCTGCATCTCCTTATCTTCTTCCTTGCCCGTTGAATTGCCCCCGGCTGCCTTGCACCCCTCCACACAATATGAGGTAGGAACGCCTTCCAAACTACATGACAACCCGCCCATTGCCCCTGAATCTCCTTAAGATATCTTGTCATACTTTTCAATTCTTGCAACCCCTTTACCTCAACCAAATCATTCTTGCCCAGGTGGATTAACAATACATCCGGACACTGGCCCCTCACCACCAACCTGTTCAAACATGGTAATAATTCCAGCCACTTCATCGCACCCTTTCCGTGCCACTGTAAATCGAATGCTGCTGAGTCAAGCCCCAGATTCAATCCCTGAATGCCCCGCTGAGCTTGCAGACTCGCCCATTTTATAAATGAATGGCCCACCAGCCAAATTGCCAAAACCTCGCTCGCAAGACCAGCTACCACACCTGAAAGAAAACACAACACTTAAATCAAGCAATCAACATATTTCCTTCCCAATGTGCACATACCTTTTAAACGCATCAGACCCCCATCTCCCCAACTTCATAATGCGTTCTCTACCCCAACCTTGCCTGCCTGCCTCAGTTGCATGCCTATTCTAAAGGAATGAGCACCAAAATCCAATGGGGCAATGCCCAATGATACATCCACTTTCGTTAGGACAGATAGCAATTGGAATGCTATCACAGGCCGTTTGTCCTTGTGTAAAAAAACTGGCTCACTGGGAGGTCCCTTAAGGAGATTGCAGCGCACGGCCCCAGACTACCGGGCAAATGCGCCTGTCTGGATAACAGTTCAGCTGTACAATGCTCCCCTGACCTCTTTGATCTGTTTTTGACTTACCAAGTCAAATATTCTCCCCCCATTGGACATCCCTTCAAAGAATCCTTGGTTGCCCCCAACCACCCAGTAGCTCAGACACCTGAAAGGCCCCCAAAACATCCATACCATAATCATACTGAATAGCACCACCTTGCCCCTGTCAAAACAAATCTCTGGGAGCTTGGGCACCAAAGTAACCAGAACTGCTCCCATCACCGTTCTCCTGACAGTCCTTCTCAACCCGACCTCCCTAGCCAAACCTTCTAGCATACGTATCCCCAGTTCCCCGGCCAAAGGAGCGTAACCCCACCATAGCTTTCCCATAAATGTTATCCCGGCGAGCTTGCCCGATATGGTAACTCTGGACTGTCCCCTCCGAATGAGCTCTAGTATAAACTGAACTACATCCTCGACTCTCTCTCACTGTTCCCGTCGCTTATGAGCACCACTCTGCTCAAATTCACTCCAGGCCTGCAGGTTCACTTGACACGTGAAGAGTGCAACCAGCTGGAGCATCCTCTGTCTCCTAAAGCCATAACTATGGAGGCATCTGCACCGTCCTGTGTTCCGCATCCGTGGCCAGATCAAGGAACCTCTCCCACTGTGAACGAGACAAAGCATCCGCATTGTCATTTCCCACACCAGGAACATGTCTTGCTCTAAAAGCAATATCATGCCTTAAACAAAGCAATACAAAGGCGCGCAGCAACTTAGCTACCTGAACATCCCTTGCAGATTGCCAGTTGACAACATGTACTACTGCCATATTGTCTGCTCTAAAAATAACTTTTTTGTGTGCTAGCTCTCTTCCCCATAAGGTCACTGCTACCACCAATGAAAAAAAAATCCAAAAAGGCAGTTTCTGCCACTTCCTTTCCACTGCTGAGGCCACTCCTCCATGCACCACCTACCCTGCCAATAAACACCAAATTCAATTCCCCCTGCTGCATCTGAAAAAAGCTGGGCATCCCACTCCACATCTTGCCATCATCTCAAAGGTACTCCATTGAAGTCTTCCAAAAACTTTAGCCACATCCTGAAATCTTCTTTTACCCCTGCTGACAAGCGGACATGGTGATCTGGTGATGAGGCAAGCGGCTGTCCACCATGCACCTACAAAAGTTCCTCCCTGCCCTGACCACTTTACAAGTGAAGTTCAAGTGGCCCAACAGCACTTGGATCTCTCGAACTGTGACATTTTCCTTGTTCAGCATGTGACCTAACAACTGGGCCATGGCAACCTCCTTGTCCAATGGGAGCGGGGCCTCCATGCTCAATGAATCTATCTCAATTCCACAAAAAAGACAATAATGTGACAGGCCCTACCATTCTTTTCAGGTGCCAAAGGCACCCCCATCTCCCTCATTACCTCCTGAAAAGCCTCCCACATCTCCATGCACTGGTTTGACGCAGGTTTCCCTACTAAGAAAAAGTAAAAACCCATTGCAGGAATGTGATGAAACATTCAAAAAGAGCGCACAAGTTGAAATGTCCTTTTGGCAGTGCTTTATCAACATACCAACAGCCCTCAAACTGGATCCCCAAAAGGTCAAAGTCGGCAGGGTGTACCGGCAGCAGACAAAAAGCTGACTTAATGACGCTCTTAGCCATCTAGACCACCAATCTGACCTGCTCCACCAATGCAAATGCCACATCCACCGAGGCATATGAAACAGATACTTGTTTCTCAGGAATAAAGTAATTTACTGAAGAGCTCTCTGGCCATGACATATGTTGAATCAAACAAAAGAGCTGTGCCTCATTATTTGGGACTATGCCAATAGGTGAAATCATCAGATTCTGCATCAGTCAATCAAGAAAAGGGTCTGCCAAGCGACCTTCTGCAATTTCCTTCTGTAGCTTCTCCTATACCACCTGTTTGTGTGCTCGAACTGATTTCATATTCTCCACCCACCGTCGCCACCGAGGACCTGTGTATCCCAGTCAAAACCCCCATGTGAAACCCTCACGTAGTAGAGAAGGGTCTTCCTGTCTGTGATACTGCTGTAACCAGAATTCCAGCTTCTCCAGAGTAACTGGAATAGGAGATCTTTCCCCCAGTGCCATGCACACCTTGTCCTCCCCTTGATGTGTTTGCGTTGAACTGTTGTGACCCCCTACTCCTTTGTGGTGATTGCCACTGCCCTCCTAACCCACCAGATGCAATAAGAAATTGGAAGTTCAATAGCTGTAAATACTGTCTTCCCAAACCTGGCTGGACCCATGGTATGCTGCCACAGATCCACATCTATCTCTCTCTACTGAACTTTCGGATCTGCTGCCATTTGGGCCCGGAACTCCTTGTCATATTGCATCTAGGCAGAACCGCTGTAGTTCAACTCTGACTTCCTAATCACATCCATGTACACATGTACATAAGAAGGGCCACTGAGCACTCTGGATACTTTGCGCAGTACACACTGGCAAATATCAAAGAAGCTGCTGTCCAATTCTCAATTGTTACGGGGACCTTAGGGCACTTAGCCAATTCAGCTTCCTCTTCCTTTGAACCTTCTTTAGCTCGCACTTCTCTCTGAAGGAGTTTCAACATTTCAATATACTCCCCTTTCCATATCTTCTCTTTTGTGGCTAGCATTAAATGCGCTCCCAGCGGCTTGGAGGTCCCCACATAGGGGAGTTTTTTAACTTTAACTTCCTTACTCTCTGGACCCTCCTTTCATTTCTGTGTCTTGTCCTTGATCACCTGGTCCCCCACTACCTCTGCACCAGTCGCTCCCCCTGCCACCTGTCCTTTCACCCCTCTTGTAGCAACTAAGCTTGCCTCTGACCCTATGTCCACATCCATGCCCCCACCTGTATCGCTTATATATACTCCTTTCCACAGACAGACCTCACTGCCACCCGTTTCAGTGGCCTCCACCGCCACTGATACCATTGCATTAAGCTTCTGCATCTACTTATCTGAAGTCAAGGTCGGTGGCCGCTCTTGACTCTTTCACCTTGCCAGTTCATCCTTTCTTGCTGCCCTCGAAAACCGCCATGACCCTGAGCACTTGATACCTGTAATACACGAAAAACAGAGTCATCTGCCACACCCTCATAGTCCACCTTTCGCCCGGGCCCCTTTTCTTTCTGCCGCCACTCCTCCTCTCTCTCATATGACCCATACTCTTACCGCACCTCTCCTTCCTCCAAGCTCTCTTCATCATAATCAAGCACAGTGTGAGCACTCAACTCAAGAGAAGCTAGGCCGGATGGACACGGTTGCTCCTCCACATATTTTTAACATTCTGTGTGTAAGTGTTGGGTTGCCGCTGGTGCTCATCGAGGGGTCGATGTAAACCCGCTCTCCCACCTTGCCACATACCTGGTTTCGCCGAATGCCTTGTGATGTCGGCAGGTGCACAAAACCTCCCATCCCAGTGCACCATTCCAACGTCTCTATTTTCAGCGCTGCTGCCCTCTCTGCTCCCTTGTTGGTCCAGCCGGCTGCTTGGGGCACCACCTTCTCTTCTCCTTGAGGGTACTGAGCCATCCCAAGCCCCCCCCCCGAGTACCTCGATGTGCAGGTCACCATATGCTGCAGAAAAGAAGGCCTAGTGTGCTGGCCTATCTTTCTCAGAAGCTTCCCTTCTCTGCCAACTTACTTTCGCCACTTCCCCTTCCCAACCCTGGTCACTCCCACTAAATCCTCCTCTTACGGAAATCCCCAACCTCTCACCCCATGCCCTCTGCTCCTTCCCTTGACACTGCCCGGGCACCCTGTCTTAAGCCGCCCCGTCTGCCATAGACCTTACTGGGGGGCCTACATCGCCATGCACCCTCCCAATCCTCCTCCTCACTCTACTCTAGAAGGGCCTCCACTAACACTGATGCCGGACCCCTCCCAACCTCTAAACTGTGAGCTTCTGGCTCCTGTCCCCACCACCATCCCAGGCCCCCCATAAAGTCCTCACTGAGGTCAATACACTGGGGACCACGCTGTTCCACTTCCTCCCAAGAAACCCCAACTTGTTGATCTTCTTCCCCATCACCTCACTCTTCTCCAGTCAAATCTATTGACTCTTCAGGCAGCCTAACCACTTGTGGCTCACAGTTGCGGCTCGCACTTAACAGGTGAGGCGGGCGGCACGTGCTTAGATAATTCAATCAAATAAAAAAAATAAAAAAATAAAAAAAACACATACCTCATCCGCTCTGCTCAGTCTCCTCATGGCTGCAGGCACAGGCTCCCCGCCAGGGTGCTCCCATGCACACTGGGAGCCTGTGCAGGTTCTCTTCAGCCCAGCAAAACCATTGCTGGGCTGGAGAGAGCGCTGTGCGCATGTGTGTTTGGCTGACCCGAGACGGCCGGCCAAACACACATGCGCTCTGAGAGGGAGTGCTGTGCACTCCCCCTCAGTGTACGTCACCCCCGTGGCCCCGCCCCATTTCCCATAACACGATCATAAACACAGTTTATGATCGAGTTTTGGGAACATTTTTGCAGCTACCGCTACCGGTGGGGGGCAATGCTCCTCTGCCCCTGTGGAGAAACAGAAGCTGCCTCCCCACCTTCATCCTGGTCACTAAGCTTCCTTTTTGCTGGGACCAGACTTCCCAAAAACCATGCCCCCCCCCCTCTCCTCCCATTCCCCTGCCTTTCACTGCCGCAGCCTTGCAAGAAGCTCTGCCCCTTTCCATCCCCCGTGCTCGGCTCTCAATGCCAGAAGGGGCGGTACTCTTACAGAAGTCACACCGCCCTCCTCAGCTTCAAAACCCGACTCAGCCCTCTGACTTGCTGCGGTGTGGCTTACCAACGTGATCCGCGATCCCCCCGGCCTGGCCGATCACTGAAGGCCGCTTGCCGTGTATGTGAGCGACCCCGAAAACTCACCTGCATGCCAGCACCAACTCCAGGATGCGGGGGCGACCAAGCTAACACTGCCGCCGCTACGCCTGCCCAGCGTGGCCAGAGCAAGCAGATCCAAACTGCCCACCTCTTCTAGTAGAAGCAAGGCCTGACGCACCTTCTCCTCGGCCATCTTCCAATAAGGGAAAAATTATAACTTTAAAGCAGACAATACTGAAAAAACTATTAGCACATCCGCTAACACCAGCACTAACCACAATAACATATTTTACTATATGCTAACGCACTGACAATCTTTGGACCTAAAAATGTCTTGAGCCCTGACTGCCAGCCAGCCACCGTGTCACCTCAACATAATGGTGGCCTTCACCTTAAAACGGCCAGCTAAATATCCGTCGCCCCGAACTTAGTCCAAAAATAGCCAGAGCAGTCGTGAACTACTCCATTCCACCCAAGTCGGCTACCCCCCAAAACTCCATTCTGGGATTCCGAGGACGAATAACGTCAGATGCCCATATGCGTCATTTATTTAGGAAGGCCAGGGCTGCTTAGGGCCAAGGCAGAGCCAGACGAGTAGCCTAAATCGTAGTATTTAAAATAGTTTCCCAGCTGCTGTAATTGGCGTAGAAGACTTTAGCGTTGGTATTTCCATCCACCCCTACCCCCCCTCCCCACCCAGATTTCCAGCCTCATTAGTGGCCTTCTAAAGCCTGCTGAAGAGGAGACCGCAGAGCCGCGCCTGAGCTTGACGCAAGCAGGGGACGGCAGCAGCATGTGAAGTTTGAACTTCTCTCTGCGAGTTCTCCGACGCTTCGGATGACATTCTGACAGCCCTGGTGCACCTGCCTGCGCCGCCACATCTCAGACACTTATTAAATCAATTTCTCTCGAATTGAATAAAATCTAAAAATAAACGTGGCGCTGCCACCAGTGTTCTCTTCCTGATGTAGGCCATGGAAAGGCTGCCCGGACTGACTTAGACACTGCAGGATAGGAAGCCGCTGGTCCTGTCGTGAAATAGAAATATGCCTTTTTACCCACAATGCATTTTTATTTAGTTAAGGCTTTTTTTGAGGATGGAACCATAGAGCAAATCTTTACTTTACCACAGTTTTTCTGAAGATGAACGTTGCCACTCTTTTCCGCATCACGCCCACGGTATCTTTTCAGTATCCCAGAGAAGACAGATGCTATATTGTATCCACAATGCAGCATTTGTTACACAAATGAACATTTCCGGTGTTTATATTTTCGCCTTTTAATAAGGAGGAGTAGAATTGCTTTAAATCAGAGTGGCACATTAATTATTCAAAGTAGTAAAATGAGCTCCACGAGTTTAACATGGAAAGCATCTTCCGGTGAAACGTTTGGGAAAGGGTGACCCCCAATAAGGAGAGAGATAGGCCTGCATATGAGTCTCACCTGTCCCTTTTGGAACTGACAGCAGGCCTTTGGCACACTGGAGGGGCTGGAGGTCACGTAATATCTGGCTTATTGGCTGGGATGTGAGGAGAGTGGAGTCCACCTGGATTGGAGAGGGAGCCTTCAGGTTCATCACCATTTTAGATAGGACTTATGCAGCTGGGGCACTTTCAACTGCAGGGTCACTTTCTGGATGGGCTACATTACTAGAAGAGTCCCCTGGCCTCCAGGAACCCACAGGGAGAGGGAGACTCTGTAAGTGATTAACCATGAGAACTGAAAGTAGGATTAGCTGCCCACCCTGCACTGGTTGATGACGTCAGGTGGTTAGATGCTGTCCTGTGGAAGGATCTGGGCAAAAGGAGAGTAGTGCACCCCTGGTGCTGAACAACTACAAATTGCATAGCTTTTCGCTGTGACTTTCAGGATTGGAGGTTGTAGCTGTTGTTCAATATTTAGCATATTGCAGTTTGCTGCACTTTGCACTTCCAGACTTTCTCTTTCTGCCTGTTCTGATTTGCGGGACATGTTCCTCGAGTTATGTATGTATATATATATATATATATATATATATATATATATATATATAGTTCTTTAGGCACACCAATAGTGTTCTCTGTTCAATATATCGTACTCTTTCATGTGCTGACTAGGTAGGCTTTCTGTCTTTCAGCCCGCATATATGTATTGTGTGTTACATTTCGAAGGCAATATAATCCCTAGGTGCACTGTTTTGATGGTCGGCCAGAATAACTTTGCAAATGGTCTTAGATTCTTGATGTAGATTCTTGATGTTTCTAAACCAATAATTAAATATTTCAGTTCAGAAATCTTTTTTTTAATTTAATTTCATTCCCTGTCCTCAAATTCAATCTTCAAACATAAACTTTTATTTCTGAATTATTCACAACCAGTGCCCAGTGCATTTCAAGCTTCTTTTCTTTCTTTAGGGGCAATATATAACCAGTCTAGAAACAATTAACACGCCAATCATGTAACTCATATGTTTATGGCATCTTAAATCTACCAAATTACCTTTAACAGAGGGGTTAGGCATCCTTTCGCAATCACTCTCAAGTGTGGTTCAAAAAATGAGAAACGTGTGTTATCGACATGCTTAAGCTCTGTGTTCCATGCGCGGTGTAACTAAAAAAAACTTTCTAAAATTGTTTGAACATGTGACAAAAAACATTACCCTCAATGCCGAGTATACTTAAGCCTCTGTTTCATGTTATAAATCCGGCCACCAAAGAGAAACTGATGGGATTGCAGACTGATATTTAACAATCACCAGTGTACAAATTCAAATAGGCCCCAGTGCCAAACAAAAACGTCAGACAAGTGAAATGCCTCAGAAACAAGATCACTCTTGCTCTCTGGTGCTTAAGGCTTACTCTGTTCACAGGAAAATAAGTGCCGAAAATATCCACAACTACTCCTACCACTGTTGTTAATGCTGCTATGTATAGGGAGTGGACAGACGATGGAGGATCATAAAGAATCTCAGGTGTGCTAATCGCGTCATGTGTCTTACAACCGCAGAGCGGCCGCCATCTTAAAGTGGTGTACAAAACAACTACAAATCCTGCCCAACTAAGGGGACCTCAAGAATTTCCAACCAATGAGACTAGTTCAGTGTAACTAGTCAAATAATTCTGCGCTGACGTATTCCTAATCAAGTTATGAAAAAAACATGCTACAAAACATTTTTGTCACCCTTGAAATAGGATAATATCAAGGTTGTATTAAAGTTTTACAGTAGTTATGCTATGAATAATCACCATATGAAAGTGAAACATTATGTCACACATTATCATAAGAGATGAAGAAAAAAGAAAAAGAATATTAGGTTCAGCTAGACGTAAGTATAAGCAGTTCTGTAAGGTTCAATCTTAATTCATCCCTAAAAAACAAGACAGTTCAATGCTGTTGTTGAAACCTTTTGGTTGAAAGGTTTCCAATCTGTACATCCAATGTAGTTCCCTTTGCATGAGTCTCTTACGCATGTTAATTTCAGGACTCGGCAACACTTAGTCTAGCACTTGAAATCTCAGTAGTGAAATGTTGCTTCTGGCATCTACTCCTTGAAATGCCCATGTGGTTTGCTGTACACTGGCAGAACTGGAGTGTAAATGAAGTTACGCTTAACAGAACACAAAAGCAATAAATGTCAATGATCTGATAAATCTAGAGTGGCTCTACATTTCAATGAAGCTAGACACATTTCAAGTCCAGCAAAGAGAAGTTCATGAACAATTATCTTCAAGAGGACTGAGATTACTTGGACCGGTCTTTCAGAGCCCTGAGAGAAAACCATGTTGCAATATTAATTTTGTCTAAAAAAAACAATTTTTTTGCATTTTTTTGGTATAAAGTTTCCAGATTTTTGAGTTCCAGAGTACTGGTGTGGACCAAGACGATCCATCCGACAAAATTGTGACCTCACTAGATTTGTATAACTAAGAGTTTTCCTTTCTTTGGAAAAAGTTTCACCAAGATATCTCATAAACCTATCCAACCTTGTGAAGCCCTCACTGGATACAGCCTTTGAATTTGTATAGCAGAAGTATTTCAGACTCCATAAAAGTTTCAGAATTTGAAAGTTAAGACTTTGATTAGACTAAGCCACTAACTTGAGACCAGTGGTATACTCTTACAGATCATCCTTACTTTGTCACATGTCGCCACTCAGAGCGTTTATCAACTAGAAGTTGAGCATTTAACGAGGGCACTTGCAACAGTAATTCGACCCCCTGAGGTGAGAGCCAGTGCTCTTGAGGGCTCAGAACAAAAGCTTGCTCTGGGCAATGGTGTGACCTCCTCTCCCAGGCAGGATGGACATTCCAGGGCGGGGAGCTTTAAAGTCCTTGCTGCCTTTGAAATGTGACCCAGGACTCTTCAACTGGTGGAGGAAGCCGACCCCCAGTTCCTGACCCCACTTTTGGCGGCGGGTCTGGCGGGAAAATTAGGTAAATTAGGAGGAGTGCCCCCTCCATACCAGTCCCACTCCTATGGTGGATGTGCTGAAGTGGACACTACTTTTAAAATTCCTCCATCTTGTGTTGAAGGAATTAGGCCATTAGGGTTAGGGCTATGCCAATTCCCAAAGGAAGTGGTCATAGAAAGGGTATAGTCACCCAAAAGGTGAGTAGCCTATTGGCTACCGCTAGGGACTGCCTGTCACACCCCTAAATTCAGTATTTAGGTGGCACTCCTGAACCACAGAATCACATTCCTGCAACCTAAGAAGAACCAGACCCGTCGCCAGCAGAGAAGACTGAAGATACCAACTGACTGGGCCCAAGCCCTACCAGCCTGTCTGCAGCCTTCAGAAAAAATCTGCACCCACAAGACAGTTCTGCAGCCCAGCAACCCCCATAGCCTTCGGAGGACTGCCTGCCTTTGAGAAATACCAAGAGCTCCAGTAGACAGCGGACCTGTCCAAAATAAACCACCTTTAGAGAAGAGGAAGCCTGCTTGAGGAACCGCAAAACCCAACAGCACAAGTGACCACTGCACCCGACACCCCTGACCTGAGTCCAAGTGGCCCACCCATCCAGTGAAGGTTCCCTGGTGCTTCCTACCAAAAGTCCACCGTGGGTTGATCCCTGCCAGATTCCCCAGCGATGCCTGCAGCCTGAATCTGAGGGATCCCCCGTCCGCAACTTGCCAGGTAAGCTGAATCTGACTTCTAAAGACACCCAGAGCCCCTGGGCCTTGGGGAGCTGAACCAACAGTGTACCTAAAACCCTGGCATCTCAACGTACCTGGGAAGCTGTGGGTTGGCCCCTCCCAGCCTCCTGGCCAGAGTCTGCAGCCCTATCCCTGCTATAGAGCTACATAGGACGGCCAACGCTGTGTTCGTACTCTGCACCCGTCTGCCCCTGAGCTACCGAGGGTGTAAGTTTGGTGTTACCCTGCGCCCCCCCCTTGTACTTACCTCAACACCAGGAAATCGACCTCTAACCGTGCTGTTCTCACGTGTGAGCAGCGCTGCAGCGGATACCCCCTTGTTCCTATCGGAAAGCATTGGCTGCCCAACACTGTATTGACACTCTGCACCCGGCTGACCCTGTGCCACTGAGGGTGTAAGCTTAGTGCTGACTTGTAGCCCCAACAGTGCTTGCCTTAATACCCGGAGACCGATTTGTGCCCACACTGGTACTTACCTGTGAGCAGCACCTCAAACCCCCCCATCCTCCAAGCCTCACATTGACTAACATTAGGCACAGACCTCAAATTTAACCTCTGCACCCGGCAGCCCCTCTGCCGCCGTGGGTGCACCTTGAATACCAATCTGAACCTTGCCCAGTGCTAGCCTAAACCCCTGAAAGCTGGGACCATAAGTCGTGTACTTACCTGCAAAACTGTATCTTTGTTTTCCTTCATAGGCTAACATTGAAGACTCTGAAAATTGTACTGTGTCAATTTTTCAAACAGTAAAGTATTTTTAATCTGAAAACTGCTTACCTTATAATAAAGTTATGAGGTTCAAAGCATATATAAAAGCCACTGTTATTTTTCTAAATTGGTCTCAGATTTATTCTTTGTGTGTGTGTCTCATTTATTGTCTCTGTGAGTACAACAAATGCTTAACAAGACTCCCGGATAAGCCTAGCTGCTCAACCACACTACCACAAATAGAGCTCTAGACCTATCTATTTCTGTCTCTGCCCATCTTTGGGGCCCCCCTACACAGTATACTTCATTTTAGATCCCTATATAGAGAGCCAGCGTCCTACAATTGCTACACTTATTGCACAAAGGGGAAAACCAGCAAAGAGACACATTTATAAAAAATGGCCTGCTGCTCTTGTCATCCCCTCACAGTTGCACTATGAAGGTTGACTAGCACTACACACAATCTTTGCACCATGGTGCAAAGGTGTATGAGTGATATCTGGCATAGAATTTGTACTGAATTAATCAAGCAGCTGACCTTGGACTGGTGAGACGTCACCATAAAGCTGTGCTCTGATTGGTTGGTTGCTGGCATAGTTGTGCTGTTATAGGTTGATATCTGACAGAGCCGTGCTGCTATTGCTTCTTGTTCGCTAAATTTGTTTATACTGTTTTATTGTGATTTTTAAGTTGATTTGAGTTTTTTAGGTGTAAACATTGATAATTTATTCATAAAACCCAAACCTAAGGACGATATACCTAAAGAGGGTTAGAAATAGAAATTGCTGAGTGGAAGAATGCCAGCATATCAAATGATGATAGAAGTCAGGTATTATACTTGCACCCAGATCTCTGAATGGAATAAATACACAGTACATGATGAGGCTTTAGAAATTTTCAATGAAGTGCCTCTTTAAGTTAAAAAGCTAGAAATTCTAAGACAAACTACGTAAGATATGATGCCTAGAACTACACAAATGTAGGCGCTAAATAAGTGGCATTGCATGGAAAGTGAGAAGGAGAGGGAAAAGAAAGATAAAATCATGAGGAAGAAATAATTCAGGAGTTACCTCGAAAATAAACTAAATAATCAAAAGAAAGGTTGGAGAGAAGATATGATTCAATGTGTAAACACGTTTCCTGCAATAGTTAATGGGAAGGAGCAGGATAAAGGAAAGGGGAAAACCAAAAAAGTAAAAGAAGAATCAGATGATGATGAGGACAAATACATAAGTGAATTGTTACCAACTAGATCTCCCCCGAATACATACAGAACAGCAGAAGCAACCCAGACTACTAGAGGGGGTTGGTAAAGATACAGGAGGCGATATAACAATAGTGCTAACTCCTACTGGAGTTGTACCACATACTCAGTCAGAAGTTACTGTGACTATGGCAATGCATGTGATAAAGTGTCTCTTTTGACATGGTTAGCCTCCCACGTTTTCCCTGGTATTTGATGTGGTTTCAAAGTTTAGTGCTAACCAGGTTTCCTGAGCCAGATCTCTTTCCCAAGACTGCTGTGATGCATTGGCACAAATGGCAACACCATTAACTGCCACTATAAGTCCTTAGTAAATGGTACTTAGATACCCAGGGCATGGGGTACGAAAGGTAGGCCCCTGAGAGCAGCAGTACAGATTGTGCCACCCTCAGGGACCATGCATCCAAGTGCACCTAGAACTGCCATTGCAGGGTGAGTGTCCTGGTGCAATCTTAAAAAGCAAAACTGACATGGCACACAGCCAGTGTGACCTTTCTACTACATACTACATGCAATATGGGTAAGCCACCCCTCTGACAGGCCTTCCAGCCCTAAGGCAGGGTGCACTATAATGCATGTGTGGGCATAGATGCATGAGTAATATGCCCCTACTGTGTCCTTACCAAACTTGGGACATAGCAGGGGCGGCTCCTCCATGAGGGTGGAGGCTTAGCAGC
The DNA here is from genome assembly GCF_031143425.1 of Pleurodeles waltl. Classification (NCBI taxonomy): domain Eukaryota; kingdom Metazoa; phylum Chordata; class Amphibia; order Caudata; family Salamandridae; genus Pleurodeles; species Pleurodeles waltl. Next base: position 425,629,034 of record NC_090444.1, read on the forward strand.
TGCCGCCAACATCAACAGCTGCAAAGCTTTTACTAAACAACAATAATAAACTGTGTTTATAATCATTGTTGGTAAAAGGGCGGGGCAATGGGTGTGACGAGCAGTGAGAGCACAGCACTCCCCCTCATTGTGCATGTATGTTTGGCCAGCTGTCTCGGGCCGGCCAAACACACATGCGCTGTAGGCTCTCTCCAGCCCAGCAACAAAAATGCTGGGCTGGAGAGAGCCTACAGAGGCTCCCAGTCTGCCTGGGAGCACCCTGGCTGGGTGCTCCAAGCCAATCCTGATGCTGCTTTGAGCAGCGTCAGGTTTGGCCGAAGGGCAAGCTGGGAGCCTGTGCCTGCAGCGAGAAGAAGCAGGAGCGGAGTGGCATGCGGTGTTAAAGTAAGTGTTTTTTATTTTATTTTTATTTTTAATTTTATTTTAATTCCCAACCCCCTGCCCAGTCTCCCATGTGCCGCCCTGCCCCTTCTACTTTCCGTGAGCCGCTCCTGGGACATAGTAAGTAAACCCAGTGGCTATTTTAATTTCATGTGCTGGACACTGGTCAGTACAAGTTTCACAGCTACATGTGACCACTCTGAACCCTGGGTTGTTTGGTATCAAATAACCCAGGATAATAAATCCAATCTGGTAAAAGTATTGGATTTATTGCAAAATGTTCCCAAGGGCCACCTTTGAGGTGACTTCTGCAAAAGCTAACTAGCCCAGGCATGGTTGCTAACCAGTCACAACCGGCCTGCCACCACCAGACAAGATTCTTGAATCCTGGGGTGAGAGCCTTTGCTTTCTGGGTTCAGAAAACAAAGCCCTTCCTGGGCAGAGGTGTTACACCTCCTTCCCCAGGAATGTGCAGTGCCTTGCCAGTGAGCTTCGAAGGGCTTACCGCCCTTGAAACTGGACCCCTAGCCCTTCTGCTGGAAGCAGATGGCTGCCCCGTTCCAAACCCCCACATTTGGCAGGAGCAACGGTGGGAAAATGTACAAAAGACAGGGGGAGTGGCCACCCCCGGCTTGCACCACCCCTAAGGTGTTGCATGCAAGGTGATCTCTCTATTTAATTTTCTTCCATTTTGCATGGTAGGAAATTAGCCAATCATGGATAGGGAAGTGACCTCTGCCCACAGGAAGTGGCCACATAGTAGGTAGATAATCCAATGGTCATTACTAAGGACTCCTCTAAATGCCCACTAAATGCAGTATTTAGTGGCACCCCTAAACCTGCAGATCAGACTCCAAGGACCCCAGAAGGTCAGCAACAAAAAAGACCCAAGGATCGAGAACCGCAATCCTGCTGCACAAAGAAAAAGGCACCAAACCCTGCCTGCTGCACTGAGGACTCGACAATCTCCACTGAGGGGTTGCATGGACATCGAACAGACTCTACAAACTCCCAGAAGACCTCCATCCTTATGAAAATCGCTACAGATCTCCCTCCAGAGTGAAGGCATTACTCCCTGCAACAAAGAAGCAAAGATCAGTGAAGTCCAGTTCACTGACTGGCCGCTGACCAAGAAACCGGACACAGCAGCTGGATCAAATTCCACCCAATGGCCTGGAGGACAAACCCTGCAAGTGTGCCAAGTTTGGTGGCACTGCGAGCTCCAGTGGCAGAACCGTGCAACAGCCGGTGTGCTGGACTCCCCAATGTCAGACACCCAGAAGAAAAGTCCACTCCACTCTCCAAGGACCAGAAGGAAGCTCCAGTCGAGGGACATCAGGACACATAAGAACCACCCCCCAGAGTGGCCCTGCTGACATGCAATCCACACTCAAAGTTACTTGCCTCTTGGTTCCAAGGCCACCTTTGCACACAGCTCTTGGCTCACCTATCTGCTCTGCACCTGTCCTCCCTGGGCCCTGCACTAGAGAACAAGCTGTGCTCTAAGGGTCCCCGACCCCTTGTAACTTCTACACTCCAAGTGGACCTACCAGACTCACCTTGAAGTCCACCTGTGCACTGCTTTTCCAAGTGGTCCACCACAGTAGTCCTGCACCGGCTCCAAGGACTTTTGAGCAGCTGTTCCAGTCTGAACCAGGAGCAGCCTGAACTTCCCTGGCTGGTCCACAAAACATCATGAAGGCCTCAACCTTAAAACAAAAGAAGACATTGGTAAACGCATTGCCTGATTTTATATGCATTTTTAAAGTTTTCTCCTATTGATTTCTATGGTGCGTATTTGTGCACAAAAGGACTATTTTTGCTAAATTTTGAAAAAGCGCAACTTAAAAAGTACCTACCTGATTTTCATTATATTTGTCTTAAACATTTTATAAAAATCTGAAGTATTTTTGTAAATTGGTAAATTTGGTAGAACATTAGGTAATTTAACAAAGTGACAGAATTGTGATGGGTCATAATTGTTGATGTCCCTCATTCAGTTGAAATTCTTTTAAGAAGAATGAGAACACAGCACATAACAAACTGTAGATTGACACGTTATGAGCAAAACATTCTTGCAGCAGAAAAGTTTTCAACTTGAAGATGTAATGTCCTAAATCTAGCAACACTGCTTCCAATTTCAGACAAGAATTGTGAAGACAGGGAGGATGAAAATTATAGTGATCTGGATCGTGATTGCATCTAAGTGATCAAATTATGCACAAATTCAAGACCTCACATACAAGAGACTCCCTTTGAACTAGCTGATCTTACATTATTTGTTGATGGTTCTTGTTTTAAAGACCAGTATGGAGGAGTAAAGGAGCCTATGGAGTGTGATCGATCACAGAGACACCTGAGGGATCGATCCTCTTTCCCAAATGTGATGTCAGGGCAAGTGGCAGAATTCAGTGCTTTAGCGAGAGCTTCTTGGAACATTTGCTTGTGGCAATCTAAACAAATATCATTACACATGGAGAGAGGAGGAGGGAGAAGGAAGGACAAATGTGGAGGAACACACCGTACTTAGCTCCCTATAACTCAAAATACACAAGAAAGTACGGGGTTCTCTAACGAGGGCGTCGTGAATACCAGCGTAGCCCTGGGTTGTATGTGTTCCTATTTGGAAGGGTAATGTCAGTGAAATGTCAGTAGGTAACTACAGAGTGCATGCGCGGGAAGAGAACGCGGGGGGAATTCCTTTTACGGACTAGGTGGTCTCACACACTATATAGTGTCATGCTTCATCATTTGACCACCTAGACCCACCCAGGTAGGACAGTGCCACCTGGGCGGACTCAACCTCACTGTTAAAGGAACAGGAGGGAGTGCGTAAATAAACTTGTTTCTGGAAAGATCGGGATCCAGCTAATCTACTGAAAAAATTAAAAAACACCTAAGCAGACACCTGTGAGGAATGACAAATGTAATGGTGGTGTCTGACTGGTGTAGTTAAAACAGGGGTTGGGACACCTCTGTGAGGACAAGGACTCACAGGGTCACCTAACTAATAGCCAACATGTTTCTGCCCTCAGAAGTGAGCCAATGAAGGTCTCGGGGCATTCGTCAGGGCCTAGGATCCCTACGCCTCACGTTGGAGGAAATTTACTCTATGTGAAGGTCAAAGAGTGTGAAATAAAAGGTCTACCTTACCCAAGGAATTGCCTTGAGGCGGCCTATGGGGGATAAACAAACAATTAGAACAATAGTGGCACACGGCACTGCAAAAACCAACCAACTACACACGTGTCAAGGGGATGCATTCATGCACATAACACATATATTCATAATAGGCACTATTCATGCGTAGAGTGACCAAGTGGGTACATCTATCTATACAAGTGGACAGTCCTACCACTGCAGGGAATTGCAACTCTTACCCTTTCAAAGAGGCTGCTAGCCTCTGGTATCCAGGAGGGGGAGTGTCCCCTTATAGTCAAACACTAAGGGGAAACAGAAAGAGACGGACACAAAGACAAAGTGAGGAAGGGAACAGGTATAGCCAAGATAGATACAGGGGAGAACAAGACTAGTGGGGTGGTTCCCACTAGGAACCCACTGTCATTGCTAAATAAAAAAATACTGCTTAATAAATAAAGTAGTAACAAGGGGTGGCTACAATTAGTAGTCGAAAGACAGATAGAAAGTGAACTTTAAAATTAATGGAGGGAAGGCTTATCTGTGCTGTCTGTGGTCCATTAGTCACTCACTACATGAAAGGGGCCGCTCGCCGTGCGCCTATACCGTCCTCTCCTTGGACCGCTTGCGACAAGTGGCTGAAGGAGAACGGTCTTTTTATGGCTGCTAGGTGTTCCAGGAGCGCCCGCTTAGAGCGGTAATTAGAGATAATGTGCAATGAATCACCGCCGCGGGCCTTTTTTGCAGTGCGTTTCTGGCCTCGATATGGTCGCCGTCACTGCGGGCGCCCCAGCTGAGCCGGGGCGCCGGCATGGATGCGTGTGAGTGCTCGGGTGGGGCCCAGGCCGGAAGCTTCCGGTCCGAGCGTCACCACCGGAAGCCTCGCGCTCCCGGTGGGGCCGCTGGGAAATGTAGTTCCCAGCGGTCCCGTCGCCCGATGCGAGGAAGGAAGGGAGGGAAAAAAAAGAAAAAGAGCAAGAGATAGAGGAAGGGAGGGGGGGGAATATTACAAAGAGGGGGAGAGGAGGGAGGGGAGAAAGAAGGGGGGCCGGAGGTGGTGACAACCGGGAGGGGAACAAGGGGGTGTGGGGGAGGGTGAAAGAGAGTGATGGGGAGGAGAGAAGGAGAGGAAGAAGAGGGAAAGGAGAGGAGGAAGGGGAGAAAACAAAAAGGGAGGAGAATCATGAAAGAGAGAGATAGTTGGAGAGAGCAGGTAAAAGGAATGTAGGGGCGGAAAAACACAGGGCGGGTTTGGAGGGGGGGAGGGGAGGGGAGGGGATGGGGAAGGTAGAGAAAGTGGAACAGAGGAGGGGTGGTCCGAGGGGAGAAAGAGGAAACAGTGTGAAGAAAATAGAGCAATTATTATAGTAATTAATAAAGAGAGAGCGAAGAGAAAAGATGAAAGAGAGAGATCTAGAGAGTAAGGGTAGGGTGGAGGTATCAGGGGACGAGGATCTCTCCAACTATCTCTCTCTTTCATGATTCTTCTCCCTTTTTTTCCCCCTTCCTCCTCTCCTTTCCCTCTTCTTCCTCTCCTTCTCTCCTCCCCATCACTCTCTTTCGCCCTCCCCCACGTCCCCTTGTTCCCCTCCCGGTTGTCACCACCTCCGACCCCCCTTCCTTCTCCCCTCCCTCCTCTCCCCCTCTTTGTAATATTCCCCCCCCCTCCTCCCTTCCTCTATCTCTTGCTCTTTTTCTTTTTTTTCCCTCCCTTCCTTCCTCGCATCGGGCGACGGGACCGCTGGGAACTACATTTCCCAGCGGCCCCACCGGGAGCGCGAGACTTCCGGTGGTGACGCTCGGACCGGAAGCTTCCGGCCTGGGCCCCACCCGAGCACTCACACGCATCCATGCCGGCGCCCCGGCTCAGCTGGGGCGCCCGCAGTGACGGCGACCATATCGAGGCCAGAAACGCACCGAAAAAAAGGCCCGCAGCGGTGATTCATTGCGCATTATCTCTAATTACCGCTCTAAGCGGGCGCTCCTGGAACACCTAGCAGCCATAAAAAGACCGTTCTCCTTCAGCCACTTGTCGCAAGCAGTCCAAGGAGAGGACGGTATAGGCGCACGGCGAGCGCCCCCTTTGATGTAGTGAGTGACTAATGGACCACAGACAGCACAGATAAGCCTTCCCTCCATTAATTTTAAATTTCACTTTCTATCTGTCTTTCGACTACTAATTGTAGCCACCCCTTGTTACTACTTTATTTATTAAGCAGTATTTTTTTATTTAGCAATGACAGTGGGTTCCTAGTGGGAACCACCCCACTAGTCTTGTTCTCCCCTGTATCTATCTTGGCTATACCTGTTCCCTTCCTCACTTTGTCTTTGTGTCCGTCTCTTTCTGTTTCCCCTTAGTGTTTGACTATAAGGGGACACTCCCCCTCCTGGATACCAGAGGCTAGCAGCCTCTTTGAAAGGGTAAGAGTTGCAATTCCCTGCAGTGGTAGGACTGTCCACTTGTATGGATAGATGTACCCACTTGGTCACTCTACGCATGAATAGTGCCTATTATGAACATATGTGTTATGTGCATGAATGCATCCCCTTGACACGTGTGTAGTTGGTTGGTTTTTGCAGTGCCGTGTGCCACTATTGTTCTAATTGTTTGTTTATCCCCCATAGGCCGCCTCAAGGCAATTCCTTGGGTAAGGTAGACTTTTTACTTCACACTCTTTGACCTTCACATAGAGTAAATTTCCTCCAGCGTGAGACGTAGGGATCCTAGGCCCTGACGAATGCCCCGAGACCTTCATTGGCTCACTTCTGAGGGCAGAAACATGTTGGCTATTAGTTAGGTGACCCTGTGAGTCCTTGTCCTCACAGAGGTGTCCCAACCCCTGTTTTAACTACACCAGTCAGACACCACCATTAAATTTGTCATTCCTCACAGGTGTCTGCTTAGGTGTTTTGAAATTTTTTCAGTAGATTAGCTGGATCCCGGTCTTTCCAGAAACAAGTTTATTTACCCACTCCCTCCTGTTCCTTTAACAGCGAGGTTGAGTCCGCCCAGGTGGCACTGTCCTACCTGGGTGGGTCTAGGTGGTCAAATGATGAAGCATGACACTATATAGTGTGTGAGACCACCTAGTCCGTAAAAGGAATTCCCCTTGCGTTCTCTTCCCGCGCATGCACTCTGTAGTTACCTACTGACATTTCACTGACATTACCCTTCCAAATAGGAACACATACAACCCAGGGCTACGCTGGTATTCACGACGCCCTCGTTAGAGAACCCCGTACTTTCTTGTGTATTTTGAATCTAAACAAATAGCCAATATGGTTTTGGTGTTGTTCATGACTATTGACAACTATCGTCAAAATTGGGATCTCTGCATCTTCAGTAGCTCCAATCAACAGCATGTATACATTGGATTTTTTAAGTGTGATCAGAAACCTAAAGAGGTAGCAGTTCTTAAGTGCACAGTCTATAAGGCTGACAAGGATATGGTACATTAGGAAACAGATACACAGATCAGAAGGCCAGATACAGTGAATTACAAGAAGAGTCAGTTGTTCAAGAGAATGGAAATGATGATCTCACAAATGGTGCTGTACAGAGATCCATTAATGTGAAATGTTTCTTTATGGATTCAATGCAAACATGTTGGAGGGAGCTAAGAGATTTGCAGAAAGATGCTCCTGAAAATGAGAAAAAGAATGGGAAAACTGGGCTATTAAAAGATTTATCATCTATATGTCAATTTGGAATACAAATATGTCCTGCTAGACTCAATTACCCATGTGTAAATATCTCCAAAATCAAACTCATTTAGAAAGAGACAGTCTGATCAGGATATTTAAGAAGTATTGGGAAAACACAGGATTTCATCATGTTACTGAAGGTTTATGTAGTCGTAGTATGACATGTCATTTAGGTACCCAAGGCAAGAAAATTGTTAGGGTCATGAAGCACACTGGCAAATCGGAAGGACCATTTATAAGAATATAAGTAGATTTTATTGAGATGCACCAACGGAATGGCCTAAAATATATCTTGATAATAGTCTGCCTGTTCTCAAAATGGGTGGAAGCATAGAATTAATCTTCTTTTGAGACTGACTGTAGCGCTCACTTAAAAAATGAAGTGTTGCAGATAATCTGCACAGCTTTTGAGATCAAGCAGAGATTTCATTATAGCTATTGAGCACGATCCTTAGGTTTAGTGGAAAGTACAAGCATAAAGTTGTAATATTCTGTGCTTCAGCTGGTTCGAAAATGCCCGCTGCTTGGCCCCTTGTTTAGATGAATATGAGAAGTACTCATGACAGGAAGACAGGCTGTCTCCCCATGAAGTAGTGATTGGCAGAGCAACAAGTCTTGCATATGTACCTTCAACTGCATTTGTTTCAGTAACGGATTACATCATTTTGGATTACTGCAAAGGTCTGGCTGACATGGGGAATCTGTCTCTCATCAGATGAATGTGACAGCAGAAGATTACAAAGATACACACTACCATAGATTGAACCCTTCTGATTGGGTGTTAATTCAAAAGCACACTCGTAAAGGCTGTCTCAATGAAAGATGGAGCGTGCCTATCCAGATAATTTTATTGACAAATAGTGCTGTCAAGTGTGCGGGCAAGCCTCAGTCGATGCACAGGCTGCTCACACGAAGAGAGTAAGATTAGCCGAAGAAGTGTTTGAGGCAAATGATCAAAATACACAGGGGGTCATTCCGACCCCGGCGGGCGGCAGGCACCGCCCGCCGGGCGGAAACCGCCCAAACACCGCCCCGCGGTCAAATGACCGCGGGGAGCATTACAACCTTCCCGCTGGGCCGGCTGGCGATCTTCAAAAGATCGCCGGCTGGCCCAGCGGGAAAGCCCCAGCAAAGATGAAGCCGGCTCCGAATGGAGCCGGCGGATTTGCTGGGGTGCGACGGGTGCAGTTACACCCGTCGCGATTTTCAGTGTCTGCCAAGCAGACACTGAAAATCTTAATGGGGCCCTGTTAGGGGGCCCCTGCAGTGCCCATGCCAGTGGCATGGGCACTGCAGGGGCCCCTAGGGGCCCCACGACACCCGTTCCCGCCAGCCTCTTCCTGGTGGTGTAAACCGCCAGGAACAGGCTGGCGGGAAGGGGGTCGGAATCCCCATGGCGGCGCTGCATGCAGCGCCGCCATGGAGGATTCCCTGGGGCAGGGGAAAACCGGCGGGAAACCGCCGGTTCCCCTTTTCTGACCGCGGCGTTAGAATTGCCCCGGAAGCACCGCCAGCCTGTTGGCGGTGCTTCCTCTGCCCTCTGCCCTGGCGGTTAGAAACCGCCAGGGTCAGAATGAGGGCCACAGTCTGCTGAACAAGCTCAAAGGGAAGTCCAAATTTGCAGTGTGAATAATTTTCTGGAATTGGTGAAGATAACATGCAACAACAAAAGCAAACGTTTCAGGCGTGCAAACAGTTAGCTGAAAAACCTGAAACTCCTGCTGTCCAGTCACAGAGTGTTCAGACTGAAGAATTGTTACAATGCAAAAGGACAAAACATAAGTGGCAGCAAGAAGAAGTAGTCTCTGATCAAAGCAGTGACAAGGTACAGTTGAAAATGAAAATGAAAAAGACACCTTTCACTAGAAAGAGATTCACTGTAGAAAAAGCATAGACATGTTTGATCAAAGTGTGTTTAAGTTCAAGCCAAATGCTTGCAGAATTTGGAAAACTGTAGATGCTGTAAACTTGTAGGGGATGCTGCTGCTAATAACCTTATCAGTATTTGTTGGGAAATGTTTCAAACCATATAAATACTAATGCTGAAGTTAAAACTATTCACAAGGAATTGAAACAAATGGTACCAAACGTTGAAGAACACATAGTCAGTGGTTTTAAAGATAATGTGTATACTAAAATGAAAAAGGAGTACATCAATTTTATTTTGATTAGTCAATGGTACATACATACTTACCTTCCAACATCTGCTGGAGAAAGATCAACATATGTATAATTAGAGATTTCATATTCTTTGTCATGTAATGTCCATAGTGAGATTTTTAATCACAACAAATTTATTGCTGCTTATCTGACTTTAATGTGTTTCTAGAGAATTTGCCAATGAGTGAGAATAATACAGGAATTAAATATGGTGAGCATTTGAGGGTAATTGCCCAAAATAAATATAGTATAATTTGTATCGGAATATATACATGTTATTGAGTAAGGAAGTGTGTGATTTTCTTAGAGAATGAAAAAAAGGGTAGTGAAAGTAGTGAGAAATTTAGAGTAGCAAAAGATGGCTTTGGGGGAAATAAACGAGGAAAAATAATTTACGTTTTTAGGTTTACATCCCAGATTGAAAATGTCTACAGTAGTAGATAGACTTGCTATAGATGCAGGAGGGTCTAATAGATTTGTGCATATAGGAATGGTAGCAGTCAGAACAATGGGCATGTCGACCTGTCTTTGCATAGATATTCTTTTGGCAAAAGAGGGTGGAGTTTGCAAGATAATTAAAGATCAGAGGTGCTGTATGTACATTCCAGATTACAGTGGAGTGATTGATTCTTTCATTTCTAACATAAATAATTTGACCCATGAGATTAGATCATTGGAGGAAAATTGATTATGGGAGACTGTAGGATCTTGGATAAGGCAGTTAGAAAGTAGCTTTGGTAAAGTAGGTGAATGGTTAGGTAATATTGGTGGTGGTGGTCTTTAATCTGTTTTAACACCTATAATACTTAGGATTTGTTCAATTACTTGAATTTATTTTATTGAAGCTGATAGAATGTACAATTAAAAGATATAATAGTAGAACAAAGAGCAGTGACAAATTGAAAAAAGAAAACGATCAATGGATATGCAAATGGACGGTTATAGAGACCGAGGTGCTCATTACAACTTTAACGGGCGGCAGAGACCGCCTGCCAAACACCCGCATCGGGGTGACCGCCTATGCGACCGTCCCTCTGCGGGCCCGTTACAAGTTTCCTGCTGGGCCAGCCCAGGGGGAAACTCACCACAACATGGATGCCGGCTGGTAATCTAGTCAGCGGCAATGTTGCGGTGCGTCAGGTGTAACAGCACCCGTTGCGCTTTTCACAGCCCATGGGGCTGTCCATGAGGGCCCCTGGACTGCCCATGCCGATTGCATGGGCAGTCCAGGGGCCCCCATGGGGCCCTGACACCGCTTTCTGCCAGCCTTTGCATGGCGGTCCAACTATTATTATTAAAAAAATAATCAGAGGGGGAGGTTGGCTAATTTTTTTCTGATGCGCAAATTTGGATGACAAATTATTATTGTGACAATAATTTTAATGATGTATATATTTGGAACCAATTAACTAATGATGTTGCGCTTAAAATAACTTGATTATTTTGTTTAGAAGATGAATTAATAATGCAGTAAAGTTATGCAACTTTTTTGTGTGAGACACCATTATTTTTAAATGTATGCAGTTTTTTGAGTTTAGCTTGTCTTGCGCCTTTCTATTCCACCCTCCCAATCGGTTTCACACTGCAAGTCATCTCTCCCCACAGTTTAAGCAGAGCACAGAATGCTAGGACACAAGGGATGAACTGTATTTTCAAAAGTATGTATTGTGAATGAAACTATCCATAACAGACTGCAGATTTCCACTGAAAGTTCCAATGTGGGCATGCAATGGAACATATTTCTATGAGCTATTGTTTGAGGAATGTTTCATATTATGTTCTTTGTAGGAAGGTTGGTCTGATGTGTGGTGGACACCTACAGTGTTTACATGTTATACCAGGTTCAGGCAACCCTTATTAGTTAGTGAACAGTGTCTTGGAAGCCAGGGCTCTCGAGTGGTAGCTGTGGTGAGCAGTCAAGACTTACCTAGGAGAAGTGTAAAGCACTTGCAATACCACAGTAGTCACACAGCAACTTTTCTCAATTGAAAGGAACCACACAATGTTGTAAAAATAAAGGTACTTTATTACTGTAACGCTGAACTAGATTACTATAGGCAGACCCCCAACTGGAGGTAACTATACACAACATATACACAGTAAGTACTAGGAATTAGCATCGAAAAACAACAAGCATTGGTAAGAAATAGCAGAAAATGGCTAAGGCCCTATAGGGGCGCCAAACCATATACTAAAATAGTGGAATGCGAAGTTAGGTCCCTCACTCAAGGATGTGGATTAGTTAGTAGGGAGAATTTGGAACCCCAAGAGGTGAGTACCTAGAGGACCCCCAGCGACTAGGAGAGCAGAGGTAAGTTACCTGATCTTACCATAGCCTAATAAAGGGGCTTGGAAAAGGAAGTTTGCAAGAACAAGACCATTCCAGTACCCAACGTTGGATTCTGGATGAAGAGGACCTGCAAAAGAAGGGGACAGAGTCCAGTCCATGCAGGAGTGTCCAGGTGCGGTAGGAGTCACTGCCCGCCCATCTGTGGGAGAAGATCAGGGTCGACGGTTGAAGATGAAGGTCAGCTGTGGAGCCCAAGAGCTATAGAGGATTTACTGAAGTCATGCAGAAGCCTTCCTACGCCGGTCTCCAGGTTGCAGATGGGTCAGTAGTCAGGAGGGCCACAAACAAGCCTTGGCAAGTGCAAATACAAGCAGCAGAAGATTTTCAGAGCTGAAGAGCACCAGCAAGGTCCAAGGGACTCGAAACTTGGAGGAAAGTCTGGGCTGACCCTCAGCAGTCAGGAGGGTCAGCAGAAGCAAACATAACCCCCACAGGAAATCCACTAGCAGCAGGCATAGTAAGTTGCAGCAAGGCCCAGTCAGCACACCTGGAGAGGAGCAGCAGAGATGAGACTGTCCTTGCACTGATGATGTGCTGGGGGGGGGAGGGTACTCTGAGCCTGGAGATCTCTTGGAGCAGGAGACAACAAGCCTTGGTTGCTGCAAGAGTCATGGTACACAGGGGTACTGTCCTGCAAGGAGAGGCAAGGGCTCACCATCTCCCAAGTTGGACAGTGGGCAAATAGGACCAAGGGGACCACTTCAGACCACCACCTGTGATGCAGGATCCACGCAGTTCCAGAGGAGAGCAGATCCACGCAGCTGTACATAGTTGCTGTAGGTGCCTGTGGATGCAGGGGAGTGACTTCTTCACTCCAAGGGAGATTACATCTAGCTTCTTTGGTGCAGCTGAAGTCTAGCCAACCCCAAAGGATGCACAGCTGTGGAAATGTTGCAACTGCTGGAAGGAGCCAGAGAAACAATGTTGCAAGGTGAGGTCGAGTGTTGCAGTCATGTTTGGTTCCTGAAAAGTCCAGCAGCGGTTCCGGTGGCCAGGAGCAGAAGAGATCAATGCAGAGGAGTCCTGGTGGAATCTTGCATGCCGAATTTGGGGACCCACCCACAAGGGAGTACCTAAATAGCCCTAACCACGGACTTGGTCGCTCTGCAGGGTGAGCATCTATCAGAGGGAGTCACTGACGTGAGTTACCTGTCCTGACCAACCAGATGCTCCCAGGGGCCTCTGCACATCTTGTATCCAAGATGGCAGAATCAAGTGGCCACTTTGAGGAGCTCTGGACACCACCCCTGGTGTGGTGATGGACAGTGGAGTGGTCACTCCCCTTTCCTTTGTGCAGTTTCGTGCCAGAGAAGAAACCCAGGGTCCATGGACTGGTGCAAACTGGATTACGCAAGGAGGGCACCAAATGTGTCCTTCAAAGCAGTCTGGTGACATGGGGAGGCTAGCCCTCCCCAGCATAGTAACACCTATTTCCAAGGAGGAGGGTGCTGCATCCCCTCTCCCGCAGGAAATCCTTTGCTCTGCCTTCCCCTGCTTGAGCTGGTTAAGCAGCAGGAAGACAGAAACCTGTATGAGGGACTGCAGCACCTTGGGCTGCTCGCAAGCCTTGGAAGACTGGTAGGAGCAATGCTGGGGGTCCTCCTCATGGAATCATGCCGACAACTGTGGCATTGGTACTGGGGTATGATTCTGACATGTTTGATACCAAACATGCCTAGGTTCGGAGTTACCATTATGTAGCTGGACCATGGGTAGTGGCCAGTACACGGGTAAAATGGCTTCCCCACACTTACGAAGTCCAGCGCATTGGAACTGGAGTTCGTAGGGGCACAGTAACCTGCACCCTGCCCATTGGGCTGAAAGGGCCTATCATATGGGTGACTTACAGTGACCTGATGTAGTGACTAGTAGTGAAAGGGTGCATGCACCTTTTCATGCAGGCTGCAAATGGCTGGCCTGCAGACACAATTTGTGTGGACTCCCATGGGTTGCATAATACATGCTGCATCCCAAGAGGGACCCCTGGTGTACCAATGCCCTGGGTACCTAAGTACCATGCACTAAGGACTTACATGGGGTACACCAGTATGCCAATTGTGGGGTGTAAAGTTACCAAGGAAAGTAAAGTTAGAGGAGGGAGTACAATCACTGGGGTCCTGGTTAGCGGGATCCCCGTGAAAACAGTCTAAGCACACTGATAACAGTCAAAACGTGGGGGTAACCATGCTAAAAAGAGTGATTTTCCTACATTCTTCATCTCTGGAGTTCAGTTGCTGAGGAAGGAAGTGAAAGATTTCTCTCTTAAAAAAGGGCTTCTTGTTAAGAAATTTTAAAATTACCCGTTTGTCTTTGATTTGCCAATGTGACCTAACCATAATCATGCCATGCTGAATTTGCAGTTTTTTAATTGTTGTGTATAATTTCTGAATAAAATGCCTTGGTTTTGAAGGATCACAGCGACATTTTGTTTTCATCCCAAGACTCTGTCTGATTAGTCTGAGGCTTTCTTTTCCTCCCTTGAGATGCTGTCAGTAATCTTTATGAGCTTGACACTTAGAATTTAGAGAGATTTATTGCTTAACTTGGGATTTGTTAATCCTAATGAGTGATCCTGTGTTCTGCATCTGAGCCCTTGTGGCAACTTCATGCATATTTTTATGGGCGGGCTCAAAGAGCTCCATCCCATTCTGTGATCTCTCTTTGGGCTTCAAACCACACCCATGTCACGTCAGTCACTTACATTGGTTTGTGGGCTTGCCTTTTAAAATCTGTTTGCTTTCAGTTGTGAAAGGCATGCATACGTCATGCCTTTTCAGGTGTTTAGCCCACCTACACAGCACTGGTAAACTACTAAAAACATACGAGGCTCGATGTTTTCAGCATGGTGTCAAGACTACTTTATCTATTTTCCACGCAGCACGATCGTGCTGCATTTTACATAGTGCGATTGTGCTGCTTTTTTTTCTTTACAATGCTAATAGCTCTAACTCGAGCTAATGCGAGACCCGTTGCATTGAAAATGCTTGTTATTATTTGTAATACATCCTTTAAACTCCATTTTTGATCTAGAACTCAGTTACTAATGGTCTTATGTTTTTTACTTGTCTTTGATGTTTTGTGAATGCAGGGTTAGATTCAAGAAGCACAAGAGGCAAATGAGCCTGGGGAGAGGGTATAATGGCCAGAGCGGCCGACTGTGGAACTGGGAAATCAAGCTCTAGTTTTGGCTTTAGCTTTCCATCCTATGATTCTAGGCACATCATTTAATATCCTCATGCCTTAAAAAAAAGCAAAAATGAATAAATGTGGCTTTGCTAATGTAATATGCTCCGATTCCTCTGGGTCGAGTTTGAGTTATATAGCAGAATCACTAAAACTTCAGTCGCTGTTGAAAGTCAATGAGCAGAATTAACACTAGAGGCAGTGGAAGGGAAGGGAACTAACCCGTTTCTTCTTTACCCGCAGGAGAAGGAGCAGGTTCGGAAGGCAAAGCCGGACCACAAGAGGTCCCAACTAAAGTGCCCCAAAGGGCACCAGTAACACAAGGGTTGGTGCACAGCCGTGGCCCAGGAAATTCCACTGGTGGCATTGGTCAGAGTGATTTGAACTGACAAATGCAGAGGTGAAGACGTGTCATCCGGCAAGACCAAAAGTGGAGTCCAGTGGGAGCAATGGTCATCTTCTGACCACGAATGTGGTCCCACCACCCGCACCTACCTGGAAGCAGCCATTGCAGCAGCATTGCGTGTGGATTTGGGGCATTTAGTGGAAGCAGCACCAGTGACAGGCACCAATGGCACTGTAGATGGGAGGACATTGCAGAGCAGTGTCCTTCGGAAGCCTCACGGCAGGGACACCAAGGGGCAAAGGAAGAGATGAAAAAGAGGGTAGCTGCAGAGCGGAAACAGCACTTGCAGCCCGGACATGGCCAGAGAGTGCCGAAATTGTCACACATTGCTAGCAAGGGAGGCCTAGAATCCGCAACACAGGCATTACCCCAGGGGGTCTTCAGGTCCACAGCCTGGACTGGAACTGAGCAGGAGGGTGCTGTCAAAGGTGATTTATAGTGAAGACCCACCAGCTTAAGATGGGGAAATCAAACATTTGCGAATGGAAAAAATGATTTATAGCTGATGCCATTTCGTGATTGAGTGCATATTACTGATAATTGTTGTGATGATTTATGACTGATCATGTGGATTGTGACCAGCTTCTAATAAACTGTGCCCCCTTGTACACCACCCCAAGGTCTGGAAGTGTTATGTTTATTGGTGGTAGAGCGGTGGTCAAGAGGGCGGGTGGTGGGGGGCAGGTTAGAGTCTGTGATGAAGACCGAGGAGCCAGAACAGTGCTGGTATATGTGTGACGCAGTTCCTTTGAATGACCCGCCTGACGAGAATGATCCCAGGCGCGCTCGCCCTTCCCCAGAGACTCTGTCGGACTCTGGCAGGCATTGCGGGTGGCTCACGTACCAGCCGCGCAGAAGACTGCTGATTATCATGTTGCTGCTGTCGCGAGACTTCCGGTTGCAGATTAAGTATCTCCGACACTACTTGAACAAGGCACGAGCAAAAATGGCAAAGATGTGCCTTTTACAATAAGATTACCTAGTACATTTTGGATGTCTCGTGATTACCCTACTGCATAAACTAGGTCTGGGAAGCCTGTTCTGAGCAGTTAAACATCAGCGCAAGACCGGTCGGGATGTACTAATATTGAACGTTTGAGGTTTCTGATTCAGTTCATGTGTTTTTCTAGAGGCTGGAGCACAGGGTGGAAGCTATTTTCTTTCCTGAATTTTGCGTCGTGAAAGGATCTAATAATCGTTAAGATGTCGTTCACTGAACAGTCCCCTTGCAAGAGAAGGTACAGAAAGAAGCCAACTCAAAGCGAAAAAACAAATTATTTTTAGATACTTTACGACTATGGACCCTTTCATAAGGCTTTTATTGGCCAGAACAGTAACCAGCCAACAGGGCCGCTGCTCTACTTATCTCGGCTTGACGGTTTAATCCCAGGCTTGCGCTAGTGATTCAGCAGAAGTAATGATTCAGGTACCATTACAAGCATCCTTCGGCTGCTCGCTGGGTCAGCAAAGCGTTTCTGGGAATGCACGGCAGGCGGAAGGTTTTCAGCTGCGCTGGGACTTATTTCAGGGAAGTGAGAACATGGATATGTGAAGACCCCGTTGGAACATCTGCCACCTTCTGGAGTGACGTGATGGCAGAGTTTAGCAGAAGCAATCCTTCAGGACACTTGTTATATCCTCATCAGGAGTTGTCAGGGCCCACAGTGCAGCTGAGGAAGCTGCTGCGGCACGCAGGAGGGTGGAATTTAATCAGTCCCTGACAGCAAATGCACAGACGTGCATCACTCCTAGGTCCACATGTCCAAACACTGCAAGCAGACATAATTATTTCTGCCAAATTACTATCCACCCCTCCTTCTCTTCCTACGGCACTACAACCCCCTCGCCTCCACCCTCGCTCCTCAAGCTTTTGGAGTAATTAGTTGCACAAACTCTTCACAAAAACAAAAGCTAAAACATCCCACATGAAAATGACGAGCGCCTTTTCAACGGTGCACGTTACTCGCGTTGCAATATTGCGTGTATTCTTGAATGTAACAAGACTTAAAATTGGGATTTCATTGTTGGTTTCAAGGGGACCAAAGTCATGGCGAGGTCTCTGTGTTCCTTCACAGCAGTTAAAATGAGGTCCTTCTTTCCAGGCCCACTGACGCAGGCTGTGGTGATGTACAGGGTTTCTCAGTCATTCTACAGCTAGGGACTGTCATTCCGGGCCGACACCAATGACCTCTGACCTCTAGTACAACTGGATGACTCCTCAATCAGTATAACACCATGCAGGCCTACCAGTAGGAAACTGAGGCGTGGGTGCACAGCAGCTAGCTGCAGGTTTACAGCTGCAAAACAAGAGCTGCTGTTAAGCACCAGAGGACCCCTCCCTAAACTTGCTATAAAACTTTGCCCTACCCAAAGAAGAGAACAATCTAAAGGTCTTAAAGGGCAAACTCTCGGCACGAAAGTTGACTTAGTCGAAGTTGCATATATATCTCTTCCTATGGCGTAGTTGGTGTGTTTGTGGGTGTGTCAACAAGGCCATTGTCTAGGATCAACAGTGCATGTCTTTTTCATTGTCTCTCGCTGCTGAGGGGTTGTTATAGGCAATGAACCCAAGCGTCCCGGGCATATATAATCAGGGAGGGGACCTTTGACAGCGGGGATTGCTCCGGATAGAAGGGCCATAAGACTATTAGAACAATCCTCCCAGTGAGGGTAGAATGTTTTGAATTAAGCAGAGAGAAACAGAAAAACAAACATTGGAATGTTGCAGGAGAAGGCCTATAACAGCTGTTAATGACCATGAACCATTCCATTGTCTTCAGTGGTGTTTGCACAAACAACGCATTTGGGAAAAAAAAGTCTAGCTCTGGAGAAATCTGCAGGTGAAAATGACAATTGATTTCCTTGTACTGTGAAAAAGTAAATAAAATTTTTAAGGTAACGGTGTGCATTTGTTTTATAAATTAAATAACTTTTGAAGTTAAATCACTGCCTGTTTATAGCACATTATGTCCCGTTTTGGGCTCTTGGATTTCAATCTCATTATTTAATGAGGTATCTTTTTCTTCTAGCCGTGATACGTTTCCACAAATTGCTAAGTTATGAAGCATACAAAATCTAAAAATGTTTGCATACTTTCTCTGGTGCATACATTGAGTCACTACTGTGTGAAGGCAATAGTAGCATCAACGTCAATTCAGCGAAATGCCAGGGGTAGCGAAGTGACATCAAATGCCCTTTGACCTCAAATTTCACTCACACACATACTTACACATACACACAAATTCACACTTACAAACACTCTCTCTCGCATATGAACACTCCTTTACCTATAAGCACATGCACAACATACACTTAAAAGCATTTTTTACTTACCTCAGCTGCCATGGAATTGCATATTCCATTTAACTGTACTACATTTTTATTACACTAATAGTGAATGATATTATTATTCATTATTAGTGTAATAAAAAATTGACAGAAAACAAAGGAAGTGGAACCCCAATTTATGGGGTTAAGTTATGTTGTACCTCATGGGCTACACCTTTTTAGATCGTTGTGCTTAGTACACAGCAGTCTCATTAGTGGTTTATTAATAACCATGTGAATCTTGCTTGCCTTTGTCTCAGAAAGCTCAGATATAGAGATTCTCCGTTATTTTATCCTTGCCTTTCTATGAATCCCCCTCTTTGTCCTTAAGGCCACGACAGAACATTGAGGACTACAATGTGAAGCTGTTTTTGTTTCTAGGAAAATGACCCTGAGACATCTAAAATTGCAACAGGCACAATGTCAAACCTAGGACCACAAGTATCACACACATTCATATGCATTCAAGCCCTAGGCTTCCAGTGAAGCACAGACTTCAATACAAGCAAAGCCACTTTTTTCCATGCTGTGGCTGATCTCTTATGTGTTCACCGGCAATCTCCCTTTTCATCGCGTATAACAACCTCAGCAGGACAATGCCATAACAAGGCAAATAGGCCCTCATCCTCCCTTGCTCCTGCCAAAGGCTCAACCCTCTGGCAGCTGTCAAGACATCATGGTGGCCACTCCGTTCACTGGTTGGGTACATGACAGTAGCACACGAATAAGAGAGGCGTGCACAAGGCGAGCTCCCAGTGTGCCCTTAGAAGGGCCGGCAGAGGGTGACGACCAGACCTATATCCTCGGTTTCCCTCCCATAAAGCCTTATGTGCTTCTGATGCTCACAGTGATGGAGACACACACCTGCTGTCCTTTAGCTTAACACCCGGGTTCAATCACTACACCCGGCATCTGACAAGGCTGTATCCTGGCCTCAACCATTTTAAATACGTTTGATTCCATCTTAGTTTCAGTTTAATCCTTCTCTCTGACTTAGGTACTCATTAGGTTAGGGCATTGTGCTGCACAACTGGCCTGCTACTTTGAGACCAGGTATCTACAGGTTTGTAAAGCTTGTTGAATTCATAGACAGGCTTTGCTTGACTAAGTTTGCTCCAAATCAACCGTAGTGAAAGCTAAACGATAGTGTTTAGCACAAACAAGTGTAGCAGTGATTGGTATGTTATTGGGGCACTGTTAATGAAATTAATGGGACCTATTCACGAAAGCGTGTATGAGTAAAGGAAGTACCTTTACAGGAGTACTCTTTTACATACCCTTACACACCTTTGTCAATCATCTCTGAAATGTCCAACTCCCTATTTCTAAAAAATCAAAGATGATACATTTTATGTGTACTAACTAGATGTAAATATTCCCTGAATATTTACATTTTCTTCCCAGTTTAGATGTTTTGGGGCCAATTCACAAAAGTGTGTAAGGAAGTGTAAAATAGTACTGCAAGAGTACTACATAATGATTCCAAAATACCTTTGTGAATATGCTCTTACAACTAGACGTATATAAGTATACTGTTTGAGAAGAAATGAAGCCAGGGTCCTCCCACAGAATCAAATGCAAGTTCTATGACTAGTGTAACTAATGCAGCTTGGGATTTCAATTATACATGTGTAGGGTAATGCTCGAGATAACTCAAAGGTTACTTCTGTGTTAACTTATTTGGCCTGATCTGACTTCCACTGGCTAGCCGTTGTTTTGTAGAAATCTACTTCGGCCGAGGAATAGTACCCAGTGTGAACTGACCAGATTGGTGACTAGTTTTGACTGTATTGGGGCATCATTAAAAAATATCTATTGATAAATGTTTTTTTCAAACTTATTAAATCACCAAAATAATGATTTAGCATACTGGTTGTGTTATGTACTAATAAGTATTACTACAGGGTCAAATAGGTTCTGTTCGGAACATAATACGGGTGGAGCATTTGGGCCTCAGCGGATAGCTTTCTAACTTGTCATTTTCACATACCTTGTTTAACTCTGTGACCAAAAGGGACTTTACAAATTGTCACCATAAGCCAACATAACTTCACTATCTATTAAAAGAGTCACTGCCAATAGGTATGTTGGGAAACCTACTCTCAATAACTACAAAATGCTAGGATGCTTCAAGGAGTTTAATGACTTATGGAGATCAGGATTGGCTTCCTCCCTCGATTAGAGACCATGGGGGCATGGGGCAGTTTACTAACTGGCAACACTGCGTACCAGTGGGTTTGAAACGTTATTGCATATTGTATTTTCTTGTACATTAGTGTATTATTTAAGACTGGAGAAAAATATTCCCTGTTAATATATTCGTCTGAGGATGATACAAGGACTATAATGTTTAAGATAATAAATTGTGCTGAAATTTGTTTTACTGGATCTGCTTATTGATTTTTGTCGGAGTGACCTCACACTATTATTCATTTGTAATGATAATATTAATATGTAGCATGTACTTACTTTGAATGGCTTTAAATAACTCCAAATAAACAATCACATAAGTTAAGATGAAAGTTACTAATCGTAAGGAAAAGATGAGCCAACACTGAAAAAGGAGCTCATCAACATTTCTTTAAAGCCTCATCATAGAACGCAGGGTGGCCTAGCATGACAAGCAGGGTTGCCTCGCATGGCAAGCAGGGTTGCCTAGCATGACAAGCAGGGTTGCCTAGCATGACAAGCAGGGTTGCCTAGCATGAGAAGCTGGATGGCCTAGCATGACAAGCTGGGTGGCCCAGCATGACAAGCAGGTGGCCTAGCTTGACAAGCAAGGTGGCCCAGCATGATAAGCAGGGTTGCCTAGCATGACAAGCAGGTGGCCTAGCATGACAAGCAGGTGGCCTAGCATGACAAGCAGGGTTGCCTAGCTTGACAAGCAGATGGCCTAGCATGACAAGCAGGGTTGCCTCGCATGGCAAGCAGGGTTGCCTAGCATGACAAGCAGGGTTGCCTAGCATGACAAGCAGGGTTGCCTAGCATGAGAAGCTGGGTAGCCTAGCATGACAAGCTGGGTGGCCTAGCATGACAAGCAGGTGGCCTAGCTTGACAAGCAAGGTGGCCTAGCATGATAAGCAGGGTTGCCTAGCATGACAAGCAGGTGGCCTAGCATGACAAGCAGGTGGCCTAGCATGACAAGCAGGGTTGCCTAGCTTGACAAGCAGGTGGCCTAGCATGGCAAGCAGGGTTGCCTCGCATGGCAAGCAGGGTTGCCTAGCATGACAAGCAGGTGGCCTAACATTATAAGCAGGTGGCCAAGCATGACAAGCAGGTGGTCTAGCATGACAAGCAGGTGGCCTAGCATGACGTGACCCGGGATCTGTTCAAAGTACATGCTTCCTAAGGAACTGGTGTGCTCCATATATGTAATGATTTATTGTATTTATATATTCATTAGGTGTTGCCGTCAGAGGGAGAAGATCCACTGTGTTGTTCACAACACATCTTTTCTTGACACCAACAGGGGTCACAGACCACTGCATGGACTCGCACTTGAGAAATAACAAGTAACTGGAAAATGCACCATCCGCGGGAGTGACAATGACCTTTAATACAACACCCAGGGCAACCTGTAGTGCCTCTGTGGAATGCAGTGCCTGCAGCACTTCCTCATACCACTGCAACTGGCACTGCAGTGCCTTCTACCGTGCAACGCTGCACTAGTTTTTCAGCTATTTTTTTCCATTCACGAACGTACACCTTGTACAGTGACTTTACATACGTCTCCTGTGCCTTCTGTGACTTACACAGATCTAACTTTATGTCTTTCTTGATAGTGCAAACAAAACATTGTCCCGACCCCTCAGGCTACTCTGGATAGGACTCCTCAGTGCCTCACTATGCAGCTGCAGAAGGGTTTCAAAAGTACACCAAGACCCTCAGTTTCTTCAGTAAACTATAGTGGAGTGGGACATAAGTTTCCACCTGAATTGGTGTTAGGAGAAGGCTATAAGGTGGATGATTTATTAAGGGAACTAACGCATCAGATGGAAGGGTAATGTCATTTACAGCCAGCATACATTCTATTGAAATGGTCACTAAATTTGCACAGACATACAGTCTTATAGATAACACTATATTGCATGCAAATAATAATGTGGGGGAGTTGTGTTTCAGTGAATATTTATTATTCGTCCATCACCAAGTAAAGTATTGTTCTGATCCTATTAACATCTTTCTTTCTATCACACTTCGGAATTACAAAAAATGTGCTTCATTTTTGCTTTCCTAACTGCTGAATGTGTACAATTTATTTACAGGTATTTTCATGTTTTTGTATATTATAAAAATAACATCCTACAGCCTTTCCTTTCACTCTTCATGTACTCCAGCAAGATTTATCACATACTTAACTTTAATTTTGTTTCTCGGACTGCAAATTGAGAGGCATTTGTAAACACCAGCCCCATGTTAAAAAATATAAGCAGTAGAAGACATAGCCTGACATTTCACCTCTGTCTTTGAAGCACAGCAAATGTGACAAGTCAAATACAGAATTTGAAGGCATCTTTATTTATTGCTTGGACTTCTGGTGACCCACTAAAAATCAGGGTCATGACTCACAGTTTGGGAAACACTGCTCTAAGTGATTAAAAGTCACTCTTTGTACTACGCAACACAAGTCATGAAACAAACGTTAGAGTGGTTGAAGTGCATAAAGAAAAGTATGGGAACTGTGATACTGAGTACGATGGGGTGTGGTCAGTGATTAGGGGGTTAGTGAGAAAGGGCCTCTTTTGACATGGTTAGCCCCCAATTTCTGGTTGGTATTTGATGTGGTTTCAAAGTTGCTAGTGCCCAGGGCCCCTGCTAACCAGGTTACCTGGGCCAGACCTCTTTCCCAAAACTGTTGTGATGCATGGGCACAATTGGAAACACCTTTAGGTGCCCCTGTAAGTCCTAGTAAATGGTATTAAGGTACCCAGGGCGGGCATGAGGTGCCACCCTCAGGGACCATGCATCTAAGTTTACCCAGCAATGCTATTGCAGGCAGTGTTTCCTGGTGCAATCCTAAAATGCAAACCTGACATGGCACACAGCCTTGATGCCCTGTCCACTACACACTGCATGCAACATAGTTAAGTCACCCCTCTGGCAGGCCTTTCATCCCTTAGGCAGGGTGCACTATGCTGCATGTGTGGGCATAGATTCATGAGCAATATGCCTCTACTGTGTCCCTGCCAAACCTGGGACATAGTAAGTAAATGGAGCCGCCATTTTACATGAATGTGCTAGACATTGGTCAGTACGAGTTTCACATCTACACCCTGCACCCTGAGTTGTTTGTTATCAAACAACTCAGAATGGTAAATCCAGACTGGTACCAGTATTGGATTTATTGCAAAATGTACTCTGGGGCCACCTTAGAGGTGCCCCTGCAAAAGCTAACTGCCCTGGCATGGTTGCTGGCCAGTCACAACTAGCCTTCCACCACTAGACAGGATTCTGGTGGTGAGAGCTTGTGCTCTTTGGGTCCAGAGAACACAGCCCTTCCTGGACAGAGGTGTTATACCTCCTCTCCCAGGAATGTGCACAGCCCTGCCTATTAGCTTCAAAGGACTTACTGCCCTTATAACTTGACCCCCATCCCCGCTGCTGGCACCAGGTGGCCACCTTCATTGCAAACCCCTACTTTTGGTGGGAGCAACGGCGGGAAAATGGACAAAGGACGGGAAGAGTGGCCACCTCCAGCGTGCACCACCCCTAAGGTGTTGCATGAGAGGTGACCTCTCCATTTCATTTTCCTATATCTTATATAGTAGGAAAATAGCCTATCAGGGATAGGGAAGTAATGACTGCCCACAGCAAGTGGTCAAATAGTGAGTACAGCGACCTAAGGTAGATGACCCATTGGTCACTATTAAGTACTCCCATAATGCCCACTAAATGCAGTATTTAGTGAGCAACCCTAGACCTGCAGTTCAGATTCCAATGACAAAAGAATGTCTGCAACAAAGAAGATCCAAGGCTCTAGAACTGAATTCATGCTGCACAAAGAAAAGGCACCAAACACTGCCTGCTTCACCCAGGATTCGAAAATCACTCCTGAGGGGTTGCACAGACATTGCACAGACTCTACAAAACCCCAGAGGACCTCCACCCTTTTGAAAATCACCAAAGATCTCACTCCAGAGTGTAGGCATCACTCCCTGCAACAAAGAAGCAAAGACTAGTGAAGTCCAGTTCACTGACCGGCCACTGATCGGCCACTGACCAAGGAACTGAACACAGCAGCCAGAATAAATTCCACCTTATAGACCCGGAGGACAAACACTGCAAGTGTGCCAAGTTTTGTAGCACTGCGACCTCCAGTGCCTGAACCGTGCAATAGCCTGAGGTACTGGATCCCAACATCAGACACCCAGAAGAAAAGTCCACTCTGGACTCTTCAAGAACCAAAAGCAAGCTCTAGTCGAGGGACTTATGGACACATAAGAAGCACCTACCAGAGTGGCCTTGCTGACCTTCAATTCACCCTCAAAGTGACCTGCCTCCTGGTTCCAAGGGCAGCTTTGTGCACAGCTGTTGGCTCACCTTACTGCTCTGAACCCGGCCTCCCTGGACCCAGCACTGAAGAACCAGCTGTGCTCTAAGGGTCCCCCACTCCTTGCGACCTTTATACTCCAAGGGGACCCACCGGACTCACCTTAAATGCCTCCTATGCATTGGTTTTCCAAGTGGTCCCCCGCAGTGGTCCTGCACCAGCTCCAAGGACTTTCCAGCAGCTGCTTCTGACGGAAGTGGGAGCCCCCCGAAACTTCCCAGCTGGTCCACAGGACATCTCGATGACCTTGACCAAAAAATGAAAGAAGACATTGGTAACTCATTGCCTGATTTTATATGCATTTAAATGTTTTCTCCTGTTGATTCCTATGGTGTGCAATTACACACAAAAATACTACTTTTGCTAAACTTCGAAAATGTTTAACCTAAATAGTAAATACCTGATTTTGATGATCTGGTCTTAAACTTAAAAGTTTTTATAAAAAATATGATGTATTTTTGTAATTTGGTCTTGAGTTATTCCTTTGAGTGTGTGTCTTCATTTATTGACACTGTGAGTACAACAAATGCTTTGAGCTTCTCCAAGATTGGCCTAACTGCTCGACCAAGCTACCATAATATATATTCAATTGAATTCAATATATATTCAATTGAATTCAATTGAATATATCCCCCGTGACCGAAGGGGAGGTAATAGGGAATTACGTTTACGCAGACAAGAAGCACTATTGATCATGAGACTTAGAGCTGTAGAAACTGGTTTAAATACCGATAGGGAACTGGAATTTTTTCTGGGGGACTAATTTCAGTTCTTCATGTGTATCACCATGTATTTATCAATGTCATTAATCATGTTAATCTGATATATGTGCTTGGAAGATTGTACCTAGATACAATCCTCTCTAAATTTAATATGTCCTATCTGTGTTTACGAGTTTTTTTGCCAAGATTCTCAAACGTCTTTAACTAAAATAATATTGGGGATCTTATTATACCTTTCTCTATTACTTATGCTCCTGTTATTATATGGTGCGGTAATTTATAGCTTTGATCTGGCGAGAGTTACCAAAGTACATTTAATGTTAGAAATATTTGACAATATGATACAGTTGGGTCCAATTTAACAGGTTCACTTTACTTCCGTTTTGGATTAATATAATTATTATGCAATTACGGTTGTTTGATTTAATCTGTAATTTATGTTTTCGTCAGCTATACGCATAGTTATTTACCGAACGGATCGCGTGTCCGTTTTCTATTTCCATTCTCTTGTCATTAGACTGTGAGAAATTAACCCGGAAGTATATTTAACTTCCGGGTTAAGATACGCGGCGCTAGCGTACTCGCTAAGCGTCTGAATGCGGAGACACCGCGAACTGTTTTCTGGGACTAAAACATAATAATAACTGGTGAGTGAGGCTTTGTGGGTGCAGGCATGTTACCCTGTTTGTTTGTAACTTTTTATATTCCAACGAATACCATTGTGGGGGACAGAGTTAGGATCAATAATTACTTTGAAAGGCATGAATGTTCTTACATTTATTTGGTTATGGTACTTATGTGTACAAGGCTACTTCGAATATGGTGAAGACATATATGAGGATAAGTTGCCTTAACTTGGGGGTGAACATGTGGTACCCCTACTTATTAGTGATATTTACCTTTTTCTTATTGACAGTGTATTTGATTTTTTATTCGGAGAAATCCCATATTATAATATGTTGGTCTTGGATTATCCTGACACTACTATTTAGTGTGTTGAACAATATTGGATTGGTAAGGTATTGTGTTTTATAATGTGTATAGTATGTTGTTTGTTTTTTGTGCTTTTTTCTTTTTCCTCCCTTTTGGGGTAGCACTGTGGTTTGCATGTTTGTTGATCTAAGCAATGGGCTTAATGTGTGGTTTTGTATCTGTTACACATAAGTTCCCTCTATCTGTCTAAAGATTGTGGACATTGGCATGTGGATTCTTTGTGAGGGTAGCCTTATTCTATTCAATTTTATCTTACTATGCTTGGGGTGCACTTTCCAATATCTACCTTCCTTTGGGTTTGTGGACACAAATTTGGTGTAAATATGACGATTGAGCATATTGGTCATTACTCATGTGTGTTGTTTGTGATTTCTAGCCCTGAAGAAGTCGTGTAGGGATGTAAATTATTCTCAAAGACGAAACACGTGTTGGCTTGAATCAGAAATTGGCTTGAAACCTGGAATTCATTATTCTGTGGATTGCTGATTACTCATGCGCAATAAACTTTGGGCCTTTCCATCAATGTACTCTGAATCTGAATCAGTATCCCTATATCCATCATAACCACCGCAACACTGCTCCAGTTTAGGAAAGATTTGAACACGGACAGATGTAGTGTTCTTTAAAGAGTCAAAGAACACTCCAACACAATGCATTAACTGTCCACAAACGAGCATCCTCTCCTCTATAACTAATTGATCTGTCTTTGTTCCTGTGCGGTGCTCTGTTGCCTTCTGCTGTAGAAATGCAACATACCTGCATACCATGTACATTCTGTTCCTCATATTCATTTTATATTCTGTACATTGTATTTTGGCTTTGTATATGTTTTTCCCACATAGGCATTTCCACAAGGGAATACAATAATAGGTATACAATTTGTAGTGTCATGTGTTGCATATTGCTTTAATGAATCATTTTCACCAGTGGCAGGTGATTAACAGGTGGACCTTTGATTATGTTGTTATAATGAACACAATCAGACAAGGGAAAGTTCCTTTTTTAACCATTGTCAGAGTATTTTTGGTTATTTGATGTGATAGTTTGGTGTGATTACCGTTTTTTAGATTTTTGTTTCTGGATTGAACGAATATTGGTTTCACAAGCAATACTTGTTTGAGATCCTGGTCATTGTCAATGAGTTTCCAGCTGCATAGGATAACAGGTTTGATAGTATCACTTTGTAGTGGATATTTTTAAGAAAGTATTTACGCTGCTGCTCATCCTTTTTCTATGTCTTAAGCAGTTCCTCTCTTTTCAGCTTGTTCTTGTGCACGTTTTAGTGTCCTTTCCTTGTATCATCTTTTCAGAAATATTGTCAGCATTTTGGTTTCTTGCATATATATCATTGGTTCTGAAACATTTTTCTTAACTCTTAACAATTGACAGTACAGTTAAAGAATACATGCACGTAGTAAATTATTTCTATCCATAGGTTTCATATGTAGTGTTGTACCTACTTGTTGTTCTTTATCTTGAGACTTAATATGATATTAATATGAAGGAAATGTATTGTTTCTTTTTTAATGTTGCAAGTGAACTTAATACTCTCAAGTCTTATGTTTAATTTGTGGTATTTTCTTGTAGTTTAGATTTTTAGGCTCTGCCATACCAAAAACAAATCATCAATGAATCTTGCAAATAGTTTGATGTTACTCTCCAGGTCTAGATTTTCCAGAATGTCCTCTTCTTCGAACCTACACGTGAAAGTGTTTGCATTGGCTGGTGCCATAGACGAGCCCATAGATGTTTCTACTGTTTGCAAATAATACTTTTTCAGTGCTTTAAAGAAATTATGATACAGAATATATTGCAACAATTCAATCAAAAAACACTAACTTCCAGTTATGCTGTTTTCCCCAAATAGTACTACATTTCTTACAGCCCTTCTTTGTGTGTGTTAGGTGTATAGAGGGCTGTATCATCCATGGCATATAACAATATTTCTTTTATTCAATATTTGTTTCAAGAACAGGGCACACTGGGACTCCATTGCGGCTAAAAGTTCTTGATTTGAAGATAGGGAGATCTCCTGCTGATGTCACCTTGCCAGCCAGTGATATGGAAAATGAAACTGGAATGTGCTCTCTGAGGGACCCGTCAAGGAGAAAAAAGCAAAAGGCAGAAAAAACCCTCCAAATATCTGCCCCTAATAACACCACAACAAGTACACTGAAGAAGGCAAGCAAGAAAGGGAAATATAAGGAAACTGGCTAAAAGGGAAAGGAACCGGGCTAACACTCGGGACAGTTGGGACACACTGAGGGACATTCCTAAGAGGCAGGCAGCCATGAAGTATTGGACTAAAGACTGGGAAGTCCCGCCCTCATCATGGTGCTGCAACTTCCTGCTTCTTCTCCCAGTGCATGTCTTGGAAAGACACATTGAGCCCTTATGCGTCCCCAAATTTTTGGGCCAGTGCAGTACTCAAAACACACCACCAACAGAGGAGTAGAGAGGAGTAGACCATGGTGGTGGCCTTTTGCATCTGGTGAGTGTTTTGGCAGACATGCCTCACTGATTTGCGCAAAGTACTCAAAGGACACATCCCTTGGGTGCGATATTTGTAGAAGACTGTTGTTTTTGGTTTGCCGGAAAGGCTGTTCTGTTTGTGATCAGTTTTGGGAACCAGCCACAGCCATTCATGCACCAAAGTCGATAAAAGGTTTTTCTGATTACACCCTGACAAACCTGTAGCCTGGGAGGGGGTGGATATTGTCGGGCGCTCCTGCAAGTACATTTTTTTAGAACTATCAGGCACAAGAAATTATATGCTCTGGAGCCAACATGGTTTGCGGTTAAACCTTTAGATGGGAGAAATCTCAGCAGGAAAGTGCATCAGCAAAGGCGTTGCTGTAATGAGGGATCTAGGTGACCACAAAATCGAACTGGGAGAAAAAATATGGCCAATGGGCTTGTCTGCTGTTTTGACATTAACATTTTTGTAACATCTGAAGGCTTTGATGATCTTTTCTGATATCAAATGAAAGACAAGAACCTTGAAGGAGATGTTTCCACTCCACACAGGCTTCTTTCATGACCAACAGATCCCATTGTATAACAGAATAATTTTGTTCAGAGTGCAACAACGCCCTTCAATAGTAACTGATAGGGTGTTCTAAACTATTAGCCTCTTGCTGTTGAAGTAGTACTGCCCAAGAGCTCGTTCGGCGGCATCTGTCCTCACCAGAAATTTCTTTCAAAAGTAGGATGAATCTAGAATGTCTTCATTATGAAAGTTATTGATTTGAAGATAGGGCGGCCTCTTGTGGAAGCTATCCTGCCAGCAGTGATGTGGAACATAAAGCTGGAACATGCCTTCTAAAGAAACCATCATGGAAGAAAAAGCTGATGGCAGAAAAAGTCTCCAAAGAATTTCCCAGAACAACAGCACAACAAGCACACGGAGGAAGACAAGCAAAGGAGGAAAATACCAAGAAAAGGGTTAACAGGGAAAGCAACCAGACTATCCCTGGGGAGGTTTTCAACACACTGAGGCCCTCATTAGGAGTGTGGCGAGCTCAAGACCTCCACACTCGCGAAGGTGGTCGGACCGCTGCTGACAGGGTGGCCCAACCGCCTTATTATGAGGTTGCTGCCTGTCGACAGCCTGGCGGTCTCGGCAGTCGCAATCCACCAAGGCAGAACTGCAAGCAGCGCTGCCCTGGGGATCACGAGTCCCCTTTCTGCCAGCCTTTGCATGATGGTCTCACTGCCATGCAAAGGCTGGCGGAAAGGGGGCATCGGGGTTCCCATGGGAGTCCCCTGCACTGCCCATGCATTTGGCATGGGCAGTGTAGGGGCCCACATTGACAGCTGTTGCACCCGACACAACACAACATTGCAGCAGGCTCGATTATGAGCCGGCACCAATGTTTTGGTGAGTTTTCCGCTGGGCCAGCGGGCGGAAATGCTGTTTTCGCCTGCTGGCTTAGAGGAAAATTCCTAATAAGGCAGGCAAAAGACCTCCATTAATGGCAGTCTTTTGCCTGCAGCAGCTTTGGCGGTCCTGTGAAAGGGCTACCGAAGTCGTAATAAGGCCCTGAGTGCTTTCCAGCAGGCTTAAATACTGTATTGTGACCTGGAAAAGGGACACAAATCTATCAAAAGTAATTTCGCCATTTTGCTTCGGGCTAACCTCATTCAAACATTAATGACAGTAGACACAATGGGGCTAAAGACTAGGAAGTCCCACACCAACATGGTGCCACAACTTTCTGCTCCTTCCTCCTCTTCCTCTCTTAGAAAATCACATTACGTCTCGAGGCACCCCCCAAAATCGCTAGGTCAGTGAACTACCCAAAATGCACCACCAAGGGACAAGGAGTGACATGCAATGACAACTGTCTGCTGCTGGCAAGTGTTTTGGGAGACACAACCCATTGGCGCACCCAATATTTCATAAAGGATTCATCCTGTGGGCGCGCCTAACATGTTGTCTCATTCAGTCTGTATAACTAACATGTTGTGTTCCTTATGTACGTGGTGGCTTCGTCTTTTACAATTCACACTCTCACTCATGAATTGCCTAGATTATTGCACACAGAATGTGAAGAGAGTATGGGTCCAGCACAAAATGCCCCAAGCATTGCATTGCACAGTGAGCAAGGAAGCAGAACAAAACAGTCAAAACTGCCAGATCTGCGTAAAATCATACACAGATCAAAAAACCCCACCAGACTGAGAATACTGTATAATTGTAATACAGCAACAGTCTCACCTAATACACTTCAATTGTTACTATTGACTGTATTCACTGAAAGAAATCAAGGTGTTAGACATTTATTTCTTCTGTAGTAGGATGATGGTGATCTTGAAAACTCCTACACTGTAGTTTATTTCTTTTGTTTTCAACTTTGCGAATACCTGAGCAGGGTTATTGCTTCTTTATTGGCTTCTCTTCTGTAGTCTGTGATGTTTGCAACAGGGGCATGGCTATCAATATAGAAGCAGTTACAATGGCAACAGTGCCCAGGGAGGTTGAGTGATCCACAGCACCCTAATTGTAGTCTACCAAACCAGGGAATGAGGGAAAGCTAGATTGTTGAGGAAAACATTATGATAGTAATAACAGTAACTTTAAGTAAACATAACACAAAACTAAGGCTGAGGAATAGCTGTGCTGTAGAAGAAAAACAATTGTGAAGTAGAGAAACACAATTTCAAACGTGAAGTGTAGTCAATTGTGCAAGTAAGGAAGGATGCACAGTTTGAGATCTGAATAAGAGAAAGACATTTCCTGAAATTTTTTAAGATGGTCACCAGTGTACCAGAATGCAACCATTGAATAAAAACACTATACTTGGGTGGAACACATGAGGCACTCACCTAAAATCATTCCAGCGATGAATCATGTTTGGTCTACATGATATATGTAGGGAGTTAGCATTAGTCACAAGAAATTCCAATTAACAATGTAACACACTAGGCTACACAGTAAGAGCCAGGACTTGGGAATAAAGTTAAGGATTTTATTAAGAGTCAACAGTCAGGTTAATGTAAATCAATCTTAAAACTTGCTGTATAGATAAAGGATCACAACAAGATAGCCAAATCTTCTAAAGACGTTTAGGCGCATCAACATAAAGCATACAAGAAGTTCATTTACAGCAATACAGAAAACCAGCAATACAATTTAATGCTCAGAGAACAATTTACGATCTTCTCTCCTAAACATGAGTAATAATTTGAAGGCAGCTATAAAATTCTAAGTCAAGAGAAATCTCAGAAGTCAGAAAAACACTAAGGAAAAAGAAAAATAGGTTTGAGTATTTTGGGAAGGTGTCAGCATTTCAGAAGCTGTGTCAAGAGTCTTCTTAAAGTCGGGAAATAAGTGTTAGCCAAACCACAATTAGCAAAAGAGTCAAAATGAATGGAAAAGGATAGAGGTCTGTACGTCTCAAAATCAAAAGGAATGACTTGTCCAATGATCTACTGAGCACCAATTAATACCACACAAATCCTCCTAAGCAACACCCCTTGTATACACCATCTGAGGCTCCATTGTTCTTTTCCATTCTCATGTTGTAAGCTGCAACATCTACGTTTCTTCCCAGAGCACTCCTGAGAACCATGTGGTCTTTGGACACGTGTATCAATCTCGGTACAGGGGCTGTCATCTCATGTTCTGTTTCTCCATGTTCTTCCATCAAGGAGCCTTTCTCACTATTACTAAGACAATACAATATCTATTCCCAAAGTTACATTTCATGTGATCATTCCTAGAAAGAAAAAGTTATGCAAGCAAAGTTAGAAAACAGCATTTTCATGTCGCAAGAAATTCAGGCCTATTCAGGACAACTTAAACGTACAATACAATTGTGCACATTAAAATGCATGTTATGGTGCACATGTAACTTCAAATAAATAAGAATCTCATTGTTTTAATTCAGATTATTATCATGGTTCAATTCAAGTAGATGCAATTCAATTCAAAATACATGAGTTTAGATGCAACTAGGAACTACATTTAAATTCAGTTGTAAAAAAATGAGTGCACACGGTTATACATTTTCTTCAAATTTTCATTGTTAATACATTTCAATAACATGAGGATTTTTTAAATCATTTTTAACTGGATTTCATTTAATAAGGTTAAAACATACAATGCATATATCTCCAGTTCTACGGTGAATGTACTTTAATATAGAGTTCAAGTGCAGCACTTTACATTAATAATGTTAAATTACACAGAGTGTATGGTGCTAAGTGCACATGGGTGTTGCGTCTTATGATGTGTAGAGGTGGAGTCAAATTTGCTTGTTTCCAATTGCAAAAATGCAGCCTAGCATGGGAAGTAATGCAGGGCAAAAAATAATTGAGCTGATTATGAAGGCCTTTCTTCCAAGATGGCCACTGATATGCATGCACCTGGCAGGGAAAGCACCATCAGGTTGAGTGTGGACAAAATGGGAGCATTGGCCACCATCCAGCATAAGCCCAGTGAATAAGCACAGGAGAAATACAGATGTGGGTGGAAAGAATGTGGATTCTGGGCACAGACATTGCAGGTGATGGGCGCCAAAATTAAGTCAGAGGAAGACACGCGAGGCAGGTTGTTATGTCCAATGTTGTTCCTGCTTGTTGGCCTCATGGTCATTGAAGCTGTATTGCTTCATCCATCTGATACACAAAGGGTGTCATTTCATTAAGAATAAAAGGAATTCCTTGCTTCTCTGGGAATTAGAGAATAAATCATTGGTGTGGGAAGTCACTGCATTTATACACTCACATGTGGGTGCTAATCAATTGCAAGCACCACTTATGCACCTCCTGTCAGGACATCACATTAAATGAAAAAGAGAAGACAATATAAAAGCAAAAAAATAGGAAGGCAAGAGAGAAGAATATCAGCAGATGAGGAGTTACTGGAAAGTATTCACATATGATATTGCTAATATGTTACCGCTGTGTCTGCCCCACCACCATACAATCGAATTATGGCTGGCACGACGGAACCTCATGATATCATCCTCAAAACATAAGGATGGAATGACCAAGAAGTCTCTGCTCCTGCACAACACTGGTAAAAAGGTTGTAAAATGTTTTCACCCTGCTGAATACAGGAACTGATCATTGCCAAGCTGCAGTGGATGATATGAAAGTGCACTTTGCCCCCCAATGCAATGCTGTCAAAATTTCCTTTGGCATCAGACAAGGGAAAACCACAAGAATTGCTAGGCTCCTTCAATGCAAGGTTATATAAATTAACTTGGTGGGCCCACTGTCTGGTGTAGATCCCGATGGAGAAATGAAGGTCCAGATGAAAGCAAACTGTCGCCCATTAAAGCTCCAGCAACAAATCATGAATATAATTAGACAACATTGTGGTCCCCAGGCGGACTTTTGAGCTTTATCATGCTAGGGTAGCTCACACTGAGGCAGTGCATACCTATGTGTCCATCAAAGAAGAGCCCAAAGAAAGGAAGACCAGGGAATTAGAATCCCTAGAATGGCCCAGATATGGAAGTAGGCGATTACATCATAACTCATGTGTCAGGTGACTCGGTCATGTAACGCCCAACATCACAGACCAGCTGAGAAAACTGTTCCCAGGATCACTGTTGCCCCCAGCCAAGGCATACTACTCATTTCACAGACTTTGGGGGTCATTCCGACCCAGGCGGGCGGCAGAAGCCGCCCGCCTGGCGGGAACCGCCAGAAGACCGTACCGCGGTCAAATGCCCGCGGCGGTCATTCTGACTTTCCCGCTGGGCCGGAGGGCGACCGCCAGAAGGCCGCCCGCCAGCCCAGCGGGAAAGCCCCTTCAACAATGAAGCCGGCTCCGAATGGAGCCGGCGGAGTTGAAGGGGTGCGACGGGTGCAGTGGCACCTGTCGCGATTTTCAGTGTCTGCTAGGCAGACACTGAAAATCATTATGGGGCCCTGTTAGAGGGGCCCTGCACTGCCCATGCCTGTGGCATGGGCAGTGCAGGGGCCCCCAGGGGCCCCACGACACCCGTTCCCGCCATCCTGTTCCTGGCGGTTTTTACCAGAAGGGGAAGGGGGTCGGAAGCCCCATGGCGGTGCTGCGAGCAGCGCCGCCATGGAGGATTCTTTGGGGCAGGTGTAAACCGGCGGGAAACCGCCGGTTGCCCTTTTCTGACCGCGGCTTTACTGCCGCGGTCAGAATTGCCCATGAAGCACCGCCAGCCTGTTGGCGGTGCTTCCGCGGCACTCTGCCCTGGCGGTTTTCAACCGCCAGGGTCAGAATGACCGCCTTTGTGTCATGTCCTGTCACATTCTGCCTCCCGGGAAGCACAGCTTATATGCTCCACTGCTTTTGTCTGGGGTTACTCTGCTACTTTATCTGAGGGTTGGCAGGACAAGGCTTTCAGGGCTCACCCACCGCCTAGTAATCCTCACTTTTATATTCCAATTTCACCGTCCTCAATTTTACCTTAAATACATTTCTCTCTTTCTCTCTCTGTCGTTTCATCTTAAATGTCTCGACCTCTCTTTTGCACTATGAATTTGTTCCTTTTAGCTCTGGCTGTTGTTAATGTTTTTTCTTGCATTCTCTCTTATTTTTGTCTGTGCATTCACTCCTTTTCTTCTTTCCTACACTTTAAATTACCTCTTTTTTTGGCCCTGAGAGTCTCTGACAATTGGCTGTGCTGAATACTGTATTCCAATCATCTTCAATCTCATTTTGACCTATCATTTAATTTGTCCAATTCTGCTCCTCCCTTGGTGTCCTTGAATCCTAGTCAAAGGAAGACAATACATGCAACAGGTATTCTGTGCCTTTGGTAGAACTCTTTTCTGTCCAATTGTGATGAATTAGGCTTTCAGAAGAGCTAATTTTGATGCTAATCCTGCAAAGAACCCAGAGGCCCAATGAACACGATGGAAGCCTCTTTTTAAAGCCTGCACTTAGCAGGTGTTAAAAAATGCAGATGAAAATGTCGCAAAGGAATCTCACAGATTACTTTGTGCCATTTTTTGGGCCCCCTAGTGCTGGAATACCCCCCTTGCATACATCATGCATGGTGGAGGCATAATGTGGCGCAAGGGGTTGCAAAGTGAAGCAAAGCATGGATTGCGTGTAAATATGGCACGTGTTTTGGGCCTTCCAACGCCACATTAACGTGAAAAAAATGATGCTAATGTGGCGTTGGAATGGCGCTAGGCCCTCTTAAATCTGGGCCTATATGCAGACGGACCTCCGGTTTGACTTCAGCAGAGCCTAGACTGTCACTGCCAAAGCCAAACCTCGGACGTGTAGCCATTTCTTTCGGACATAAAGCCGTTTCATAGGGCATAGGGCCATCAGAGAACAGGCTATATGGCCACCAGTCTAATCAGGATGGGCGGACATGTAGTCATTTTTCAGGGGCGAGTGCAAAGTGCTCCGTCCCTCTTCTGATCTCTCTTTAGGAGGATTTTAAACACGCCCATGTTACGTCAGTCACTTTCATTGGTTCATGGGCTTGCCTTTTAAAATCCGCTTGTATTAATTCGTGAAAGACATGCATCCGTCATGCCTTTTCCGGTGTTTAGCCTTCCACGAGAGCACCGGTAAACTACTGGAAACATTCGAGGCTCCATGTTTTCCATATGGTTTCTGGACTACTTTTTCTCTTTATTTTGCAGCACGATCGTGCTATGTTTTACATAGTGCAATTGCGCTCGTTTTTTTATTCTTTTCATTTAATGTTGCAAGAAAAGTCCGGTTAGGAGTTTACAACACTAATAGCTCTAACTCTGCGTAATGCGAGACCCGTTGCATTGCAAATGCTTGTTTAACTGTCCGTCACCGCCAGGTAAACCCTGGCAGTGTGGGACAGTAAAACTTAAACAATGCTTCTTCCACCATGGGAAGTGACTCCCATGGTTAGGGTAGCATTACTTTTTTATTTTCCAAAACAATATCACGTTTTGGAATTTTCTTTTTCAAAATAAAAAGAATACTGTTTGGTGCAGGTTTGCATTATGCTAACACAGCCCTGCATCGAACAGCGAGAAGCATTGACAGGAACAGGTGGTTTCTGCCAGTGTTTTATAAATGACCACCAGCTTGGTGGGACCTTCACCAGGCTGACAGAGGTACGTACTCCTTCGCCCTGCAGGAGCAACGACCTGACCACCGATATATAAGTAGGGTGCTTTATCTCCTGTATACATTCAATGCAGAAAACTATTTCTTTTTTTCCCCAGTATTATCAAAGACAGTAAGACAGGCCTTAATGAGATAAACAGCATTAAACAGCACTTCCATAAATATCTGTGTTTTCAAGCGCTGTCCCTTCAGAGTTAGACCTATTGCCTTTGCCATTGTTTGTTCTTCATGCTCCATTACATGTATTGTGCACATTTCAGGCTCTTCTTGCCACATCTTAAATGTTGACACACATTGACAAGAACTTTTTGCAACATCGTGCTGGTTTATTACAGTGATGCTGCACAGTCCTTCATGATGCCACTGACAGCAGTGGTCCCACTCATTGCTGGCCTATTTCAGTTGCTTCATGACTCATTGTTTTGCTGTTGCTTGGTGCTGCAAACTTTCCTGGAATGGCTTTCTCACAGATCTGGAAAGTTTTCTCTCGAAGCTGCTGGTCATTTGTCCTTGACATCATCTGTGTTTCCTGACATTGAAGACTACCCTCGTACATGGAAGTCCAGCGACCATGGAAGAAGTGTAATCGCGTTAGACGGCAGCCTCGACAGGCCAGGCACAGTAGAAGATCCCACCGATTCAGAACCTTTTATCCAAAGAAGTTCCACTCTCTCTGTCAGATAAAAGCATAACTGGAGTCCAGAGATGCAGATCTAATATTTTGTGCCAGAAAATCAATCTCACCGTGAAATAATGAGCAATTTGAGCTCTCTTTAGAAATAAGCTCTTCAGTATTGCTCGGGGTACAATTGTTCAATTTGAAGGTTTGGTGAAGATCTATGCTGCAATAACAACAGTGGTGCTGTCTGGTTCCCAGGCCACATGCAATTTAGTTCGAGGCAAAAGTCTCGGCTTTCTCATCTCTGATGGTACCCAATATAATCAGAAACGGGAGGACTGCTGGGTAAGTCTTCTGTGTGGTGATTTTTAATTTTGGGCGTGATGATATATGTGCTTATCCTGTGTAAATATAGGAAAGATGCACAGTGACACTTTTGCCACTTGTCAGGACAATCTGATTTTGCTTGCTTCTGGCATCCTACAATAGGTGCGCCCATAGTTGTGACTTGCCAAGAAAAGTCCCCAGGACAATACAAAACACTGCTGAGTGAGTCACGTGTTCCCCCACAAAACTCCAGGAGCTTATGAGGGTTATTTTTAAACTTTGCTAACCTCAATTTTCTTCAGCATCAGTGGTTGTACAAATTTCAGATACTTTACTGTCAGACACTTTTAAAACTACAAGGTTTCTGGTTCTGTTGGAGAACATGAGATTCTGACCTTAGTCCACTCGCGGCTCGCACCGTTAATGAGGAGGGGGGTGGGGGTGGCCCGCAGGGTCGGTCAGCACACGGGAGTGGTTTTAAAGAAATAATTAAAAAATAAATAAATAAAATAAAAACTTACCTCGCTCCTCGCTGCACCGCTCCTCTCCTCCGTCTCGCTGGCACTGCAGGCACAGGCTCCCAACCTGCCCTGTGCCAACCCTGATGCTGCTCTGAGCAGCTTCAGGAGTGGCTGGGAGCCCTCTGGCTGGGCGCTCCCAGGCAGACTGGGAGTCTGTGCAGGTGTTGCTGGGCTGGAGAGAACCTACAGCGCATGTGTGTTTGGCCGGCTCTGTGCACTCCCCTCCAAGGCTGTCAACTCCTAGCCCCACCCCTTTCACCACGAAGGAATAATAAACCTGATTTATTATTCCTTCGTGGTGAAAGCGTTGCAGCTTCTGCTGCTGGTGGGGGAGAGGGGTGACGCTCCTCCGCCCTAATGGAGGAGCCTCCCCTGCCTTAGTCATTGAGCACACTGGAACAACAGGTCTGATCTGTGCTTCTTCTTCCCTGTTCCCATTTGACAGACACTTGTACTGTAAGAAAGAGAGGTGCACTCCCAAGATTTATTAGCTATTACTGAAAGCAGCTCCTTTACCACCCTAAAGAAGGTAGGCAAGAAAGCTAGGTTTAAGTGGCAAGGTATTTCCTTGGAGAACATACTTACCTCTCACACCTAGAGCCATCAATGACCTGGCTGACCTAACCTCTTTTCAAAGCTTGGCACTATTATACCTTTCAAGATAGCTTCCTATCTCATGATGGTGGCTGTCAGTCATCAGTGCGACCAATGTTTGAATTGTTCTTTGATCTCTATAGCCATATTTCATTGGTATAAGTGTACATCATAGGAATTGCATTTTGGCTTTTTGTGACACGAAGCAAGGTTAGACACACTGCTTTGTATTCTAGTGGATCCAGCAAAACTATTGAACTCTACAATGAGCTGATTGGTCCAGATCTTCACACAGGCTTGTCTTTATCCAGCTCTAGAGAAAAGATTTGAAGTTACCTACAAACAATGTTTTGATTGGCAGGGAGCTGGTGTGTAAAACTTGTCAGACTGTCTGTGTCTAAAAGGACTTTTGTATGTTTAGCATTGAGGGTGAAAACATTGACTGGGGCACTTCCTGCTGTCTGTGATGTGTCCAGGAACATTGGCATTTCTCATGACTGCTGTTTGGACCGCTTCTGCTGCTAAGAGATTGTGGGGGTCATTCCGACCCCCGCAGGCGGCGGAAGCCGCCCGCCTGGCGGGAACCGCCAGAAGACCGTACCGCGGTCAAATGACCGCGGCGGTCATTCTGACTTTCCCGCTGGGCCGGCGGGCGACCGCCAGAAGGCCGCCCGCCGGCCCAGCGGGAAAGCCCCTTCAACAATGAAGCCGGCTCCGAATGGAGCCGGCGGAGTTGAAGGGGTGCGACGGGTGCAGTGGCACCAGTCGCGATTTTCAGTGTCTGCTAGGCAGACACTGAAAATCATTATGGGGCCCTGTTAGGGGGCCCCTGCACTGCCCATGCCTGTGGCATGGGCAGTGCAGGGGCCCCCAGTGGCCCCACCACACCGTTCCCGCCATCCTGTTCCTGGCGGTTTTTACCGCCAGGACCAGGATGGCGGGAAGGAGGTCGGAATCCCCATGGCGGTGCTGCGAGCAGCGCCGCCATGGAGGATTCTTTGGGGCAGGGGTAAACCGGCGGGAAACCGCCGGTTGCCCGTTTCTGACTGCGGCTTTACCGCCGCGGTCAGAATTGCCCATGAAGCACCGCCAGCCTGTTGGCGGTGCTTCCTCCGTCCCCGGCCCTGGCGGTCCATGACCGCCAGGGTCGGAATGAGGCCCTGTGTTTCCTCGCATGAGTGAGCCTCGATTCTGGTGGAGCGGGGATCTCAATTAAATATCAGTTTATAGGGAGGGGCGTGGCTACCTCCCAAGATGGGGTTCATGTAAACTATGGCTCCTGGACCCAGACCTAAGAATTACTTGAGCAGGAACCCAGCACTGTAGTGTCACACACAGAAAGCGACTTCTTGACTCGGTGGTCCGGCGGGAGCGAGTGAGACCACCTGACGGTGATGTTCAGA
Organism: Pleurodeles waltl; assembly: GCF_031143425.1. Classification (NCBI taxonomy): domain Eukaryota; kingdom Metazoa; phylum Chordata; class Amphibia; order Caudata; family Salamandridae; genus Pleurodeles; species Pleurodeles waltl. The sequence continues at coordinate 425,669,974 of NC_090444.1, forward strand.
GCTGGGACTCAATGAGTCAGAAAATCAAGGGTGGCCCCTGAGGTCCTCGTGGCCATATTAGGCTGCCCTGGTCGGCCACACCCGGTGGCCGCCGGAATGTAACAGTGCTGGTGGCGATCGATTGTGGCCCCCACGAAGAGCGAGGGCCATTGATGAACTTAGCGGACGAGATTGTTTGCATTCACTCAGCAGCGGTGAATGTGTCCAGCAGCACTGACTGTAGAGATGCCAGAGGCCATGTGAACCTCGAAGTGGGTTTGGGTCCACGGTGCTCTACCACAGCAGACGAGGAGGTGAGCAGACAGCGACGGCCTCCACACAAGTTGGAAACAAGTCACTGAACCCGTGAGGGTGCTGGCCTGGGTGACTGTGCCCGATTCTACCGGGGCCCAGATTGGAAGTAGGCGAAACCTAAGGAGAGGCCAAAGTGGCACTGTACTGAAGAGAACTACAGGAGTATGGAGGGCTGCCAAAAATAACACAGCAACACATGACGCAGACCCGCGGGAGGTAAAGTAGGTGAGATGTGCACTCCTTCCCCCATTCACTGCAATATGGTTGGCGAGATATGGAAAGCGACTACCAGAGGGTGCTGAGTAATGGAACGGTGTGACGAGAATGCGAACAAAGCAGCCCCTAGAACCCGTGGGAATGATGATACCCTTGTGATTTCCAACCAGCCAGACAAGACTACTGAGGGCCTGATTTTGAATGGGGTGCAGGGCTCACCCCATGGCTGAGGTGTTGTGTGATTACCAGAAGCTTCACTGTTGGCGCAGTAGTGTTTGGTGCCTTGAGGGCTGGGCTACCAGCTGACCAGCAGAGAGACACATTCTGTGGAGGTGGCAGACCAACATCTACCGAAGCACATATAGGAGGCAGAGGGTGGTCTCTTTGGGGAAGGCGCTAATACGTTTCAGTAAGGAGTGCATAGGTGCTGCAACTAACAGTGGCCCTAGATGGAGAAATAAACTGATATAATGCAAGTCCTGGACATGCTGTAGTGGGCTGCACATCAGCTTACTTACTTTGGCCAGGCTGCCAGGACGCAAGGCCCTGCCATGCTTTGTGAGGTAACCTTAAGCGTCATATCAACTAGGAATGTGAAGGAAGATGGGTTGCACTAAACCCAAGATGATGGGTACGAACTCTCAAATGTTTCAGTACTGGCCTAGTCCTAGAGCCCCACACCACAGACCATGGGAGAGATGGTTCCCCCCACAATTCCACCAATACAACAAGACAAACTGGACATAATATTACAGGAGATACTTGAATCCTGGACGGCCATACAGGGTTGTATGCGGGCGATAACCACTGACACCAATCTTTAACAAGATGATCAGCATAAGCTGTCAGATAAAGTTCAAAACAATGAACAGGCCCTGGCCACACTCACTCCTATTCTAACAGAACACTCCACACAAATGAAACGATTGCAACAACAAGTGGACAGACTTCAAGATCGACTTCAATTCACCGAGGGCAGGGCACGGAGAAATAATGTAAGAATAATTGTCCTACCGGAGGGCATTGAGGGCACCGATCCCACTCTATATATTGAAAACTGGCTTTGCACGGCAGTGGCCCCAAGTGGACTGTCAAACTGGCTTACAGTGGAGAGAGCGCATTGAGTGCCTACAAAGAAAACAATTCCTGGAGCACCACCTCGTCCCATGGCGGCCTGAATACTGAACTACATAGACCGGGATACAATACTACGGGTAGCACGAGAAAGGGCACTAATTCTACAAGATGACACAAGAATGCCATTGTTCCCAGATTACAACCTCACGGTACAACATAAGCGCTCCCTCTTCTGAGAAATCAAAAAGCAGTTGAAATTAGTGAAGTTACAATATGCTTAGCTCTTTCCCGCTCACTTGAAGGTAATACACGATGCACGCACTATCTTTTTTGATGCCTGGAGGATGCTTGGGACTGTCTGGAGCAAAACTTCCTGGAGCTGCGGAGGCAGGCCTTGGGGCGCCCAACTGGCTCTCGGCTGAGCTGTGGATGCCGTGGTGGACAGCACTGCTCTAGGCGGGCAGGCCCGGGAATGGCTCCTTCCCTCCGGCAGGTAAAGGAGGGCCAGCAGGCAGCATTTGCATAAGCTTCCTCCCTATGAACACATACGGTGCCTGTCAGACACTGTACTTCACACAATAGTAACTCTGATTCAGAATCTACTATCAGCATGGCACTCTTCCCATCTATAACTCCACACCTGGCTCGGGATTTGTAGACTGTCTCATGGCATATCACATGAAGTCGGTACAGCACCCTTCTAACTACCTGCAGAGCATGATTTACAAATATCGAGACACTCAGAGGACGAGTGTGCAGACTACTGCAAATCACAGCCAAAGCGCTGACTGATGGTTAGACTTGTCGCCAAGTGACCCTGAGAAAGTTTGAATTTGAAGCGATGCTGGGACCTCAAGCAAAGTCATAATGTATTGTATTCCACACATGGCCCAGGTTGGGCACCTGCTGCAGAAGTAAGGAGGTAACCCCTATCAGCGAGGTCCTCATGGGCGGTGTACGTCATTGCCCCCATAGTGTAGGCATGATCACAATTGCTCCAAAACTGTTTTGGTTAATAACTGAATTGGGTTGAGTAGTTCTAATAATCTTGACCGTTGAATTGAGGGTTAACAGTTGTTTGTTTGTTACTGGCAACGGCGGTGTCTGCAGTAAGCATGATGGGATGCATAGAATGGGTGGGCTGTGATCGCGGACAGGGATGCCCAATCATTAGACAAAATGACTCATGTCAACAATAGCACAAAAGTACAATATAATCACTTGGAATGTACAAAAGCTGGGTTCAATTCATAAAAGATATCAAGTACTAGCATATCTAAACAGAAGGCGGGCACACATAGGCCCTCATAATGACACTGGCAGTAAATCACACTTACCGCCATGCTGATTGACGCCAACATGCTGCCGCGGCGGCAGATATCCGTTCACCATATTATAACACACACACACCAATCCGTCACTATTCAGCCACAACTCCGCCTCACCAAAGGTCAGTGATAAACTGGCGGTATCAAATCCCACACCATTACGCCAACGGAACTACGCCCACCACATTATGTCCCATGAATCACCACAGCAGACTTTCAATGGCGGTAAACCATTGGCGGTACATACCACCAAGCTCAAAATACACACACACCAACAAAACAACACTACATTGGTAAATTCAAACTACAGACAATTGACACCCATTCACACACCACACCCACACCACTATAAAACACACACGCACATTACCCACAACCCTTTACAAAATACAAACAATTGCCGCCAGAGAGAGACAGCAAGGCCACTCACACAACCAGAGCCACATACCACCATCACCTATACACCATCCATGCACCTCACAACACACACCCCAACAGATCACCCAACACACCCTCACCTACAATACTCACACAATACCCATTGCACCACAACGACACCCCAGATTCTCTGAGGAGGAGCTAAGGGTCATGGTGGAGGAAATCATCTGGGTAGAGCCACAGTTATTTGGAGCACAGGTGCAGCAAATATCCATTGCTAGGAAGATGGACCTATGGGGGAGGATCGTGGACAGGGTCAACGCCGAGGGACAGTGCCCTAGAACAAGGGATGACATCAGGAAGAGGTGCAACGACCTACGGGGGAAGGTATGTTCCATTGCAGCAAGACACAAACTCGCTGTACAGAGGACTGGCGGTGGACCCCCACCTCCTCCCCGACAACTAACAACATGGGAGGAGCAAGTCTTGGCAATCATGTATCCTGAGGGCCTGGCAGGAGTAGCAGGAGGACTGGACTCTGGTAAGTCAACTCTACACTACTATCACCCCTCTACCTGCATGCCATCACATACCCCCACCCTCACCCTCACTCCCATCACTCCACCACCTCACACACACCCCACCATCACATCTCACTCATCCCAGTGCCAAGCCCTGAATGCACCACCAATGCATGGACACCACTCACAGACCTGCATGGACACCTATCAGTAAAGCATGCACACTAGAGAGAACTAATCATCCCACTATACACCAACGTACACAAGTGAAATCTGGCAGGGCAAAAACAACCATAGAGGACAACCCATCCATGCACAATAGGTCACACACAGAAACAATAACACTGCGTTTACATCCTCACAGGTATCCCAGCCAATGTCACCGTAGAAGAGGTACCAGCAACATCCAGTCCCCCCACAGAAGAGGCCCACAGTGATAACAGTGACTCTGCTCGCCTGGAACTGGATGTCCAACCTGGCCCATCAGCGACCTCCGGACAGTCGGTTACCCAGCCACAGTCACACACCACCAGAGAGCCTCCCCCTCAGGAAACACCACCACAGCACCCATCCAGCATATCCATACCTCTGTCCTCAGGACACGTCAATCAGCAGTGTGTCCACCACTACAGGGACCCCAGGGCACACCACAAACCCAAGACAATCAGGGACCTGGGGTCAGTGGCAGTGGACACATGGTTCAGGGGACAGAGGCACAGGACAACAGGGAAGCTGGGAGGACAGGCCCAGGGAACCGACTCTCCAGGAGGCACTCACCGAGATCCAGGGAGCATACCAACATTCCCAGGATATGCTGGGCTAGATCCTGGACAAGGTGCATGAGAACAGGTGGCTGCAGGCGGGACAGTACCAGGGGATCAGGGAGGACTTGAAGACCATAAACACCACCCTGGTCACCGTTGCAGGGGTGCTGGCAGACATGGCCAATATTATGAGGGAGGCAGTGTCACACCAGCGGGCCCCTGCCACTAGTCAGACTACTGAACAGCCCTCCACCTCCGCTGCCGCTAGTGGACAGGAGGCCCCACCACAGGACCAACAGGCCACCAGCACCCCTGCCCCTGCAGAAGGAGAATCACCCCGCAAACGTTCCCTGCAGTCCAGGCTGAAGCCAGAGACTATTGCCAAGACCCCCGCCAGGAAATGAGGCTCTCCTGATTGTCACCCTTGAGTCCCACTCTGTCACCCTGTCCACATCAAACTGCCTTTGCTCCCCTTCCTATGCTCTCTTGGACAATGCACCTGTGCTACAAAGAGACTGGAACTATACCCTGGACTTTCCTCCATCATCACCCCAGCCCATTGCACTTCCCCCTTTTCTTCTTAGCACTGCAATAAACACGATTTGAAAAAATACAAGTATGGAGTATGTCAAATGATTGAAGTATGTATTTGTTTAACAAGGTTTAAACATTGCAATTCAACTGTACAGTAATGTTAACATAGGAAAGACCTGTAGTTGGCTGCAGTGACAACACCAGAAGCGAAAGTGGGGCACCAGCATCTGCAAAAAGAGTTGGCGAAGAGTACAGTGAGTGGGCATAGAAGTGGGAAATCACAGCCTGCCAGTGACAATGTGAAACAAAAAAACTGACAATGAAATGTGAAGTAACACTGTCTTACCTGTGTGTCATTGGAAGTATTGTCTAATCACTGCAGATCTGTTATCCTCATCCTTATCCTCTGCCTCCTCGTCTTCACTGTCCACAGGGTCACTACTGCCACATGGCCATCGCCAGCCTCCTTCTCCTGCAGAAAAGGCAAATGGCGTCTCAAGGCAAGGTTATGCTACATGCAGCTTGCCATGATTATCTGGCAGACCTTCTTGGGTGAGTAGCACAGGGACACAACAGTCAGATGGAGGCACCGAAACCTGGCCTTCAGGAGGCCAAAAGTACTTTCAGTGATCCTTCTTGTTCGCCCATGTGCATCATTGTAACCTTCCTCAGCCCTTGTCCTGGAATTCCTCTCAGGGGTCAGTAGCCATGATAGGTTGGGGTAACCAGAGTCACCTGCAAATATCGTTGGACAACTGTTAGCCACACACTATCCCTTATGGCCCACACCATACCCATATACCAACATCCACTGGGTGGGAACCATGGCTCACCCATTAGCCACACACAGTGTCTCTGTAGTTGAGCCAGCACATTTGGGATGCTGCTATTCCTCAGGATAAAGGCATCATGCACAGACCCTGGATACTTCGCATTGACGTGGGGGATGTACTGGTCCGCCAAACACACCATCTGTACATTCATTGAGTGAAAACTTTTTTGATTTCTGAATTCCTGTTCATTTTGCCAGGTAGGGGAGGACAAATGCAATCTGTATTCCATCAATCGCCCCAATTATGTTGGGGATACATCCCATTGCATAGACGTCAGCCTTCACCGTGGGCAAATCCTCCACCTGGGGGAAAACAATGTAGCTGCACATGTGTTTTATCAGGGCACCCAGCACTCTTGTCAGTACAATTGAGAACATTGGCTGTGACATTCTTGCTGACAAGCACTCTGTCACTTGGAAAGAACCAGTTGCCAAGAAATGGAGCACAGATAGCACTTGCACAAGAGGGGGGATCCCAGTGGGGTGACGGATAGCAGATATCAGGTCAGGCTCCAATTGGGCACACAGCTCTGTGATTGTGGCCCTGTCAAGTCTGTATGTGATGATAATGTGCCTGTCCTCCATTGTTGCCAAGTCCACCAGGGATCAGTACACGGCGGGATGTCTCCATCTCCTATTCATCTGAAGCGGTTGCAATCTAGGGGGCAAAAGAGTGATGAGCCAGTCATAAAATGTACATTGTAGCCACTACAGTTCAAGGCATTATATGAATTGTAAATGTATTAGTGGCATATGTCCTGTATGTACAATTGTGATCTGTGACGCAGTTATGTTCCATGCACTGTATGGAGGGACAGGTGGAAGTGAGGTAATTCCGCTGACGTTGTGCGCCGTTGCTAGAGGTGGTTAGGATCCGCCGTGCAACACCTCATTGGATCAAATTGGGCCCTATGTGGTACAGTGGCCAGTGGTGATGTACGCCGGTGGTGACGGTATGCACCGCCGCGGACGTCGCCGCCATTTTCTATCTGTTCTATCTGTTGAACCTACCATAGCCCTTGTGACTGGGGAAAGAGCCCCTGCCTTCACCTCAGCGGAGTTGGAGAGACTATTGGATGGGGTCGTACCCCACTACCGACTGCTGTATGGGCCTCCAGACCAACAGGTGCGTACACTGTGGACACGATGCATGGGGCATGAATGCATGGAGTGGTGTGTGTGAAGGCCTCGTGTAGGGGGGGTTAGTGGATGGGCCCTGGACAGCGTGCAGCATGTATGCTGGGCCATGTCTGTGCGAAAGGGGATGGGAAGGGCTATGGTGGGCCATGAGTGTAACAGGCAGGACGGTCTGACTAATACCTTTCCCTGTGTATATTTCCTTTGCAGGTCGGCGCCCATCAAAAAAAGGGTATATGGCATGCCATCGCCAAGGACGTGCGGACCCTGGGGGTCTACGGCAGGATTAGCACCCACTGTTGGAAACAGTGGGAGGAACTGAGATGCTGGGCACGGAAGATGGTGGAGGCCCAGCTGGTGATGGCCTCCCAACGAGGAATGGGTGCCCATCGAACCCTGACCCCCCTGATGGCCGGCATTCTGGCGGTAGCCTATCCAGAGCTGGATGGGCACTTGAGGACATCACAGCAGCCACAAGGGGATGAGTACAGTGACCATCATTACAACTTACGCCTGGTGGGGTGGTATCCGGGTGGGGGATGTGTATCTTGGGGGTGCCCCTAGACCAGTCCTGACATTGCAGAGTAGGTCCCATGTTGGGTATGGATCTGATGTGAAATTCCTCCAGCCTAGCTAGAAGGCATCCACTACTGGGCAGGGCTGTGTGCATCCAGGTATGCTGCAGTTGGCGGTATGTGTTCCTCTCCATGCCCTGGTGACTAGCATTGTTACTGGTAGTGCATTGCATAGTGCATAGGGCTGTTCCCTGTGTGAGGGTGGTATGTACGCCAACGCTGGTGTTGCTGTAGCCATTGACCAAGTGTATCCTTTGTCTCTTCACCCCTTTTTGTTTTGTCACCCTGTCCTTATGTGCATTAGCATCATCTTGCGGAGGAGCAGAGGCACCAGCGACGGAAGCAGCTGCAACCCACAGGACCCAGGAGGCAGAGTCCACAGACGCTGAGGGCACCAGTGGGACGGAGGGCGAGGGGAACACCACAGCGGAGACTGGAGGGGACAGTTAGGACACGGATACCTCCTCCGATGGAAGCTCCCTGGTGTTGGCAGACTCCTCTGTGCCCACCCTAGCTACAGGTACAGCCACCACCCCCGTACCAGCACCGCCCTTCCAGCAGCCCCTCACCCAGTTGCCTGCGCCCGCACACCCAGGAGGGTGGGCATCTCCTTTGCCCCAGGCACCTCAGGCCCTGCCCCAGTGAGCCCTGCTGCCCTGAGTGAGGAGGCTATTGACCTCCTGAGATCCATCTCCGTTGGGCAGTCCATTGTGAATGCCATCCAGGGACTGGCAGCCCAAATGCAACAGACCAATGCATTTCTGGATGGCATTCACACTGGCCTGGCGGCCCAACAGAGATCAATCCAGGCTTTGGCCTCCTCTCTGATGTCAGCCATTGTCCCTGTTTCCACCCTTCCCCTCCAACTTCTTCTACCCAATCCCATTCCCCTCAACCCCAACCTATCCCAAGCACACAGGCAGATATGCATGCACAGATGACAACACACAAGAGTGGACATGGCAAACACAAGCACCACACTTCATCCCACAGGCACTCACACAAAGACCATCCATATGCAGACATACCAATATCCACTGCCTCCACTGTGTCCCCCTCCTCCTCGTCTTCCACCTCCCTCCCAGTTGCATCTACACTCACACCTGCATGCACTACATCCTCATCCACTACCTCCATCACCAGCACACCTATCAGAACTCACACCTCACTGGCAGTCACCACTCCAACATCCTTGCACACGTCCCCTGTGTCCTCTCCCACTGTGTCTCTCACCCCCCTCCCAAAGTACACAAACGCAAGCACTCAGACACCCAACAGCCATCCACCTCACAACAGCAGACAGACCATGCACCTGCACCCAAACACAGCCAACATACACCTCCTAAAACCACTACCTCTTCCTCCACTCCCAGACCTTCTCCCTCTTCCCGCCCCAATGTCCGTAAGCAGCTTTTCCTCTCAACCATTGACCTCTTCCCTACCCCTCCCCCCATCCTTCACGTCTGGCCAGGGTGGCTAAAACCCAGGCAAGCACCTCAGCCACCTAGTCCATGGGCACGTAGTGTCCACACCCACTTGTGGTGGGAAAGGATCCAGACCACCAGCCAGCCATACGGAAAGGGTGCCTGCCCCAAGTGCTACCAGGAAGGGCAAGGAGCCATCCCCAGCTGCTGCCATGAAGTTCAAGGTGCCACTCCCAGCAACTGCCAGGAAGGGCAAGGAGCAATCCCCAGCTGCTGCCAGGAAAGGCAAGGAGCAATCCCCAGCTGCTGCCAGGAAGGGGAAGGAGAAATCCCCAGCTGCTGCCAGGAAGGGCAAGGGGCCTACACCAGCAGGCAGAAAGGACAAGGGGCCTGGTGCTGGGACTCAGTTGGAGCCCCCACCACCAACCATGGTGGTGCAGCTGTACGAGGCTGCAGAGGATGGGCAGGAACCTTCCCCCACCAGCAGCAGCACCACCACCATAAGCAGTGGGCAGCCGTCCGAGGTTGCAGGGGATGGGCAGAAGCCTCCCCCCACCACCAGCGGCAGCAGCAGCACCACCACCACTGAGCAGCTGTCACCGCCCCACCATCCATGGGCTGTTGCATGGGCTGTTGTGCGGCCTGCCCCCTGCAAATCCTGTGGGTATGACGCCCAGCTGAGAGACTGTGACCTTGCACTCCCCAGGCTCAAGAGCACAGGGCATGTTGCCCCCTCCAGAGCATGTGGGCAAGTCACCCTCTTGAGAGACTGTAGCCTTGCTCTCCCCAGGACCAAGCACAGGGCATGTTTCCCCATCCAGAGCATGTGGGCAAGTCACCCACTTGAGAGACTGTGGTCTTGCACTCTCCCGGACCAAGCATGGGGCATGATGCCCCCTCCAGAGCATGTGAGCAAGTCACCCACTTGAGAAACTGTGGCCTTGCACTCCCCAGGGGTCAAGTGGGACCTAGGACTTTGTAATGTGGCACTGTGGCCCACGCAGATTGAGGACTGGGCAGTGTCCCTTGTTTGTACAAATGTATATACTTTTAGATTGAATGTTCGTATTTCTACTTTATTTGTATTATTACACTCACTTGCATTATTCCTGAGGGGCACGGGGTAAATATGTTATGTCACTGCATCTGCTTGTGTTCGTGGTGTTGAGGGTGGGGTGTTGCATGTTACGTGTGTGTGCCACTCTCTCCCCCCCCCCCTGTGTGCTAGATGGCTGTACTCACTGTGGTCGTCTTTGCCGTCGTTGGTGTTCGTGGTGGAGCAGGACATAGAAGAGCATTGGGAAGATCTGCAGTTCGGGTTCCACGGCGGCGTGGTTCTTCCTTGAGTCTCCAATGGTTAATCATTTCCCTTTTGTGCAGTGTTTCCGCCAAGCTCTTGATCTCGTTGGTACTGCCCCGGAAAAGGTGGCGGATTGGGCTGTCATAATACAGTGGGCGGAACATTGACTTCTGCCTGGCTGTAGTCGGCTACCGCTGTGGTGCCTGTTGATTCTGCCCTGGCGGTCGGTGTGATAAAGTGGCTGTCTGTATGAGCTCTTTTTCACCATGGTCATAATTTGGCGGTATTTACCTCCAGCCTGTTGGTGGTATTACTGCCGCTTTATCACCAACCTCCAGGGTTGTAATGAGGGACATAGTTTTAAAGGAGACACGCCTAAGTGGTCATGAGGTCCTCAAACTGCATAAAAAATGGAGGGGACAACTATACCATACATCGTATTCTGCCTTTGTGAGGGGCGCAGCAATATGGCTCAAAGCTGGAATACCATTTTTAATGCTAGAAACCAAAATTGACACCCAGGGTAGATACGTCCTTCTCCGTGGCCAACTGGATGGGACATATATAGTAATAGGCTGCATATATGCGCCAAATACAGATCAGGAGAGCTTCCTTTGACATTAATCAACAGTATTGGCAGACTGGTCAGCGTACACCTGGATTCTGGGTGGCGACTTTCATGCGGTATTGGACACAAACTTAGATAGGTCGCAACCCCCTTTGCCAGGCATGCTGCCCGTCCGTCAAGCGAAGTCTTTGCAACAGTGGGCGGACGCTGGGGGCTCTCGGGTGTATGGATGTTGTCGAAATGAAAACGTGAGAGAATATACATTCTACTCATATCCACACACACCTCATTCAAGACTGGACAGGTTCCTGTGTCGCTTATAGTTGCTACCTAGTGTCACGCAGCCTATACATTTGGGTAACACCATGTCAGATTATAACCCAGTGGAAATCACAATACACTGGGGAAGACAGCCCTCACCAAAACCCACTTGGAAATTACAGCTGCTTCTATTGGAGGATGCGGTATACAGAGAGACACTAGCCCACGCGATAGACAACTACTTTAAAGAAAATGAAGGTACCGCCTCATCAACAGTACTTGAATGGGCGGCCTTCAAAGTAACTATAAGAGGTGTGTCCATAGGTACAACATTAGGTGCCCGACAGGAAATACCCAAGGAAATCACACACATAGATGCTAGGTTGGGCCCCTTAGAAAGAAAAGCCCTTGCCGATACCGTGGCTGCTAATGAGTTACGAGAGGCCCGAATAACACATGCAGAGTTACTAGAAAGACTTCGTCAAGTAGATTATAAGGCATATACCCAGGAAATCTACTCAGAGGCAGACAGATCGGGAGCATTACTAGCTTGCCTGATTAGCCCCAATCTCACACCCACCCCAATTTTACTGATTCATGACTATGCCGGGACCATACTTGACACACAGATCCTCATAAATAGAGCGTTCAGAGAATGTTCTTTGCTCCTTTATCCCTCTAAGCCCTCGTCAGACTTCACGGAAGTGAATAGATTTTTAAGAGCCCCCACATTGCCTAGTCTTTCGCAGTCAGATTGCGAAACCTTGGGGGCACCCATAACAGAAGAAGTGGGGATACGAGGTGCAATAAAAGAATTGTCTAGAAATAAAACACCGGGTTCCGATGGAACACCGATAGAATTTTACGCAACATTTGACTCTAGGCTGGTGCCACCTCTTGAAACACTATACAACAGCTCCCTGGTGGAGGGCCGGCTCCTATGACGAGAGAAGCGGTTGTGACGTCACTATTACAGCCGGGTAAAGCACCCTCAGAAATAGCATCGTACAGACCCCTCTCATTACTGAATACAGAATACAAAATTCTTAGTAAGATCCTATCCAGCGTCTACTTCCATTACTCCCCAGGCTGGTACACAGAGATCAGTGTTGATTTGTGCTGCTCCACAGCACTTCATTAAATATCCGTAGATTGTTTCAGATTATGATAGCATCGCTGAGATTACACCGGTATGCAGGGTGCGCCTTGCTAGATGTGAGACAAGATTGGGGTAAACCTTAGGCCCGTATTTATACTTTTTTTGCGCCGCATTTGCGTCGTTTTTTGACGCAAAAACGGCGCAAACTTGCAAAATGCCATTGTATTTTGTAGGTTTGCGCCGTTTTGCGTCAAAAAGCGGCGCAAATGCGGCGCTAAAAAAAGTATAAATACGGGTATATGCTTGCGGCACTGAGACGGTTTGGCATTCCACAGGATTATATTAAATGAGTCTCGCTACTATATAGTGACCCAATGGCAAGGGCAAAAACATGGTCACAGATATCAGAGTTGCCCAGGACGAGACAAGGTTGTCCTCTGTCACCACTATTGTTTGTGTTGGCAATGGATCCCTTAGCTCAGCACATCCATCAGAGCGCATACCAGTGGGGTATGGAACTGGGACATGAGCTCCACTCTGTCTCAATGTACACGGACGACATGATAGTATATCATCTGAGAGATGTCCCTCAATTGCTGGCAACATTTGGAGCCCTGTCAGGACTTCACATTAATAATGAGAAATACTGTGCACTTTACTCCCACAAGAATGTTGAATGCCCAGTACCATTCTATGCGGGGTCGGCATTGCCACTTGCTACACATACTTTCTGTTAATTAGGTATTCACATTTACTGCTCTGTACAGGATCTACTGGAAGGAAACCTGGCACGGACAATAAACACTCTTAAAAAACAGATAGAATTTTGTATCACACTACCGCTATCAGTCTCTGGTCGACTTGCCCTAGCCAAAATGATTATGTTGCGTAGACTACTATATAACTTTGCTAACTTGCCAGTCAAAGTGCCGGCGCCATGTTGGGGACACTGGCATGGGGTCATGCTCGCAGATGGGTCTTACCAATTTATAGCTGCAACCATCGAGAGAAGGATTGGGAGTCCCCAACTTTAAATTATATTGCATAGTTGGGCAGCTACGATGCCTGCATATTGGTTGGCTGGACATTACTTGCCTAAAATCGGTTATCTGCTGTCACAGATTAGGAAGGGACAGCTGTATAAACTGTTGTGCCCCGGAGAGTCAGTTCCTCTGGATTGTTCTCCTCTACTGAAGGTAGCCTTAGTGTATTGGAAACTAGCCCTGAAATATACCTCGCATACCATACGGTATGCACCAAACATTCCTCTTTGGGGGCTACCGCTGCTCTCGGGACACTTACAGAATGGCACCTATTGCCCTGGTCGTGGGAGGGGGTGTCGACTGTGGGCTCCATGTTTCAAGACCGCATTTTATTCTCACATGCTAACTTTGTGCTTCTTCATGGCATTACTGACTCACTATTCCTGACCTATGCTAACATAATTAGATATATACGGCAACTTTGGGCCCCAGATCGAATCGAACCAGTAACCCATGAGTTAGTACAATCAATCCATGTGAAGGGCGAAGGCAGACACATAGTAAGATGGCTTTATCAAGGCATTCGCGCACACTTATGTACCCCTCTAATCACACTAAAACAAAAATGGGAAACTGATCTTAATTATGAAATACCAGATAGGGAGTGGGATCACATACTTGAATACCCTAAACAGGCCTCATGAAATTGCAGATTTAAATTGATATAACTCTTATTTAATCACAGAGCGTATCTAACACCACTAAAAATCGCTACAATCTACCCATGTGCGCCTTCTAATTGTCCTCGATGTGGGGCAGCGGAGGCAGACTTACTGCACATGTTGTGGGCCTGCCCCCGATTGCTGGGGTACTGGTCTGGCATAGCTGTGATCCTAACACATACCACAAGATTGGAACAGTGGAATACACCGATGCAGTGCCTCCTGGGATTACATACCAAACCCAAAGAATCTAAGGTGAAACGGCTTTTTGTGAATTTAGCACTTTTACTGGCAAAGAGATTGATTACACGACAATGGAAGGCGCAGGCAGCTCCAACACTGGGCAGACGGCATAATGAAATGATACACTGGGGAAAGCCAGAGCGAGTCCCTATGTAGGGAAGAGTACAGTGGTCTCCGTAAAACACGTATCACGTTGGAATGGGATGCACTATTAGAGGGCTTCAATCCTGTGATATGGCACCGGATCAACCACAAACACCACACAAAAGTACTGTTGAGATGTCCACTGGGTGGAATGATGTATCTTGAAAATTAGTAGCGCGCCTTCGCAGAAGCTAGATGGATGGCCATAGGTGGGAATTGCCACAATATAAGTGGCCTCAGCGGCATAGAGCAAAATGGCGGCCAGAGTCGCACTGAGTCTTAGAACACATAATACACTCAAATGAGAGATAACCGCAGTCACCAGGGATTAAGGAGAGGGGATAGGTATGTTAAGTGCTATTTCCAAATCCGTGTACCGATACTCATGTAAACAAGCTCTGTAATACTGGAATGAACAAATATATGTCAGCACAATTCTCAAAATGTATAAACATGATTGTACCACTATGTGAAGACAAATTGAAAATGCAATAAGGTTTGTTAAAAAAAAGTAAAAAGTAGGGTTTAGCAACTCATCAGGGTAGAAATCCAGACCTTGGAGGTGGTTGAGATTAACCAGGAGCTGCACATCAATTTGAACATTTGGTACAGTTTCAATTGTTATTCTCAGACAAAGATGAGAGTTGGTGTGACTTCAAAAGCTTTATTTATATATTTTTAATTGCTCAAATCTTTATTGAAATCAGCATAGAAAGTCATCAATATCAATCAATAATTGGAAAATCAGAATTAAGCGTGTTCCATGAAGGAAAGAGTCCATAGTCTAAGATTCCGAATGGATTTGAGGAAAACTAGAAAAAGTTGTCAGTCAGAACCACAAAAGAGCTCCAAATGGAGAGGTTAAAGCATAAAGCTCCAAAATTGAATGTCAATTATAATTCAAAGCAAAATGTCCCATAACAAGATGTTTAGGAATCTCAGTAGAGTTTAAGAGCAGCATAGGTTCAGGCAAAAGGCTGTGCAGCAAGGAATGAGGACATAGAGAGTCTCCTGCAGAGAGACGGAGTCTGGAAAAAAGTGTCCTAACCTCTTCTAAGAACACACATTATTATAAAAGAACATATCTGGATTTTTGCAACATGTTTCTCCCTTTTCCTCAGATCAGCCAATCAGCAATCGGTGTCTTCGTGGGAACAGGAACATTTCGTTGTCACCTCACCATGGAAACAATAGTTCTCAGACAGCAATGTTTAGGCAAATCATTTTTTATCAAATACTTTGAATAAATACATACGAATTCTCTTTATTTACTTTCCTTAAGAAATCTGCGGTCTCGTGGTTAGGTTTCTACATAAATGTATTAAAACACAAGCTACTTTCATGCAGTGCCATAAGCCTTTTTCTGATTGGAAACATTTTGCAGCATTAAACTAAACATTTTAATACATTATTGCATTTCAGCTTCTCAGAAATTTAACATTTCTCATTCTTAATCTAGGTCAGTTTTGCAGAAATTGCAGTTTCAACTATTCAAACCTGAAACATGTACATATGACAGTGTGCCTCTGTCACTTGAATTAAAAAGCATTATGTTTTTGTCTAAGACTTGCATGTTATTTCTGCACGTTATTGTATGATTTCATTATTTTAAAACACGTCAGCCACCTCATGCAGTGTTTGGATGGGTGCACTCAGGCTGTAGGCTGGAGCCTCAGCTCATCACAGAAACTACATTTTTTGTTAGAGTCTCCTCGAGCGAGCCGTATGTACTGAGTTGATCCATAGCTCACATTGACTATCCGTTGGAGATCTGGGATTCCTGCTCTATCCGGTTCTGATAGTAAGAAAGAAACATTCTTCTTTTTTAAATATTCTCTACATTCTGGATGCCCTGCTGTAAAGATCAAATCCATACAGTTGTGTATTAGAAGTAGGTTGTCTTTATTCACCATTAGCACAATACTCCTTCTTTCAAGTCTTCTCTAATCTTAATGACTTAACCCTTCTGTTCCCACATTCTACATTCTATTACAGAGTTCCATATAAGAAGTCCTACACTAGTAGTACTCCTAAACAACCTAGGTCTTAGGTATAGTAACAAACAGGATATTTCCCTCCTTTCGAACAAGCAATAAAACAAACAGATAAAAGGAGATTGTACAATATTTACAGGTTTTCCAAAGTGGCTACCATATCACACAAAATCTGCCAGTTTGGCTGGCAAACATCTTGTTCGAGCACTATACTTCACTCGTGCTGCTATGGAGTCATCCTCCATTGTCACATCACCATTATTACATGTAGCATTTGTCTTTTCTTCCTAGCAAAATAAATTATCGTCTAAAATTCTTAAAAATTGGCTGAACCCTCTCATCACTCCCAGTTCCTACTTTCATCAAAGAACCTGCAGTTCCATCATTTGGTGTAAATTCCCACCCAGCATTGCACTTTGCCAATCTCCTCACATTCCCAACTTTTCCATCTTGTGTGACCACACTCTTATTATACACTTTGATTACTTTCATGGGTCTGCCAAACTTGGATGTTCCTTTCCTCACAATTCCTGGTTTGCTAATCTTAACCCAATCTCCTACTGCAATTGAGGGTTCCTTCACTTTCCATTTGCTATCATAAGCATCCTTATACTTATTTTGCTTCATTCTCACTTTTTCCTTACTTTCCTCCATACACACACTCTCCCAACCTTTCCCTTGCTTCTCTTGAACCAACATGGACATAGTTTAGACACTGGATGTCTTCCTCTTAACAATTTGAAAGGACTAACTTCTGTTGTGCTCTGGGGAGTGATGTGGAAGTACCACAACTTCTCCCTCAGTTTTTCCTTTCACTGTCCTCCAAAACTACATGCCCAGCTAATCCTTTCCTTAAGAACATGGTTGAACCTTTCAATGTGTCCATTCCCTTGGGGTTCATAAAGTGGAGTGGTGACATGTCTAATATTACTATATTTCAAAAGACTTTGCATTTCTTTTGCTACCAACTGGACACCATTGTCAGATATAAAAATTTCAGAATACCGTTCTCTGGCAAACACTTCTTTGAAAATTTCAATAATAGTACTTGAAGTAACCTGAGGTGCCAACTTCAATTCAGGCCATGTAGAGTGATAATCTATCAGGGCTAAAGCATAACGACCCTCAGCAGGTAATGAGTAATAGGGACCAGAAATATCAAAACCTAATTTCTGCCAAGGGGAATCTGCTCAAGGCACTGGACGCAGGGGAGCCGGCACAGTCTTCAACATTTTTTCAGCATTGACACACACTCCACACTCTCTCGCCACTCTGTCTGCCATTTTATCCAGTCCTGGCCACCAAATACATTTCATAGATGATACCAGGATGACCCTCATGTGCAAGTTTTAAAACAGTTTCTTGCATAACTTTAGGTGGAATACACTTTCCCCTTTTGAACACCAGGACATTCTCTACTTCCAATTCATCTCTTACTTTGTAGAAGGACGCTATTTCTGCTGAAATCCCTTTCCAAATTAGGTCACCCGCTCCTTAGGCACTTCCTAACTTATTGCAGGACCAAATGTTCTTCATCACATTTCATCCATTTTTTTTCTTCCTACTACTAAATTCACACATTATATACTCAGATAATACAGACACCACATCTGTGTACATAAACCTCCTTTGCTCCTACTTGAGGAAGCCGCAATAAACAATCTGCCACAGCATTACTCCTTCAAGACACATACTAAACCTGGAAGTAATACTCTTGTAGCCTAGATACTAACCTTGCAATGCGAGCAGTAGCATTCCATCCACCTCCTGGCGAAAGGATACATACTAACTGCTTGTGATCAATCTGGAGAATGAAACATAAACTGCAAAAGTAATTTTGAAAGTGTTCAATCACCCAAATGTATGCTAATAGTTCCCTTTCCATAACTGCATACCTCCTTTCAGCATCTGATAATGTATGAGAAACTAAAGTAATTCCATGTCTCCCTACTACACCTTTGAGATAACATTCCTCCTATGCCACGCATGCTGGCATCAACCATCACTATACATTGTTCTCCCACACTAAAAGGCTTAAGAGTAGGGGCTCCAACAATTTATCTTTTGATCATTTCAAAAGCACACATACTCTATCCCTTTCCGCATAAGCTCTCTCAGCAGTTCCATTTTTGTGGCAAAGTTCGCAATGAATTTGCTGTACTACTCACACAATTCAGCAAATTATAACAATTCCTCCTGATTGTCAGCATTGACAATGGCATCCACTAACAACTGCTTTGGTATTAGTCCTTCTCCTGACACAGTATGTCCTAAATATTCCATTGATTTAGAGAAAAATGGGCACTTCTTCTCTTTTAAGGTCAAACAATTCTTACTTAACACCTCACAGACCTTTCCAGTATGTTCCTTGTGCTCCTTTTCATTTCTTGAATAAATCGACACATCATCTTGAAAACATTTTACAAATGTATCCATGTCTTTAAACAAAAGGAACATTGCTCTTTGAAATACTGATGCCGCAGACGCTAACCCAAAAGGCATTCTTTTAAACAGGAACAACCCTGGCGGTGTAATAAGTGCTGTAAGGTATCTAGAATCTTTTGTCAGTTCAATCTGATGATACACTGACCTCAAATCTAGAGTGGAAAATATGCTTGCACCTTCCAACATACTGATGACTTCATTTATGTTGGGCAGGGGATGGCAGTTCACAATGATATTCGCATTTACAGCTCGTAGATCCACACACAACCTCAAAGATTTGTCCGCCTTCTGGGCCAAAACAATGGGAAATACCCATTCAGATGACTCAATTTCCCCTGTAACATCTTCCTTAGTCATTTCTAACAAATTATGTTTACATTTTTCTCTTACACTATTGAGTAAATTCCTAAACTTCTGTACTACCGGTTTAGCATTTTCCTTAACCCTAATCTTGTAGCTGTGGTTCTTAAGCTTTCCCAACTCATCCATGAACATCTGAGGAAATCAGGATATAATCCATTGCTTCTCCTCACAACCTTCTATTACCAAAGCTGGTTCACGACTCCTAGGATGCAATAAGATTCACAGTTTAACTTTGTCTCTCCACCCCAGAACATTAACACCCTTTACTGTGACACACAACTTTATAATAGCAGATCTTCCTTTAAAGACTATCTCAGTTTCAACATATCCAATAATATCAATTGCTGTTCCATCAAAACATTCGGCCACAAAGTCAGGTGCCATCAAATCAGCAACTTTCCACACTGCTTAAAAATTTCGAATTCAATATTTTTGCGTAATAATTGTCCAAGGTGACCCTGAACCGGCAATAATCTCCAGTTCTATCCCCTTTACTTGTACGTTATACTTGGGTTGACTTATAGCTACACAATCATCCACATCCTTATTACTATTCTTAAGTGTCAAAACTACACCCTTTTCATCTTCCTCTTTTAAGTCACACTTATGCTAACTTACATCATTCCTTCCTTTATTCATAAAAGCTACGTTTCATCTGATGTTATTACTGTTCCTTTTAGAATTTTTCCACACAATTTTGGCATTTTACTGGGACATACCCCATTTTTACGATTTTTTGTGCTTTCAGCCTCCTTCCAGCCAGTGACAGAAATGGGTGTGAAATGGGTGTGGAACCAATGCAGGATCCCAGAAACCTAAACATTTCTGAAAAGTAGACAAAATTCTGAATTCAGCAATGGGTAATTTGTGTAGATCCTACAAGGGTTTCCTACAGAAAATAACAACTGCAATAAAAAAATATTGAAATTGAGGTGAAAAAAACAACCATTTTTCTCTACGTTTTACTCTGTAACTTTTTCCTGCAATGTCAGATTTTTTAAAGCAATATACCGTTATGTCTGCAGGACTCTTCTGGTTGCAGGGATATATAGCGCTTGTAGGTTCATCAAGAACGCTAGGTACCCAGAGCGAATAAATGAGCTGCACCTTGCAATGGGTTTTCATTCTATACCTGGTATACAGCAATTCATTTACTGAAATATGAAGAGTGAAAAATAGGTATCAAGGAAACCTTTGTATTTCCAAAATGGGCACAAGATAAGGTGTTGAGAAGCAGTGGTTATTTAAACATCTCTGAATTCCGGTGTGCCCATACTAGCATGTGAATTACAGGGCATTTCTCAATTACACGTCTTTTTTACACACTGTCTTACATTTAGAAGGCAAAAATGAAGAGAAAGACAAGGGGCAATAACTCTTGTTTTGCCATTCTGTGTCCCCCAAGTCTCCCGATAAAAATGGTACCTCACTTGCGTGGGTAGGCCTGATGCTCGCGACAGGAAATTAAACATGGACACATCACATTTTTACATTGAAATCTGATGTGTTTTTTGCAAAGTGCCTAGATGTAGATTTTGGCCTCTAGCTCAGCCAGCACCTAGGGAAACCTAGCAAACCTGTGCATTTCTGAAAACTAGACACTTAGGCGAATCCAAGATGGGGTGACTTGTGGGGCTCTGACCAGGTTTTGTATCCAGAATCCTTTGCAAACATCAAAATTTGGCTAAAAAAACACTTTCTCCTCACATTTCGGTGACAGAAAGTTCTGGAATCTGAGAGGAGCCACAAATTTCCTTCCACCCAGCATTCCCCCAAGTCTCCCGATAAAAATTATACCTCACTTGTGTGGGTAGGCCTAGTGCCTGCAACAGGAAATGCCCCAAAACACAACGTGGACACATCAAATTTTCCAAAAGAAAACAGAGGTGTTTTTTGCAAAGTGCCTACCTGTGGATTTTGGCCTCTAGCTCAGCCGGCACCTAAGGAAACCTACCAAACCTCTGCATTTTTTAAAACTAGACACGTAGGGGTATGCAAGATAGGGTGACTTGTGGGGCTCCGACCATGTTCTGTTACCCAGAATCCTTTGTAAACCTCAAAATTTGGCAAAAAAAACACTTTCTCCTCACATTTCGGTGACAGAAAGTTCTGGAATCTGAGAGGAGCCACAAATTTTCTTCCACCCAACGTTTCCCCAAGTCTCCTGATAAAAATGATACCTCACTGGTGTGGGTAGGCCTAGTGCCCGCAACAGGAAATGCCCAAAACACTATCTGGACACATCAAAATGGTCAAATCCAAAACTACCTGTTTTTGGGGGGTGGTGCGTTTTTGGTCCTGGGCTCAGCAGCAATCTAGGGAAACCTACCAAACCCAGACATTTCTGAAAACTAGACACCCGAGGGAGTCGAGGGAGGTGTGACTTGTGTGGATTCCCCAATGATTTCTTACCCAGAATCCGCAGCAAACCTCAAATCTAGCTAAGAAAATCACTTTTTTCCAACATTTCTGTGTGGGATCACCGCACCGGGACACATTTCCTAGCACCCAACCTTCCCCTCAGTCTCCCAGTAAAAATGATACCTCACTTGTGTAGGCGGGCCAAGTGCCTGTGGCAGGGAAGAGCCAAAAACATGTTGAAATTGAGGGGGAACCAAAGCGGATCCAAAAGGGCAGTTTGACAAGCGCAGCAGAATTTATATCGGTATAGATGGGACAATGATCGGTGGTAGGAAATTTGTGGATTCCTGCAGATTCCGGAAGGTTCCATCACAAAAATGTGGGAAAAATGTGTGATTTTCAGCAAAGTTGGAGGTTTGCAGGGCATTGTGGGTAAGAAAATGGTGCAGGTACATGTGAAGCACACCACCCTGGAATCAACCAGATGTTTAGTTTTCAGATGTGTCTGGGTCTTGTGGATTTTTCTACATGGCAGCGTCCCAAAGTCAAAAAAGTGCAGCCCTCACCATTCCAAGTTGGATGATTTTGAGAGTTACCAAGCTCTCATGGCCCAAATGTAAAACCAAAACCCAAAATAATCAAACGTCTTCTTGCTTGCCGTGGGATGAAATGTTTTATTGTGCGAGGGAGAGCTGAAAGACTGTTACCCCCTTCAGTTGAGGTGAGGGCATAACCAGACCCATACTGGTTGGTAGCCACCACCCCACAATTTTTTTTAATTTTTTTTTATTACATTCCATCTAGTAGACTTTCTGCCCACTGGGGTGTGGATCGGGGGTAATTGCCACATTTGCCCACTGGTGGGCAGAACAACTTTGGCCCCATTTATTTGGGGTAGGGGTATGGCCATACCCCCACCCTCTTATTTTGAAAACAAATCTTCCCTGCTCTCTGGTGGGCTTTCTGCCCCGCTTGGGGGCAGATGGGCCTTCCAAAAATAGTCCAATCTGTCCCCAAGGGGGGCAGATATGGCCAACACTAATGTGCCCCCATG
Organism: Pleurodeles waltl; assembly: GCF_031143425.1. Lineage (NCBI taxonomy): Eukaryota > Metazoa > Chordata > Amphibia > Caudata > Salamandridae > Pleurodeles > Pleurodeles waltl. Next base: position 425,692,591 of record NC_090444.1, read on the forward strand.
CGGAGCGACCATTGCCCGAGGGACAGAAATGGCCTAGAAACAATTTGCACCCACAGGGAGTGACCCTTGCTGAAGTGGTTGCTCCCTAAACATAAAAAAAGAGAAAAAAATCCCGGTGTCTAGGGGGTTTTCTGCCCCCCCTGGGGGCAGATCAGCCTAATTATAGTAGGCCGATCTGCCCCCAGCGGGGACAGAAATTGCCTGAAAATGATTTGCCCCCCCTGGGAAGTGGCTCTTGCCCAAGGGGCCGCTCCCCTTATGTCCATTGCCAAAAAAAATAATTCCCTGGTGTCCAGTGGGCAGAGACATGAAAGGAAAGGAAAGGCCTTTCCTTTCATGTCTCTGCTGGCCCCCCCTCCCGAGCGGAAGAGAAATGGTAAGCATTACTCTTCCGCAATCGCGCTGGAAGCATGCTTCCAGCGCGATGGGAGGCGACCTCTGATGAGGTCAGCACGCTTTTGCGTGCTGACGTCATCAGACATCACTGGGGGGGCAGGGGGGCAGGGGGTTCAGGAGTGTTGGGGGTGGAAGGGGGAAGCAATTCCCCTTCCAGCCCTGACCTGGAGGGGTGGGGAGGCGGTCCTCGGAAGGAGTGCTAGCGTTTCCCCCGAGGGCCGGTATATGGACGTAATGGTTAAGTCAATGGTGCCAGACACACGCTGCCATGGACGTAACCATTATGTCCATGGCACCAAAGGGGTTAAGGAGTTAATGTCTTAACTATGTTTCAAATTGTTTCACACAGCTTAAATCCTTTAAAACTGAGTTGCGTGACGGTTTCAAACATGCATCACGTTGCGCGTCTTTTAAAAACAGAGACGCATGACAGCAGTGTCAGAATTCTTTAGAATCAGGCAGTGATATGCATTGTTAGACGTGTCATTCAAACTAATGTCACAAACATTTATGCCCGTTGAATTAAGAAGGCGCTTTACCAATGATTTCTTACCCAGAATCCTCAGCAAACCTCAAATCTAGCTAAAAAATCACTTTTTTCCAACATTTCTGTGTGGGATCACCGCACCGGGACACATTTCCTAGCACCCAATGTTCCCCTCAGTCTCCCAGTAAAAATGATACCTCACTTGTGTAGGCGGAGATTCCTGCAGACCCCGGAAGGTTCCATCACAAAAATGTGGGAAAAATGTGTGATTTTCAGCAAATTTGGAGGTTTGCAGGGCATTGTGGGTAAGCAAATGGTGCGAGTGCATGTGAAGCACACCACCCTGGAATCAACCAGATGTTTAGTTTTCAGCTGTGTCTGGGTCTTGTGGATTTTTCTACATGGCAGCGTCCCAAAGTCAAAAAAGTGCAGCCCTTACCATTCCAAGTTGGATGATTTTGAGAGTTACCAAGCTCTCATGGCCCAAATGTAAAACCGAAACCCAAAATAATCAAACGTCTTCTTGCTTGCCGTGGGATGAAATGTTTTATTGTGCGGGGGGAGAGCTGAAAGACTGTTACCCCCTTCAGTTGGGGTGGGGGCATAACCAGGCCCATACTGGTTGGTAGCCACCACCCCACTATTTTTTTTATTTTTTTTTTATTACATTCCATCTAGTAGACTTTCTGCCCACCGGGGTGTGGATCGGGGGTAATTGCCACATTTGTCCACTGGTGGGCAGAACAACTTTGGCCCCATTTATTTGGGGTGGGGGTATGGCCATACCTCCACCCTCTTATTTTGAAAAAAATCTTCCCTGGTCTCTGGTGGGCTTTCTGCCCCGCTTGGGGGAAGATGGTCCTTCCAAAAATAGTCCAATCTGTCCCCAAGGGGGGGCAGATATGGCCAACACTAATGTGCCCCCACAGGGAGCGACCCTTGCTGAAGTGTTCGCTCCCTAAACATAAAAAAAACAAGAAAATAAAACCCGGTGTCTAGGGGGTTTTCTGCCCCCCCTGGGGGCAGATCAGCCTATTTATAGTAGGCTGATTTGCCCCCAGGGGGGACAGAAATGGCCTGAAAATGATTTGTCCCCCTGGGGAGCGGCCCTTGCCCAAGGGGCCGCTCCCCTTATGTCCATTGCCCAAAAAAATAATTCCCTGGTGTCTAGTGGGCAGAGACATGAAAGGAAAGGCCTTTCCTTTCATGTCTCTGCTGGCCCCCTCCTCCTGAGCGGAAGAGAAATGGTAAGCATTTCTCTTCCGCAATCACGCTGGAAGCATGCTTCCAGCGCGATGGGAGGCGACCTCTGATGAGGTCAGCACGCTTTCGCGTGCTGACGTCATCAGACATCACTGGGGGGATCAGGGGGGTCAGGGGGGTCAGGAGGGTCAGGAGGGTTGGGGGTGGAAGTGGGAAGCAATTCCCCTTCCAGCCCTGACCTGGAAGGGTGGGGAGGCGGTCCTCGGAAGGAGTGCTAGCGCTTCCCCCGAGGGCCAGTATATGGACGTAATGGTTAAGTCCATGGTGCCAGACACACGCAGCCATGGACGTAACCATTACGTCCATGGCACCGAAGGGGTTAAGGAGTTAATGTCTTAACAATGTTTCAAACTGTTTCACACAGCTTAAATCCTTTAAAAGTGAGTTGCGCGACGATTTCAAACATGCATCATGTTGCGCGTCTTTTAAAAACAGAGACGCATGACAGCAGTGTCAGAATTCTTTAGAATCAGGCAGTGACATGCATTGGTAGACGTGTCATTCAAAATAATGTCACAAACATTTATGCCCGTTGAATTAGGAAGGCGCTTTACCAATGATTTCTTACCCAGAATCCTCAGCAAACCTCAAATCTAGCTAAAAAATCACTTTTTTCCAACATTTCTGTGTGGGATCACCGCACCGGAACACATTTCATAGCACCCAACGTTCCCCTCAGTCTCCCAGTAAAAATTATACCTCTCTTGTGTAGGCGGGCCAAGTGCCTGTGACAGGGAAGAGCCAAAAACATGTTGAAATTGAGAGGGAACCAAAGCGGATCCAAAAGGGCAGTTTGAAAAAAACATTTTTAGGCTGACAAGTGCAGCAGAATTTTTATCGGTATAGATGGGACAATGTTCGGTGGTAGGAAATTTGTGGATTCCTGCAGATTCCGGAAGGTTCCATCACAAAAATGTGAGAAAAATGTGTGATTTTCTGCAAAGTTGGAGGTTTGCAGGGCATTGTGGGTAAGAAAATGGTGCGGGTGCATGTGAAGCACACCACCCTGGAATCAACCAGATGTTTAGTTTTCAGATGTGTCTGGGTCTTGTGGATTTTTCTACATGGCAGCGTCCCAAAGTCAAAAAAGTGCAGCCCTCACCATTCCAAGTTGGATGATTTTGAGAGTTGACAAGCACTCATGGCCCAAATGTAAAACCAAAACCCAAAATAATCAAACGTCTTCTTGCTTGCCGTGGGATGAAATGTTTTATTGTGCGGGGGAGAGCTGAAAGACTGTTACCCCCTTCAGTTGGGGTGGGGGCATAACCAGGCCTATACTGGTTGGTAGCCACCACCCCACTATTTTTTTTATTAAATGCCATCTAGTAGACTTTCTGCCCACCGGGGTGTGGATCGGGGGAAATTGCCACATTTGCCCACTGGTGGGCAGAACAACTTTGGCCCCATTTATTTGGGGTAGGTGTATGGCCATACCCCCACCCTCTTATTTTGAAAACAAATCTTCCCTGCTCTCTGGTGGGCTTTCTGCCCCGCTTGGGGGCAGATGGGCCTTCCAAAAATAGTCCAATCTGTCCCCAAGGGGGGCAGATATGGCCAACACTAATGTGCCCCCATGCGGAGCGACCATTGCCTGAGGGATAGAAATGGTCTAGAAACAATTTGCCCCCCCCCAGGGAGTGACCCTTGCTGAAGTGGTAACTCCCTAAACATAAAAAAAGAAAAAAAAATCCCGGTGTCTAGGGGATTTTCTGCCCCCCCTTGGGGCAGATCAGCCTAATTATAGTAGGCCGATCTGCTCCCAGGGGGGACAGAAATGGCCTGAAAATGATTTGCCCCCCCGCTCCCCTTATGTCCATGACCCAAAAAAATAATTCCCTGGTGTTTAGTGGGCAGAGACATGAAAGGAAAGGCCTCTTCATGTCTCTGCTGGCCCCCTCCTCCCGAGCGGAAGAGAAATGGTAAGCATTTCTCTTCCGCAATCGCACTGGAAGCATGCTTCCAGCGCGATGGGAGGCGACCTCTAATGAGGTCAGCACGCTTTCGCGTGCTGACGTCATCAGACATCACTGGGGGGGCAGGGGGGGCAGGGGGGTTGAGGGTGGAAGGGGGAAGCAATTCCCCTTCCAGCCCTGACCTGGAGGGGTGGGGAGGCGGTCCTCGGAAGGAGTGCTAGCGCTTCCCCCGAGGGCCGGTATATAGATGTAATGGTTAAGTCCATGGTGCCAGACACACGCAGCCATGGACGTAACCATTACGTCCATGGCACCGAAGGGGTTAAGGAGTTAATGTCTTAACGATGTTTCAAACTGTTTCACACAGCTTAAATCCTTTAAAACTGAGTTGCGCAATGGTTTCAAACATGCATCACGTTGCGCGTCTTTTAAAAACAGAGACGCATGACAGCAGTGTCAGAATTCTTTAGAATCAGGCAGTGACATGCATTGTTAGACGTGTCATTCAAAATAATGTCACAAACATTTATGCCCGTTGAATTAAGAAGGCGCTTTACCTCAAACTGAAATATACGTTTGTATTCCAATTACGCGCTGACAGTCAGAGATGCAAATTTAGCACAATACGTTACCACTGAGGTTCAGTTTATGAATTAGAATGTTGACAATCCTGTTGTATCTATTAAATGTCTATGGGTTCCAAGTAGGTGACACTGTTCCTGTGCTGCATTAATTAGGTAGTAGCAAGTGTTCCTCCAACTCGTCGCCACTTGTAAAGATCCAATCCACATAGTTGTGCTGACGCAGATATGTTAATTAAAATTATTAATGAGTGTTTATGCATTTTTTAATAATAATAATATGAAGAGAAAATTAATGTAGAGAAATAATGTGCACATTTGAAAATGTGCCCACGAAGAGTAGCTGCTAACTTACATGAGTTATACTGAAATTATTAAAAATGCGTGAAATATTGAAAATGCAAAATAAAAATGTAGTAATATGTCATATTGAGTTATATAACGTATGTTTTGCATTATATAATAGAGCTAACTTAGCCGAAGTTGTGGCCTAGTTTTGCCAGGCTCAATGCAGAAGCTGAATAATCATGCAATGTAGAAAGCTGATGTGTTGAACTGACCCTGAACCACTTGTGTTAAAATTTGCTTAGCTAGAATATTCTGCAATGAGCCGATGGACAGGAGATGAGGGACTACAGAATGTAACCAATTCAGTGTAAAGCAGATGAGATGTACTTTCCCAGCACTCGAACAATAGAGACACTGACTGGAGAAGAAGATGCAACATTTTCGATACCTGATGAGCCGGATGATGAGGACATCGTACAGTGAACCAATCGACACCCTGAGAACGTCAAAATATTAGAATTCATAGATTTGTAAAATGAAAGTCATTGGCTAGCATCACATACAGTGACTAATTGACCAATTAGGTTTTGGGGGATAGGCTGAGTAACTTTAATATAATGTTTTGGCAAAGGGAGAAAACTTCAGATATAGAAGCAGAACTGTTGGAAAGAATAGATGTTCGAGGTTAGGTGTGGACGTTCGAAGAGATTCAAGATTCTGTCATGGGGCTCGTTCTCTTGAGAGCCTGATGCGTTGCTGATCGATTGATGACCTGAAGACGAAGACTGACTTTGTTGCTGATCCATACCGTGGATAGGTAACTATAACAATGTGACTGAATGAGGTTTTGTGCCTTTTCTTTCTAGGTACCAACTGCGCTGTTTTATAGTTTTTCTTCTAGCTAAATGTTTTTCTAAAATCATGTTCTAAACTGTTTTCGCATGAAGGCCCACATGCCAATGCTAATCTGGGTAAGGTAGGGTTCCTATTCTGAGACGTTGACATATACGGTGACAAATGATTGATAGACTGATTTGCTGAAGTCTGCTATTCATATTAACGCATTCTTCTTTATTGGCTTATGTTGAGGCATTAGAACGTATGTTTTCTCAACTACTGATGAAGTTATGTTATTGGTGGTCACTAACAAATTAATCTTGAGTGAATTGAATAAAGTTTGAATTAACCTTATGATTTGGTATTGTAACTAATAGGGAAATAAAATTGATGAAACATATAATTGAGTTGTGGTTATTCATGAGATGTTGACGCTATTCACTGATGATTAATGTTTTGCTTATTGATTATTGATTAGTGTATTGATTATTGATGGTCATCGATTACTACATAGATAGGATACTCCATGCGAATCAAAAGGTTCATCGACCTATACGCGTCCCCTTGTAAGTTTACTTACTAAGAACCAGGCGCGCTAGCAGTTTTTGATAGCAGCTTGATGGTTAGTTTCCTGTAGAACTAGTTATGTGGTGACCAATGGTTATGGTGGTAGTTTAAATTAGGGTTAGTTATTAATTTTATAAGGTTGAATTTTGTTTTCTGAAATGGCTATTGTAGCAAAGATGATGTACCCTTAAGCCCAGAAATGACTTTCCCAGGCCCTGGATCCCGCTAGTAAAGTTCGGTATGTTCTCGGCGTAATTGTGATAGTGTGAAAGTGGTAGGTTGCACTTCCAAAGGCTTATGCAGACCGCAGGTGAATTGTGACGTATGTGTGGAAAAATAGGGGGTCTGCGTACTCCAGTTGAGGTTTAGTAGGAGTGGGAGTACTCCGCAGTATGAGAGTAGGGAAGTTGGCGAACTTCATATGTTTGTGGTGCTTTGTGCTAAAAAATTGTCCACGTGGTTGTTGGTGATGTACGGACCCTGAGTGGTCCAAAACTCCGGAGTATATTGACAAGTGTAGGAGACACTTGGTTTTATGTTATAATCTGTCTGGTTTAGTAGGTTGATCGGGCATGGTCAACAAGTCGGTGGGTAAGTTAAAGTGAGTTAGGTACATTTTTGACTGAGATTTGGCGAGTCCTATGTGCAACAGGACAGACCCATTGATCATATGAGAGTAAAATTTGTGAGTTGAATTTTGGTTGCAAATGTGGGGGACTGAGAAAGAGGAATAGGTGCATGAGCGAAAGGGCCATCAGTGAAAACCCGTAAGGTCTCTGAAGCAATTGTGTACCTTCCTGCAGTAAACCAGCTGATTTGTTTTTTTTGTATTTTTTTTTGGTTAATGCTCACAATACTTTTGCATTAGTTTCGTGTGAGTTGAAGATTAGGAGGACAAGCCGCAAGATTTTGTCAGCTGCAGTGTGTGAGTGTGAAGTCAGAGTGAGCCGCGCTGGGATAGGTTGGTTAGTAAGAAGAGTCGCGAGCGAATTGGCAGCCGTCTGTAAGAGGCAATTGGTTGAGAAAGCAGGTGAAGGGAATCTTGGAAGTAAAAGTAATTTCCTTATTGAATCGAATAAATACAACAGAGAAAGATGACGTTTTTCAATGCGCTTAGGAGTGCCAGGAAGGGTGATAGTCACATTAAGGCGACAGTGGGGGAGCCAGCCCCACCGGAAAATTCTCTTGCATTTATTGTAATGGAGGAGCAAGGTATCGTGCCATGTCTTTGGTTGAAGCAGTGGTGCAAACTGACAGAGAAACAGGGAGCTTTAGCATTTCCAGAGCATGGAACGTTTAATTTGAGAATTTTGGATCAGTTGCGAATGACATTATATGAGACAAAGCCACTTCCGAGATCAGCACAGTTTGAAGCACTAGCGGTTTGGGAGCTCATAGCAAAACATCAGCAAGAAATGAAATTCCAGAGGAGAATAAGGAAGGTAGAGTAGTCCTTAGCAGAGGCAAGATGGGATTGGGAACAGAAGAAGTGGAGAATGGCGACACTGCAAGGTGTAAAGTTGTTTCCTGCTATAACAGAGGAAGATGAGTCAGAAGAAAAAGGGGATACTAGCATGAGTGATAAGAGTTCATCAGGGAGTAAGAAGAAGAAAAAGACTTATGTGGAAGAAGAAGATTCAGATGTTGAGGATCTTATTACTCAGGTGTTGAGAGACCGACCTCCACCACATGCGATACATGAAGGGGGTCCAAGTACTAGTTCTGCTCCAACTGCCCCAGCTCAAGTGTCGGGGACAGCGGGACCAGTGCAGACAGATTATGGCAGAGTACTCCTAATGCAGTGACTACTTCGGTAGTCCAGGTGCAGATGCACCCACCACCGGTACAGAGAATTTATCTAGAGGTACCAATTCTCGAGACAACCTTGAACTTAGTGGTTCCTACGGAGCAAGTGGTTCCGAGACCGATGCTAGTACAGACTGAGCCAACTCCAATGTTGTTGCCTCAGGCACAGCCACAGGGTTTGCTGAAGTTCACACCAATGACAGGGACACAGTCAGATGTGACTCCACTAATGAATCAGAGTATGGGAGTAGCCCTTCCACAAAATGCGGGTGTCCGAGTGGCACCAGATGCGATATCGCTGCCAAGTACTGTTGGTCTAGTGGTACCATTATTTGCGGATAATAAGCCGATTGCAGGAGAACAGGGCGAAATGTCACAAAACCTCATGAAAAGGGGGGTGAAAGATCATGTGCAGATAATATCATCTATGGGGCAGACCTTTGATGAATCCAGGCCATTAATGGGCCTTAGTCCACTCGTTGCACTTCCAGATGCTTTAAATGACCCGAGTGTAAGTCAGAGCTTGAAGCTTTTGACACTGCAAACTCCAGGTGCAGTGGTACAACAGGTGCCATTGCCGAACGTGAGTAATGTTTCATTACAGGAATTAACAGCACAGCAGTTAAATGACTGGTTAGAAAGTCTGAATTCCACACAAAATACATCCAAGGGTGAAGAGCAGATTGATTGTGTAAGGCTGGCTACCGAAATAACCGAACTAGTTAAAGGATTGATGGGAGTGAATAGGTCAGAGTCCTATACAGAAGAAGACCTGAGATATTTGTGTCCGAGAATTACGAAATAAGTGGGCAAGATACACCAGAAATTGGCAGATTTGGCAGATAAACATGACATAGAAATTGAGAAAACAAAGCACTTGAGACAAAGCTACAGGTTAGATTTTGAGGCAAAGGATTTTGAGCACATGAGGTCAGCAGGGATGAAAGCGCATCTTGAAGATTATTTCAGAGTGCTCAGATTTAGGGAGCACTAGAGAAGTGGGAAGGCAGATGGGCAAAGAAGAAGGATAAACGGAAACGAGATTCACAAGAAGGGTCTGAAAGCGTTCAGAAAGAAAAGGATCCAGTAAAACTTTTACCAATGAAGGAAATTCCAGGAGGGCAATTCATTCATGTTCCCTGGCACAGGAGTGATATTTTTCCATTCACAAATGATTATCCAAAGCTGAGGGAGAAACCAGTTGAGTGGTACCAGCAGACAGACAGGTTTGTGAAGCTTTCGAAATGTCTGTGGGAAGACTTGAATACTCTGTTGGAGATAGTAGTGCCAGCTGATTAGTGGGTTGAGTGTAAGAGAGCAGTGAATTGGCCGACGAGTGAACCAGAAAGGGATAGAGTTACAGGTGCACCATCACCTGAAGTGATGAAACATTATTATAAGGTGATTGAGTTCCTGAAGATGATAATATTGCCTACAAATATTGATTGGCAGAGAATTGACAGGACAGTGCAGTAAGTAAAAGAATTGATACACACTTACTATGAGAGATTGTTGAAAGCGTTCAAGGAGTACAGTGGTAAGGAAGTGATTGAGCCGAAAGACATGTTGCACTTTGTGTTCAGGTTCGTAGAAGGATTGAGACCTGAAATAGGTCAGATGATTAAGAGTCATTTGATTTGTTTGTAAGCGAAACCGATTGAAGAGGTATTGCAGTATGCGAAATACTGTAGTGATGAGATTGAGTTGATGCAGAAAAAGTTGAAGGAGAAGGCTGTGGTGATGCAGATTAAGGCAGCTCAAAATGGAGTGCACGGAGCTTTAGTGCAAAAGATTCCACAGCAGCAGGGAACTGTCATGTTCCCACGCCAAGCAAGAGGTAGGGGTTGTGGAATCAATATGAATCGTGGACCAGATTTGAGTACTGTAGTGGTCTAGAATAATGTGCAAGGAATGAAGAAGATGTTACCGTGTCATCTTTGCAGAAACATGGGGCACTGAAAGCGGGAGTATCCGATGATGGTGCAGGATGGTGTTGTTCAGCAAGGTGGTGATGTCAATACATTTCAAACTGTGAAAGTCCCTAGAATGAAAGGACTTAATCTGAATTTTCAGAATAACATGAATCAAGTGCAGAACTTTCAACCCATTCAACAGATGCAAATGCCACGTGCACAAATGACACAGTTGCAACCAATACACCAGCAGGCTCCTATGGTACCTAGACAGCAAATGCAGATATCTCAAGCCCTGATGGAACAGCAACAGATGATGCTTACTCAGCAGGTCACAGGTCAGAGACAAGACAGAAGTAGTAACACAGTGCACAAATTCCCATTACATAGTATGAATGAAATAAACGACAAATGGATTTGTGAGAGTTCGGATGAGGAGCCATGCAAGCTTGCAGCGTCCCTAGAGTTAGATCAGAGAGGACCTTTTGTGAAAGGAAAGGTGATAGGTCATAGGATGTCATTTTTAGTGGATACAGGAGCTACGCGCTCTACAGTGAGAAGTACAGAAGTGCCAAATTTACCTCTTTCAGGCAAACCAGTACAGGTTGTAGGGGTAGTGAATAGACAGTTGATAAATCTGATCACAGATCCAGTGCAGGTTGAGATTGGCAACTTCCAAGAACTGCATAAGTTTCTAGTCTGTGACTCAAGTCCACTTTCTCTACTGGGAAGAGTCTTGTTGTGCAAGACCAGATATTCGATTAGTTGTTCAACTGCTGGAATAGACGAATAGTGATGATGAGGAAGAACAAACTCCTGAAACTGAGAATTAAACCATTAATAAAGAGTACCCGTTGATTGAGTTTTTCCCGATGTTTACTGTGAAAGAATTGGACGCAGAGTTGCAGGGAACAGTACAGTAAAACGTGTAGGACCTGACAGGTAAAGAAGTGGGTGTAATCAAGGGAGTGGAGCCAATTAAGATCCGAATGTAGTATTTCCACAGCTTCCACAGTATGACATGGCACAGGATGTTCTGATGAAAGTGGCGCAGATAATTGGAGATTTTCTCAAACAAGGGGTTTTGAAAGAAGTGTTGAGTAGTCCCTGTAATTTACAGATAACGGGCTAGAAAAAGCCTTGTGGGAAAGTACGAATTGTGCAAGACTTGCGAAAAGTGAATGACCTGGTGGTCAAGTGTTGTCCTGTAGTGCCGAACCCAGCAGTAATATTGCTTCGGATTCCATGGGATGCAGAGTGGTTCACAGTGGTTGATTTGTCACAAGCTTTCTTTTTCGTGCCTCTCCATGAAGATAGTCAGTTTCTTTTTAGTTTCAAATTCCTAGACAGAGTCTACAGCTGGTGCAGGCTTCCTCAAGGGTACACGGAGTCACCGTCTCTGTTCAACCAGATCTTGAAAAAGAATCTGGAGTCATTGGAGTTACCATACCAATCGACTCTGGTGCAGTACATTAACGACTTACTGATCGCATCCAAAACAAGGGATCATTTGGTAAAGTTCGGACATAAAGTGTTACCTTTGAAATTGCAGTACTGTCAGAAGTCAGTGAAATATCTGGGACACCAAATTGAGAAAGGGTCAAGGAAAATTTGCAGAGAAAGGATTACAATGATACTGCAGAGAAGCCCCCCGACTTCACAGAGAGATGTCAGAATGTTTCTGGGAATGGTAGGTTATTGTCATCAGTGGATTCCAAATTTTGTTGAGATTGCCAAACCGTTGCAGCAGCTGACACATAAGGAGGTTACAGATCCCATTTCTTTAGACCAGGATCTGATATAGGAGTTCATTGAGTGGAGAGAGAGTTTGTGTAGAGCTTCAGCGCTGGGAATGCATGATTACACGAAGCCATTCATATTGGTTTGTCATGAGCGTGATGCTTGTTCTTTGTCTGTTTTGGTCCATGGAGGTGCTTATCGCCCAATAACCTATTTTTCAGCTACCTTGGACCCAGTCGCAGCAGCCTTACCAGGTTGTTTGCACGCAGTTACCGCAGTTGGTCAAAGCTTATCACAATGTGAGGGAGTGGTGATGGGATACCCTTTGACGGTAATGGTACCTCACACTGTTGAGATTTTACTGACAAGGACAAAAACAAGGCATTTGACTGGTGCCAGACTGACAAGGTATGAGACGAGCATTCTAGGCGCTCCAAATGTAACATTGAAAAGATGTACAGTGCTGAACCCGGCAACGTTGCTTCCAAGTGATACTGTTGAAATTGAAAAGGAGGAAGACATTGAGCATGATTGTCTTGAGGTAACTGAATTGTGCAGGAAACCCAGACCAGATATCAGAGATGCACGATTGGAAGAAAATGACCAAATTGTCTTTGTTGATGGCTCATGTCTCAGAGATGGTACAGGAACACTGAGAGCAGGATATGCTGTGTGCACGATTACAGGTACTTTAGAAGCTTCTTGGCTTCGAGGTGTGTATTCTGCACATGTAGCAGAATTGGTAGCTTTTACTAGATTGTGCCATTTATCTGCTAGATTGAAGGTTACTATTTACATGGATAGAAAATATGAATTTAGAATTGTTCATAATTTTGGTCAATTGTGGTCGCAAAGAGGTCTCCTGACCTCTACTGGTACACCCGTGAGAAATGGCGACTGAATAAAGGAATTGCTGTATGCAATACAGTTACCTGAAGAAATTGCTGTGGTGAAATGCAGTGCACATCAAAAGACACAGGACTACATCTCACTAGGAAATGGATATGCAGATCAAGTCACACGGTTTTGCACATTGAACTGTATATCATTCAAAGATAAGTGGGAACTGATGTCAGAAGAAGACAATACTTGTACAAGTTTTGTATTGAAAGTGATCGATACTTTGGAAGAGTTGAAAACATTGCAAAATAATGTTGACAAGGAAGAGAAACGACATTGGTCTAAACTAAAATGTGTCCAAAGACCTGATTAAATTTGGGTTTCTGAGGAGGGTCAGATGGTTCTGCCAAATAGTTTATTGTCGCAAATGGCCAGATACTACCACGGATAGGCTCACTGGATTGAAGCACACTCCATAAGAAGGAATGACAGTCTCACAGTAGCAAAGTTGTTGTTTAGGGAGTTGATACCATGTTTCGGTTTCCGATCTCTTTAGAATCAGATAGGGGAACTTACTTCAACAATGAGGTGATTAAACTCTTATGTGCAGCACTAAACATTGAGCGTAAGTTGCATTGTAGTTACCACCCTGAAGCATCAGGACTAGTGGAACAGATGAATGGTACCTTGAAATCAAGAATTGCCAAGATGTGTGCAGCTACGATTCTGAAATGGCCAGAAGCATTGCCTTTGATGTTGATGTAGATGAGAAATACACCTGACAAGAAGACAGGGCTGTCGCCCTATGAGATTCTCATGGGCAGAGCAATGAGATTACCAGCAATTCCAGCCAATGCACTTGTAAATATTACAGATAATATGGTGTTGGACTACTGCAAGGGTCGGGCTGATGTGGTTCACTCATTCTCTCAGCAGGTGCAGGCCACCACCTTGCCACCCATCCATGATCCAGGACACAATCTGAAAGCTGGAGATTGGGTCATTGTTCGAAAACATGTTCGCAAGATGTGTTTAGAGCCACACTGGAGAGAGCCTTACCAGGTGTTCCTAACGACAATAACAGCTGTGAAGTGTGCAGGACTCCAGAACAGGATACATGAGAGTCATACGAAGAAAGTGGCATGTCCACAGGGTCATGAGGAAGTGTTGTTGAGAGTACCAACAACAGCGAAACAGGTTGCTGCACCTGAACCAGAAAAAGAACCAAGAGAACCTGAAATTGAACAAGAGCTTGTGGAAGATGGTTCTTGTCAAAGACAAAAGTGAAGAATTACAGAAGGGTGCGGAAGAATCAATCTCAACGGATACAGCAGGACAGCCTAGCACAGCAGGGGTTCTCCCAGAAGCAGATGGTGCTGAAAAGCAGACAGAACAAGTGCCAGACAAAGAGGGGGAAAGAGTTGAGACGGATCAAAGTCAAAGTGATCCGACTCCTCCTGAGCCCGTTGCAGGTCCATCAAGAGAAAATACCATAGAGAAAGAGAAGAAGAGTCCAATCCTGAGAAGAATATTGACAGAAGGATCGAGAAAAGGAGATAATTGGCCTGAGTCGCAAGTAGAGAAAAGAAAGGAATTGGTCATACATGAAACAATAGAGGAGGAAGTAGATACTATGAGAAAAGAAGAATTGAGCGAAGGAGAAATAAGTGGTGATCGAAAGTTGAAAAGAAAAGAATAGCAAGTCGGCGTTACGCAGGTCCTGAATGGGCATATCCAACTACTAATGAATGGCAGGATGAGTTTATGTCCTTTTGTTTTGATAGAGAGGTTCCGAGTCAGTAGTTTGATGTAACCTGAAGGTGAACAAGAAGCTGAATTGTTGAACCAATCTGAAAAACCTAAAAGGGACTGTTGAAAATAAACCGAAAGAGACAATGATAACCTGATTTGACATAAAACCGGTGGGACAAGCTGCTAATCCATTTAGGAGAAGGGTTCCTGGATGTGAAACTGAACTGTGAGAGAATATCTTTTTCATTATTTTTAATTTTTACTGCACTATATATATAAGTTTCTTCTGCTTTCTGATTCTTTCCAGATCGTGGCTGAGTTAAATAATGAAGTTAGGAATGCTAGGTGCTGTAAATATATAAGCATTGTTTGGCGATTATGTGTGGAATTTTTTTCATAGTGGTGATTGTGGGAACGTCTGTTCTTAATGTGAAAGGAGTCAGTCATACTTCTGCTCCTGAGACTACTACACTAACAGCTTTAGAGAGGTTTAAGTTAGATGAGAAATATTTGCATGATTATACTAATGCTCAAGGAGTGCTTTCTTGTAACGTTTTCTATCGCTTGTTGCGTGAGTATGTTGAGAGGATGGATGCAAGGGATTGTCTTGGGTGTACACAAATTCCTTCGTCAGTAGACGAAGGAGTTGCGTACCATAGTCTTCCACTAACCTATGGAATAAGCTGTAGTTTGCTACTAACAAGGTTCCATAATCAAGAGTATTTACAATATTTTTACTCTAATTACGATGTAGTATTTTCGTTTGTTCCTATTATTAGATATCTGACTAGAGTATCTAAGGATCATGATATAGTATTAGTTAGAGGATTCTTTGAGCCTACACTAATGTTTGGAACCGCTTAGGCACATAGAAACAATCTTACATGCTTGCTTACACCTTTAGAAAAGAGCTTCATAGGGCATACTGATGACAGGAGAAAGGCATTGAAAGAAAAATTAGAAAAAGGCTTAGAGAAAATGACTCATAAGTATGATTATGCATACACTGCAATTAAAACGCAAGGGAAATTAGCATTAGATGCATTACACGTAGGGAAGCTTTGTGTATATATAGGCCAAAATCACGCACTGACACTTTATTTGTGGGAACAAGTGAATGTAGACCTGTGTTTTTGTATCAGAGTAAGTGGACTTTTATGTTGAATGGTCAGGACCCTGCGATTCCTGGTATCTATTATATTTGTGGACTTAATGCTTATTATCGTCTTCCAAGAGCATGGTATGGGACATATTATTTAGGGATAGTTTTCCCAAAGATTTATCAGATAGATGACTTAAAGAAGTTTCCGAAATTGACTGAATTACATCATAAGCGACAGAGGAGGGAAACCTCTTCTGCAGTTGTGGGAGATAACTTTGGTGCGGTGATTCCCTCTCTGGGAGTCATCCTGAATTCGATCAAGATACGAAAGTTGTCTACTATTGTGGATAACATGCTGACGAATTTTACAGGGGTAATACTCCTGATAGATACAGAATTAGCTACGGATAGAGCTATGACGCTTCAGATTCGCCTTCCTTTAGACATCCTTCTAGCGAAGGACGGCAGAGTCTGTAAAATGATTAACTCTAGGCATTGTTGCTCATATATCCCTAACAATAGTAAGGAGATAAGAGACTTACTCACTAACCTGACTAACTCAAGTAAGGATTTGAAGGAATTGAAGGAACCAGAAGTTTGGTAAAAAGTTGGAAAAGGATTTGCTTCAGAGGGAAATTGGCTTAGTAACATTTGGAATTGGGTATTATTAAAAATCATACAGGGAATATTAATTGTGATTGCTTGCATATTAGGATTATGGGGTTTATGTAAATTGTGTCAAAAGATTAAATTGAAAAGGTCTAAAAGGAGGGAAGAACGAAACAGGGAAAGAACTTATAGAGAAGATTTGAGAAGGAGACAAAACACTGAGGATAGTGCATTATAAAAATAATGATGGTAAAGGTAATGTGATGACATATTTAGTCATGAGAGGAGGGATTGCTGACGCAGATATGTTAATTAAAATTATTATTGAGTGTTTATGCATTTTTGAATAATAATAATAATATGTAGAGAAAATTAATGTAGAGAAATAATGTGCACGTTTGACAAACGTGCCCATGAAGAGTGGCTGCCAACTTACATGAGTTATACTAAAATGATAACAAAATGTGTGAAATATTGAAAATGCGTTATTAAAAATGTAGTAATATGTCATATTGAGTTATATAACATATGTTTCGCATTATATTGTAGAGTTAACTTAGCCGAAGTTGTGGCCTTGTTTTGCCAGGCCTCATGCAGAAGCTGAATAATCATGCAATGTAGAAAGCTGATGTGTTGAACTGACCCTGAACCACTTTTGTTCATAAAATTTGCTTAGCCAGAATATTCTGCAATGAACCAACGGACAGGAGATGAGGGACTAGAGAATGTAACCAATTCAGTGTAAAGCAGACAAGATGTACTTTCCCAGGACTCAAACAATAGAGACACTGACTGGAGAAGAAGATGCAACATTTTCGATACTTGATAAGTTTACTTACTAAGGACCAGGCGCACTAGAAGCTGTGTAGTAGAAGTAGGTTGTCTTTATTCACCATCAGCATAGTACTCCTTCTTACGAGTCTCCTATAGTCTTAATTACTTAACCCTTCCGTTCCTACATTCTACATTCTAGCACAGAGTTCCATATATGAAGAACTAAACTAGTAGGACTCCCAAACAACCTAGATCTTAAGTATGGTAACAAGCAACACCTGCCCAATACAATCCGTGGCGACCTACTTCCCACCAGTAGACACAGACTGTTCTGATTCTTCTCAGGGTCCCCTCATCAGACATGCTTTCTCGAGCACTGTATCCATGTGGTTCAATACATTCTGCTCTGCCCAGTCAGGAAGAGAAGGTCCGATCTATTTTAAACACTGCTAATCCTGTACAGTTTCCTTCCAGACTGCCTTACTTTATTGACCTTCATGACTGAACTGTTCTTCTTGCTGCAGAAACATGTTCAGGATGCTTGTATAATTCAAGTTAACACTCTTACCATAGTGAAATCAGCTGTTATCCTGACCCACTAGTTCTGTCTTTATTTCCAACTATATTCTGGCATCATCCCAGGTGAGTTTACATCTGCTGCACTGATATCATGTGCACCAACAGATATAAGTGGTTGAGAAAATACTCACTAGACAGGAAGAGGAACACAGCATATCTGTTGCTAGCAAATCATGTATTGTTTCATAGAGTTGCAAGTTAATTTTTTGTATTCATGTTTTTGTATGAAAGTGGGTAAAGAATACAAGCCTCACATTTTTCTTTCTCATTCTCTTTCTTTCTCCCTCCCTCACTCTTTTTTGCGCTCTTTCTCTCATCCAGCCGTCTCTTCCTTTCTATCCTCCTTTCTTTCTCTGCTTTACTTTCTCCCTTTGCTCTCACTCTCCCCCTTACTCACTTCCCCCTCTCTTGCCGTCTCACTCCTCTCTTTTTTGCCATCTCCGCTTTCTTTCTCTCTCTGTCCAACTTTCTTTCTCTCTCGTAGGACTACATTTTGTCTTCATTAATCGCACAGATATCCCCTCGCGAGAGTGTAGTCTTAGCGTCCATTAAAACACCTAGGGCCAGATGTAAGTAGAAAGCAAATTGCGAGTTGCAATTTGCGAGTCCTTCCGACTCGCAAATTGCAACTCGCAATTTGCTATGCAGAAAGGTGTCTCAGACACCTTCTGGGACTCGCTATGGGGTAGCAAAGACCCACCTCATTAATATTAATGAGGTGGGTCGCAGTTTGCGACCCCATAGCGAGACTCGGCACTCACGGGGATGGTGGCCTGCTGGAGACAGCAGACCACCATGTCCGTGAATGCTTTTAAATAAACCAGTTTTATTTTTTAAAGGAAAACAAGCTGCACTTAGAAAAAAATACCGAAACCTTTTGTTCGGTTTTTTTCAGAGTAGTCAGTGTTCCATGGGACCACTGCCTGCTCTGAAAAAATAATTTTGTGATCATTCACAAAGGGGAAGGGGTCCCATGGGGACCCCTTCCCGTTTGCGAATGAGTTACCATCCACTTCAAGTGGATGGTAACTGCGAGTTGATTTGCGACCGCTTTTGCGGTCGCAAATCAACTTACATCGCGGTGCGAGTCGCAAATAGGAAGGGTACACCCCTTCCTATTTGCGAGTCGGAAACACATTTTGCGAAATGTGTTTCTGCATCACGCGCAGGCATTAGCGCCTCGCAAACGGCGTTTTTCGTCGTTTGCGAGGCGCTAATGCCTTGCTACATCTGGCCCCTACTGCGGTGCCAAAGCCTGGTGGGTCACAACATTGCGAGTATATGTCGCAGAAGGAAACTTCAGGACAAATACCTGACCAGGACTAATGAATTTAAAGACGTGTCTGTGGGGACATATATCGTCCAAGGAACCAGGAAATCTGCCTTTCTGACTCTTTACAGTGGCATTATAGATCCAAGCCACAACACTGTGGGGCGCTTAGTGGTTTAATAACAAGAGAGAACAAGAAGCGTCAGCAAAGAAGGCAGAGGAACCTTCGAATGCAGAAGTTAAGGTAAAGTTAGCAAATAATATCAAATATGAGAAAATAACGTTTGGAGTTTAGAACATACCTTGACTTTATAATCAGTTTTATATTGCACTTCAGTCAGTTCTACGCATTTCAAAAACAGGTGAAATAAGACCCAATTTACTGGTGCTCAATAACCCTTAAAGCATCGGTGGCAAAATGTGAACGACATTTTGTAAAATGTGTATATTCTGTTTCACGTCAGTGCATCGACATCAGTATATCAGACGTCAATACTGGGCAGGGTAACCCAAAACTGACATAATTAAAGCTATGTTCGTTCCAGCAGCCCCACCGTCTTGCATTAGGCATGTCAAGAAAGTATGTTAAAAAAAAACGATCCGTTTCTGTGTAATGGACAACAAGTGGGCCTGGACTCAGTAGCGCCACGTATTACCATCAAGACCGCGTTAGTGTGAAACACCGAAGAAGAGCTCATATCCTCTGGGTTCAGTCACCAGGTAGCTGAGCACCAGGCATCTTAGCCACCACCACAATAAATGATCATGTTACACTCGAACCCAACATGGTCTCGTTATTTCCTATATGTCACTTCCTGCTTTCTCTGACTACTCTACTTATAAACAGCTGGCACTCTCAGTACTGTGCCTCACAAACACTCAGGTAACGTCATGTTGAAGGGTTCCTCACTATTAACTTATGAATTGTGTCCCCGATTTTGACTCAGACAATTTCTAAACTTCATGATCTCTACCACTGCGCTCATTCTGTAATTCTGCTCCTGCAGGATCATCCGGTTTTCTCCGCTTCGGGGTTTGTGAGTGCCGGGGTCCTTTACAAAATCCAGCCTGTACTGTCTTCATACCTGCACATCTCTTGGTTCTTCGTGCTTTACGACCTTTTCATTCCTTTAACGAACGACTCAAAGAGACATTTTTTTCTTGCACACGATAGTCAGAAGTGTGAAGCAACACAGTGGCTACAGGAAGGAATTGTCCACACTTCTGGCAATTTCACCAAGAGAAGAAGGTGCAACTATTGATTCCTGCAAATGACAAATAGTACATGGAGATCCATCAGTGATGTGATGGTTGTTGGAGAGAAATGTACTCCATGGTGATGCAGGCTTAATAAATTTATAGTCCTTGAACGCATCCTGTAGATCCTTATCATGTTACAAAACAGATATGCATGATTTGATTCTGGTAATCTGATTTGCAAGACCCTCAAAGCTCATCAATGGCCATTTCCCGAACACGACCGCCATGTTAGCTTTGTCATTGCTCAGTGTCCTTCTAGTGAAAGGTCAACACCAAGCACTGGGCAGTCAAGCTTGCTCTTTCTTCAGGACAGTAGGGATTCTTAAGAGGCCCCAGCCAATACAACTTATTAATGAAAGAGAAGCCAGGATATAACTAAACCCAAGGACAGTAATGGGAAGCCAGAGCTTCTCAAATTGGAATACAAGTTCAACATCCATAACACTAGCAAACCAGCACCAATCACAATTGTTTCCTGTCCTTTTATAGAAGCAGGGTTGGCTCTCAGACTGGGGTTTCAACAAGTTACTGACAATCTTTGGCCTAGCTCAAAGGTGAAGATCTGAGAAGCCCATCACATGTATATTGGGCTCCACAGAATCCACGCATTCTGATTCCACTACTGAGCTGCCAGTCCAGGACTGGTCAGTCTACATTGGTTGTGATTAGACAGGGATCTAAGCTGTATGGATTCTACAGCAAAATCAGATGGAGATTAAACTGGTATAGGCTTTCCATGGCACACCCCAAGCTCTGCTTCATGGACAGGGAAGTCAGAATGACCCTAACATGTGCAGTGGAATCAGATCTTTGAGATCATGTTTCAGAGATGATGCAAGTCATGTCACAATCAGTCTCCACGCACACTCAAATGAACTCAAACAAACACACAAGCTTTTCAGATTATGCACACATGCAGTTGGAGTGACGACCTCAAGTTATATGGAGCTAACTGGATTTTATGAGCAGCCTGTATGCGCTCTTCAAATGGGTGTAGGTAAAAGACATTAGCCTCAGAACTAAAGATCTGGCTGTCAATAACTGTCACACTCCCAATATTGTAGTGCAATGGTTCACCAGCTGAGCTGAGAGCTAAGTTGGGTATGCCAAATGAAAACACAAAGCACCCTCAGAGGGCCCACCTATTGTCAAATTTATGTAGAGCAAAACAAAATGGTAGGACAGCAAAATGCGAAAATGTGCAGGATGGCAGAGCTGACCATATGAAGAATTCTTTCCAAACATGTGTGAGGGCAATCTCTCTAGAATGAAGTTGACTAGAGATAGATTTTAGATGGTCTAGCAGATTAAATGAGGACACTGTACTAGAAAGCAGATAGCACACCAGTGGCTTATGTGTTATGAAGAAGTTGAGTGGTAAACCATTGAGCAGATGTAGAAATAACACAGATTTAGAGCATTTAAAGTAGGAGCCTGAGAGGACAGATTGGTTAAGGGGGAAGGGATGGATACGCATGTCAAGACTCTTTATAAAAGGGTTTTAATGTGTCATAGCTTGCCCAAAGTGGTTGTTCCCACTCCCATCCACTTCTGGCCATTGTCATTATTGGCCACCCCTTCCACCCATTCCTCAGGGCATTGCCATTCAGAATGTGATCCACCTTGGCATGATAACAGTAATTCCACCCAGGTTAGTGGCTGCTCCACATGTGCTGACCAGTTGTGACTCCGCCCCCTACATCACCAGCACTGCCATTCCTGAACTCATATGAGTACTCCAAAAGATATGATAGTTTGCCCATCTGAGTGGCATCCACTGCAGGATTTGAGGTTGCTGGTATTCAACAATCTACCACAGGATTCGAAGATCCCACAGACTATAAAAACCACACCCAGAGTATGGCTAGTAGCTTTGCTTTCCAACTTGTTGATGACTGGACGCATATGCTTGGACTCTACTCTTCACCTCTTTTCCTCTAGTCATATTCTATGCCAGCTTTCTCATCCTTTAGAACTAGATTTTGTAACCCACAGCAGTTCGATCTCTATTCAGCTGCCCACACCATTTTCTAAGATTCTACATGGAAAGGTAAATGCCATATATTACTCAGTGTGCCTGTCACCTTCAAAGACTAATGGAACGTACAGTAAAGGCATGGACTTACGTGAAGCCTTGGGCTACTTAGATGACTTAGTAATGTTTGGAAAGACCTCAGAAGAAAATGATTAGAGTACAGTGAAAATTGTTGATTGACAGAGAGAGAAATAACTCATCTATTTGACAAGCCATACATACACTGGCCATTTTGCCTCAGATCAATGAATTGATGTAGATTTTGTATGGGCTGAGGTTCTCAAGTTCTCGCTTGTCCTAACGACCCGAAGGAAGTGCAGAGTTTCCGAGGGATTTGCAAAAAATACAAAAGTCTAATGTTAGGCTTTGCACTACTCAGTAAACTACACACGGAACTAAACAAATTCTACTTGGTAGGGAGATCAGAACACCCTTTTTCTCCATAGAGCAAGAAGGCCCTTTTGGCTTTTGTGAACATCAGTGTCTGAGCACCTCTTCACAACAACACGCGATCTACTGCCTGCTGCACGTCTTGAGTTTTGCAGATACATGTCAAACATATCTATTACACGCGGGTTCCTGCAATTCAGGACTAGAAGATGTGGTTCTAAGAAGAAAGGAAGGCCATGCAACCGTTCGAGAAAGCCAGCTGTAGCGTGTATGCTACATGAAGAAAATACTCAAATTAGAATTTGGGATCTCTAACGCTTTAGTGAGGAGAAACTGAAACTTTTATGACTAAGGATGTGGCTCACTGTGAAGATGGGCAGCAACCCTCAAACTTACGTATTCATGACATTCAAGTTAGATGCTGCTGGCCACATTTGCTACTTATTTTCCCTAATGTCCCACTAGCAAATTTCGCTTCATTATTAATACTGTCACAATAGTATACGATTACCACAACATCCCACTTCTGTATGTATAGGCTCTCTTCATTATTCTCATGTAAAATCCATATAATCCTAAATTTCATTTATAAAAAAATATATATTCTATTGACTAAACAAAAATGTGCTCACTGCATTACACATATGGACATCGTGTTTGTGCAGCAAGCTTAAATTTCCCATTTAAAATCACTACTTCATTTACATTTTTTTTTCAAATAACGTCATGCAATGTTAATCACTTGAATATGTCTGGCAGACCAACTTCGCGCTTTCCCATTCGTTCTACATGCTTTTCCGAATGTTTGGTTTTCTATATGTACTGTATTATGCCCGTATTTAACACCCAATACTGAGTTTATATTCCAACTGTTGGCATGTTTGTGTTGAATAATACATAAAAAAACGTCTTAGGAACGAAATATGGCAATGTTAATCAAGCCACGTGTTTTTATTTTTAGCCCAGTCATCTAGAAATGCGACTGCGGACACAGAACAATTATATTTTTTTATGAACATCTAACTCAAGCTTGTTTGAACGGAACAGCGAAATGAGCTATAAAAATGTCCTGGCTCCCTACTAAGATAATGTGCTTTCCTTGTCAAAAACGGATATGTGCTGCAGACACTGTAGCACAATGCTGGAATTGTTCAACCCTTTGTCATCTGGGTGTACATATTACTACTAGAACCCATTCAGCCCTTTCTCAATCATCAGGTTTCTTATAAATATTGTCACAGGTTGTATCTCTGTCACTTTACTGAAGAAACACAGACAGAAACTCAATCAGCATGTAAACGATAATGTAAGAGAATATATAATAGAAGCAAAGAAAACAGCTGTCCTCTAAACATGGCAAGCATATGCTTCCAAAAAAGTAAAAAATAAAACATATGAGACAGCTACTTAAAAAAAAGACAAACGTAATGAAAAAGAGCATGAGATAATTGCAAGGAGACCTATAAAATGAGAAAATGAAAGACTAAAGGAATGGTCTACCATCCAACTTTATTTTAGGCAGATGTGCACTTGATCAGGCAAAATGCCATCACTCTGAGGGCAAGTAAGCCAAAACCTCAAATATGAAGAATCACTACCCAATGCCACGAGCACCACCCCCCCCTAGTTTATTAGAAGGTGTAACTAGCAACACAACACTTGCTTTCTATGGTAATCTGTGAACTTTGATGCAACAAAATACCTGTCTACAGGCTTTAACACAATGTAATAGCAAATCTCCCCAATGGCTAATTGGCTTTCACATATGATTTTCTCAATAAATAATTTGAGCCCATTGCTTTTGTTTTTGTAATTTTTCATATGAATAGATCGCACCCATGGGCTAGAAATAGGGTCTCTAATTGGCAGTGGTTTTCACCCTGTCCAAGTAGGGACCCTCACCATAGTCAGGGTAAGGGAGTCACGCAGCTAAGATAACCCCTGTCACCTCCTCGGTAGCTTGGCATGAGTAGTCAGGCTTTTCTCACAGGCAATGTATAAAGTAATTGTACACACACACACACACACACAGTAACACAGTGAAAACACCACAATTAGTACTCCACACCAGTTTAGAAAAATAGCCAGTATTTATCTGAGTAAAACAAGACCAAAACGACAAAAATCCAGTACACACGAATAAAGATACAAATTTTCAAAGATTAAATCTTAGTATAGCACTTAGAAACACAATAGCTCCAACTAGGGCTATCACGACGTCTTGACAAAGTTGCTTCCAACAGTCCAACATCACTTGTGAGGTAGTGCAGTCCGGGCACGGAGTCGCACAGACCCCAGGTACAGTACTTTGGAAAACGTTGAGGAAACAAAGATGTTGCATGGAGTCGGAGTGGTGAGGCGTCGCTGGAGCTGGTGAGACATTGGTTCCTTACTGCTACCGGGGAGATGATGAATCGGTTCCTTACTGCTAGGCAGGGGAGGTGAGCTGTCAGTTCCTTACGGTTGCAGAGGTGGTGATGAGGCATCAGTTGCAAGGTGTTGGTTCCTTACGACAAGGCGGGGTCAAAGAATCCAGCAGGTGAAGATGCAAGGCGTTGACTTTGCAGTGTCGCGATCACACCATGGGGCCTCAGGTGCTGGGGCGGAGTCAGGTGTCATGGACATCAGGGACAAGGTCCTCTGGACCCACGCTGCAGTGGGACTTCGAAGGCGCTGCAGTGGCATCGGGCCTGCAGTGTCGGTCGTGGTCATTGCACTTAGCAGGGACCATGGCTCCAGTGCAGGCAGCGGCGTGGGATCAGAGAGCGGTGCTGGTTCCAAACTTATTCTGGACATCAATGCAGTAGTTTCTTCCTTGTTGCACCAGAACTCATGCCATAGGGCCCAGGAACTTGATTTGGCACCACTTGGCAAGTCAGGACTCTCAGCAAGAGAGCCAAGACACTGGCAGGTGAAGTCTTTGATGTCCCTGAGACTTCCTAAGAGGAAGCAATATCAGCCTAAGCCGTTGGAGAACCTTTGGAAGCAGGATGTAGAAAGCCAAGTCCAGTCCTTTCACTCCCAGGACAGAAGCAGCAAGCAGCAGGCAAGCACAACAAAGCAACAGGCAATGTGGCAGTCCCTCCTACAGCATCCAGCTCTTCTTCCTGCCAGAATGTCCTAAGTCCAGAAGGATTCTAACTTTGTGAGGTCAGAGGTCCAGTACTTATACCCATTTCTGCCTTTGAAGTACGCAAACTTCAAAGAAAAGTCTTTGTAGTTCACAAGACACTGCCTTTCCTACCTCGGCCCAGACATACTTTAGGGGGTTGGAGACTGCTTTATGTAAGGACAGACACAGCCCTATTCAGGTGCAAGTGTCAGCTCTTACCACCACACTAGCCCAGAAGACCCATCAGGATATGCAGGGCACACCTCAGCTCCCTCTGTGTGACTGTCTAGAGTGAATTTGCAAACAGCCCAACGGTCATCCTGACCCACAAGTATATTCCAGATCAAAGGCACAAACTGGTTAAGCAAGAAAATGCCCACTTTCTAAAAGTGGCATTTTCAAACTTACAATTTAAAAAACAACTTCACCAAAAGGTGTATTTTTAAATTGCAAGTTCACAGACCCCAAACTCCATATCTTTATCTGCTCCCAAAGGAAAATTACACCTGAAATATATTTCAAGGCAATCCGCATGTTTCCCTATGGATGAAATTGTCCATGCAATAGTGAAAAGCAAATTTAGCAGTATTTCACTATCAGGGCATGTAAAACACACCAGCACATGTGCTACCTTTTAAATGCACTGTACCCTGCCCATGGAGCTACCTTTGGCATACCTTAGGGGTGACGTACATATAGTGTGAGGGAAGGTTTGGGTCTGACAAATAGGTGCACTTGCCAGGTCGAAATGCCAATTTAAAACTGCACTCACAGACACTGCAATAGCAGGCCTGAGACTTGTTTGCAGGGCTACACATGTGGGTGGCATAATCAGTGCTGCAGTAATAAAGAGCCTAGCGTTCTAAAGCCAACAAAAACAGATCAGAAAAAATAGAAGGAAGAAGGCAAAACATTTGGGGATAACCCTACAAAAAGGGCCAGGTCCAACAGAGGGACAATCCAGGCGCATCACAGTTTGGGACAGTATACTACACACCCTGGAACCACGATCGGATTTACGGCAGTAGTAAATCCTGGACATAGATATTTTCTTATCTAGTCTTGCTACATGCTGACTCCTAACACCGCATCACAACACAAAGACATCCATGCACAGCATGGTGTGACCTAACCAATTCTCCTCACATTGTGGATCCTGTTTCCCTTAGCAACAACTGCAGGTCAACTCCCGACATATTATCATGTTGATCCCCTTTGTACCACAGTGCTCTTTCTAAACCTGAAGTATTGTTATTAAATCTGTTCTTTTGCTTTTGAAGGTGTTGTCTGATGACTTTGTGTCCTGCTGCATAATGATGGATTGCTTTTTCTGTTGTCATGTAAACTTTCAATAAAGATCAATAAAAAAAAAAAAAGACAAACATGATGAGGATAACATACATTAACTATGAAATCTCTCATTATTATGAAGATAGCTGAACAGGGCTCAATACTAGATAAGGAAGCAGTGTGTGCGGAATCCAAGAGTAGATTGTTAATGCCACAATCCACATCATGCTATCTGAAATTTCTGTTAAACGTGGGAAATGTTCTATCACAGTCTAGATCTGGGACTGTTTGTGGTGTTTGATGATGAGGATAAATGTGATTGTGAGAGGGTTTAATTTAAAATAGGTCCTGAAAATCCAAGCCTGAGTAGGGGTGAGTCAGTTAATAACTGTGCTTCAGCATATTTTGAAGTAAAAGTGGGTATTATTAGTTTTTTGATGACTCCTAATTCCATGGTTGACCAGAAAGACTTTTAAAAAGTTCATGCAGTGATTGAGAATCACAGGTGAGAGGATCCTTGAACTACTTTTCATGTGAGTCATTATTCAGACCTGGAAGGTCCCATATGAAAAAGGTTTTGACATATCTACCTGGATGAGGAGAAATATTGTAGTCTCCAAATTCCATGCAAGTCAACAGGATGTACAGTAAGGTGAGCTTGTTAACTATGATGTGTGTTGCTGATAGCTCAAAGAGTACTACAAGCAGGAGTAGTGATTGTTTGCCATCATTTAGGTTTCGTCCACAGCTTGCAACATAGTCCTGCATGCCAGTGTGAGGCCATATGGCAAGTTGTGATGGAGGGAGTTTTTTTTTTTTTTTTTCTAGCTGGATGATAACTGGCTTCTCAATGGCCCTTCCAAGGAAAGGTAGGTGTTGACTAAGTGGTAGCTGAATTAATCATCAGAATCAAGAGTGATCATTTTGAGTAGTGGGAGGATGTGTCTTGTTTTGAATTCCCTGTTCTATGAAAGAAAGCACTAACGCAGTTTTGCGTGAAAAAGTATAATTCTGGCCCTGAATACGTAGAACTTAGAGGAAATATGACTCTGCAGACACCCTCTTGAGGAGTAGTACACATTTTACTCAGCAGTGTATGTTTCCAGTTCAAGGATAGACCACTGTTTGATATCCATGGAACTGGCAGACTTTGTAATCTAGACAGATATTTGACCTGAAACACTATGAGACCACTCACTCAGTACTCTGATACTGGCCAAAATGACTCATACTTCCTGGCAGTGGAGGTGGTGGCTCCCCTCAGAGCCTCTGTCTGATGCAGTATTCCGCTCCGAGGTGGGGAAAGTGATCATTGAGTAATTTGAGATTAATAGAGGGTTGGTGTATTGGTTGAGAATGATATTGGAAGCATTTAAATGTTGTATAAGAGGGGTATGCACTGATAAAGAAATGCAAGACTCAGAGCCATACGTGACTGCATACAGAACTCTTAAAAAGACCTAGCATCTTTGGAAGATAACTATACAGAAACCTGGGGCATGCCTACCCTTGGCCAGTTAAGGGGGAAGCTAGTACAGTTCAGCAAAACTGCTGAAAGTGAGGTGAAGTATATTGGGGGGTGACAACATGCTAGATAGTATGAGGAAGAGAAACTACCCGTACACGTTTTTACAGCAATATGCATCAGCTGATTACTAGGCCTGGGCAGAATGCATGGAGTCACGCTACACGGAACTCCATAGTGTGGCAAAAAAAAAATCTGCCATGCTACACAGAGTTCCGTGGGCAGGTGGAGTTCCTTATCGTGGCCGTTCTTATTGCCTTTTACGTCAACCACAATGTGAAGTAAGAACTTGCGTTCAATATCGCACTTGAACAGCATGACGCAGTTCGCATTGGTGTGACCATCTTATTTTTCACTCTGTTTATGGTGCTGGGCCTGTTTTTATCATCCTTTAATAATCTTTTCAATCCTCCACCCTCCTAATTAATCTATCCGTTGTTTTTATTTATTGCATTAGTGTGTCTTTTTGTGTCAGTGTATTTTTATGTTTTTTTCATTTGTTTATGCTTTTTGTGACTTTTTGTATTTTTGTTTATTTTTCCCTTTACTTTCTTACTTATTTCTTCCTTCCTTCCTTCCTTCCTTCCTTCCTTCCTTCCTTCCTTCCTTCCTTCCTTCCTTCCTTCCTTCCTTGTCCTGTTTCTTTTCTTCATCACACTACCCAGCACCATGGCAGGGCAGGGAGGCGCCGGTGAACAGGGGAGCAGCAGCGCCAGCCCCTCCCCCGTACACCCAGCAGCAGCTGCCTCTCATGTGGGCAGCGGTGCCACCAAGGGGTGCAACCCCGGCCCATCTTTTGGGAGGAGGAGGTGGCGGCACTGGTTTTCTACATGCAGCGCCACCTCCCCTCCATGCTGGCAGCAGGTGGCAGGCCTGGGCGGGGTTACCCTCTGTGAGAGCACCAACTGCACTGAGTTAGGGTGCATAGATGTGTTCAGGGCACCACCCAGGTCCAGTACACATCATCCTACTGGTAGGCACACGCTTTGGCTGATTATTTAGGAAGCCTATGCAATGCAGACTCCTCTTTCCTTCTGTCACTATAGTGAATTAGTGATACCAGTGTGTTAGTATTCTCTGTGACTTTCTTTATGTAGCTCATACAATCCCAAGCAATTTCACAGTGATGTGTAGTACTAGTATGCATCTATACATTGCAAAAAAGGGAAACTGAGTTGGTCCTTCAATCGGGTTGAGAAATGAGAATAGAATCATAGCTCACTCATTGCAATGCATTAGTTCTAAATGTAGTTTTTGATAAGGAAATTTGGAATAGGGATTTTAGGAGTATAGCCAAGTCAAGGATAGTCGATCATACTAGTACTATTTCAGTACAATGTTACTGCGTTTGACGGTTATAAAATAATTTTGTGGAGATTAACTTTATCACTAATATATTTGTTTATCTTCTTTATTTCTTGCAAAAGCACCCAAGGGCAAGAAGAGAGACACCACAGAGGCGGGTCCAGCAGGAGCTGGGGTGACGCCGACCACCAGCTCCAATGCTGAGGGCTCTGCTCATCCCAGTAAGTCCTAATATTTAATATTAATATTATTACTTTTACATCTCTCCACTATTATACTACTTTTAAATTTGCCTTGTTTACTTTTTTTATACTGTCTCCTTTTTTCCAGCTCCCCTATCCAATTCTTGTTTAACTCCTGTTATACCTGCATTATCTTTGTTTTCTGCCTTCAATTGACCATTTTTATTCCACCCCTTCATTACGCTTCAATAATTCTGAGTAATCATCATCATAGGCTATAGCTCTGCCCCTCCATTTTGCAAAGTTTTTGGTTGGCCTGACTATCTGACCTCTAACATTGTTAACCAATAAAATGCCCAGCGTGAAATTTTTGATAAGAAGCTGCAGTGCTAACCAAACTGTAACAATGTGTTGTGGTTGCATTTCTTTGATTTAAAAAAGTATGGTAGGTGTACGTGGCATCTAAAAACTGTATAATGTTTTTTCCTAGCCACACCAACCACCAGTGGAGCAGGCTCAAGTTCTGCTGCAGGAGCAGATGGAGCAGTGGGAGAAGCGGTGGCAGGAATG
Source organism: Pleurodeles waltl (assembly GCF_031143425.1). Classification (NCBI taxonomy): domain Eukaryota; kingdom Metazoa; phylum Chordata; class Amphibia; order Caudata; family Salamandridae; genus Pleurodeles; species Pleurodeles waltl. The sequence goes on from NC_090444.1 coordinate 425,722,980, forward strand.
GGCTGTGGTAAGTCACATTGCTTGCTTATTGACAATTACTATTACTCACTAACTACAAAGGCCTTGTCGGGATCATGAGTGAAGCTCCTGTATTACAGTTACAGCAGCAGTGGTTGGGTTACTTGTGGCCTCTTCTATCTACAACTCAGCAAAAGCACACATAATGTATGCTAAAAAATAAATGATGGCTTTATGGAAGTATGAATGAGTATTGGGTAAATGGATGGATGGGTGAAAGGATGATTGAAAGAAAGGATGGATAGTGGATATTGAATGAATGAATGGATAATGGATTGTGAATTTTGGTGAAAGACTAGATGAGAGAAAGCAAAGCTTAAATCATGGTGGCCATGGGTGAATATAGTAGGAAGAATGAAAGGATGTTTGAATGATTGCTTGGATTAATAAACAAGGGAACTCTTCTGTAGAGGGGCATGCTGCTCACCCGCTTTGCTTAAATTGTGTTTTATGGTTATCAAAGCTATGGTACAAAGTGGGGGGCTTTTTAATGTGTGTTCTAATCCCTTGACTCACTGTATTTGTTCCGTGAGGCAGATATGTATCCCATCCATCAGCCTCATTCATAAGCCCCCCCATCCGCCCATGCCATTTCACCACCCATAACCAAAAAAGTGCAGTATGGCTCCATTTGTGCCTGGAGTATTGGCTGTCCAATGTGTGTCTCCTTCCGTTAATGCAGCATTTACAAAACTTTCAATGCATTGCAAAGCGTTGTTTTTGCTTCACCCTCTCAGTCACCTCTTAGTACTTCACTCCTTCATTCTTTCCTAAGTTCTTCCGTCCCAGTCTACCAAACAAATTGAAAAATCCATTCTTTTCATGTGCCACATTTTTATGGCTATGTGAACTGTTTCCAAAATATATTTCATGGCTTCCCATGGCATATTTATTTTACGTCTGTTCAGATTTTTCCCTTTAGGCATTTGTCTATACAGTGACTGAATAAGCCATAGCTTAGACACACAATGAATTGATGGTCAGTATTCTATAGCAAAAGCTCTACCTACTTGCCTAATCCCTCTGCCTTACTCTACAGTAGAGTAACTCAAGTTTCCTTTCCTTACTGCCCAGCAAATTAATTTGTTGGGAAGAATATGTGGTGGTGGGCGAGGCCAGTGAGTAAAGTGGGATTAGTAAGTGCCCGATTTGATTTCAAGTTTGGCATAAGGGATACTCTGTGACGAATGTTGCAAATACAATCGAAATTGCCCGTTCCTTTCCCTGTAGTGCAGTGCGTTGTTGTCTCTACCGTCTATTTAAGGCAGACAGGATAAATATATACAAATTTTATGACTTGTGTAACGTATATTATATATTCATCGGCCTCTTTGGAGTCAGGGTAGAAACTAAGTGAAAGACTTTTGAGGAAGAGCAGGGCCACTGGGATTAAAGATAGGTAATTGTCAACTATAGCTTCCCCAGCTGCAGACATTAGCAAAGTACTTGAAGTACTGGCTAGCGTGTCTTCGTTCATTTGGCACAACAACTTTTACTCCTTATTGCATAATGCCTTACTCATAAATGAGAGGTAATTAATTTCTTCACTAAAAGTGTCTAGTGTTAGTTACTAGAAGCCTTTAAAAGGAAAAAAACAAAATTACTGTTTTTTTGTTATTCTGGTGTCATTCTGCCTTAATTATTTTCTACCAGACTGTTAGTGCTTTTTATGTGAGGCATGTGTGGGTAAACAAACAAAATTGGCACTGTGACTCTCCTCATCATAATCAAATCAAATTTCAATGTCCCTAGGGGACCAGCAAAGTAGTGCTACTGTGCTACTTACTACCTACTTTTGCAGAAGTGTTTGTTCAGAGCATTGTTTACAATGTGTCTTTTTTTTTTATCGATATAGCTACTCCTGTTGGAGGACCACATCAGGCACAGGCAGAAGATAATGGCCCATCTGGGGTGTCATTGCTGGAGAACATCCAGGCCAAATACCAGTGACTGGTGGTCCTGGAGGAGGAAAGGGTGAAATAGCTGCCTCAGACCCGGGACCCAGCTCAGCAGCAAGCTAGCCCCAGCTTCCCAACCACTATATTGCCACTACCATTGGGCAACACTTTGCTGCAAAGCTTGCCCAACCAATGGCAGCACATCGTGATGCAGTGCTGGTACAGCAACTCTGGCAAAAGAGGTCCAACCTGGCAGCTTCCATTTTGGGCAAAAGGCTGCCACAAACTCCAAGAACCCCACTCCTTCCACACAAAAAAAGGGAGCCGGTCCAGCATTAATATTTTTGCCAGCTTCCCATGCTAAAAAAGTGCCATTGGGTGGCTGCAGCTATGGGGCCTCTCGTGCCTAAACATGCCCATAATTGTTGCCTGGATTATAACTTTTGTGGTGCCACTGATGCAGGCGACTTTTGAGATGTAGGTGGTGGTAGTCTCAATCTGCGTCGTAGCACAGTTACTGGATGCCATGGTGTCACCATCTCTCTCTGTATAATCCTATGCCATTGTGAGGCCACTGAGGTGGGTGATTCTGATGCACTGCTTGGGTCAGGGCTGCTTTGTGTGAGGATGTCACCCTCTTATTCCTCACCTTCCACCATGATATGACCAGTTTCCTGGCTTTCTTCACCTTCACCACTGCGACCACGTTCAGCCCTTTTTTTAAGGTGCTCCTCCTACAGGATTGCATGATGTTTTTTCATATGGGTCGCTTGACCTCCAGAACCATAATGTGAACCAGGATTACCTCAACGAACACTCATGTGGCAAATGAAGCATATTGCAATCTTCTCCTCCTGTTTGAAAAAGTCCCAAACTATGGAGGAGTACTTTGTTATTGGGCCTCTGCCAATGCCCGCAGAAGATCTGGAGCTAGGTGGGTGTTTCGATTGCCTCTCTGCCGTGCATACTTCTACTAAGGTACGGGTTGGTGCAGGTCTCTGCTGGGGCATTACAAATATGGGAGATGGTGGTACTGCCTATGTCACATCCCTCAGAACAGGTTGGTTATTAATGTCAGGCTTCTGTGTACCAGCCTCCAAAATGCCTGGCTCGTCATCCTCCTCATCATCTCCCCCTTCCATGATTCTAAGGCTTTCTGAAACTTTTCTTTTCCTTTCCCTCTCCCGGACTCTGCAGGGGTCCACTCCATGTCCCTATCATGGTCATCAGAAGTGGTGCTTGGAGTAGATGGTGCAGTAGCACCTTTCCTTTTTCTTGTTCGAGATCTGGAAGTCATTGATTCTAAAAGAGGAGGTTCTTACTCGGCAGGAAGCTCGACCTCCTGGTCTGCTGCAACTTTGTGAAGATCTGCTATTGCTGGATGTGGCTGCTGTTCACTTTGCTCTGTTTCCTGAAATGATTGGGTACTACTTTGTGAAAGGGACAAATCCAATTCAACATCACTGCCTGTCGGCATTGCCATGATTGCAATGGCTTTCTCACTGACAGACAAGGTCTTGGGCTTAGTTTGGCGTGGTGTTGTTGATGGGAGTGCTGCTCCCAGGTTCCTCTCCGGAGGCTGGTGTGGCAGGCACACGTCTCCCAAAAAAGGTTGCGGTTGGCACATTACTGGTGGAAAGCTTCTTTTTCTCACTGGCCACTTTCTTGGGAGCAGCTTTCTTTGGTTCCATCCTAAGCTGTAAGTTGGCAGTTGCACTAAACTGCACAAGCGGAAGAGTTTGGAGGACTGAAGTAACTGTAAGGCTTTCTCTTTAACAATACTGCAGGTGATATGAGGTCTCTTCTCTCCTGCACCTAAAAGCAACCAAGCAAGAAAAACATGTAGTTAGTGAAATGCGGCATTGTTGGAGGTTGAAATAGTACAGACAAAGGAATCTTAGTGTTGTTGGTTACTTATGTAATAAATACTAATTTAGTCAATCGTAAAGACAAACCACACCATCACACCTTAAAATTTCATTTCAAAATAGGCTGTACAACATGCAGCTATAGCTCTTTGCTTTATCTCCATCTGTTTTAAAGGATATACCTGGGGTAGTCAGAGAGAGGTGCATAGGTAAATAGAATAGAACTTAAAAAAATATGGCGTCAAGGTGGCCCGGGGGAAATTGAATATTCATTTAAAAAATGAATTATACTGATGATATGTCTGCAGTGCGCCGCAGCCAGGGTGTCTAGGAGGAAATGGAATTATTATACACCTAAAGAAACCAAATGCTGTAGTGCAGCTGTTCGACTTTGGTGGATGGATAGATGGATGAATGGGGGAATGGATTTGGATAAATGGATGGATGGATCTAGGCAAAATGCAGAAATAAATCAAATGAAATACAAAATGTAAAACTTTTTTCAAAAAATCAAACAAAATTAAAACGTAAATACAAATTAAAGTAAAAAACAACAAACTGAAAAAATTTAAACTAAAAGTTAAAATTAAAACACAAAAATTAAAATTAAAATAAAAAAGAAATAAAAATGAAATTAAAAAATAATAGCATAGCAATTGAAATAAAAAAATAAAAAATAAAAATATAAACTTAAAATAAACACATGATCAATAATTAACGATATTTGTATGTAAGCCTATGGCAAAGACACACTTGCTGGATGCACAAAACGGCTGCCAGCCACACGGTAAAACAACAACAAGGAGTAAGGAGGCATGGCAAACAATATACACATGCAAGCCTATGGCAAAGAGACACTGACTGGATGGACAAAATGTCTGCCAACCACATGGTCAAACAACAAGGAGCAAGGAGGCATGGGGAACAAAGAAAGAACACATGAAAGCCTATGGCAAAGGAACACTGGCTGCATGCACAAAATGGCCACCAGCCACATGGTCAAACAACAACAACAAGGCGCAAGGAGGCATGGGGAACAAAGAAAGAACACATGCAAGCCTATAATGAAGGGACACTAGCTGCATGCACAAAATGTGTGCCAGCCACATGATCAAACAACAACAACAAGGTGCAAGGAGGCATGGCATACAAAGAACACATGCAAGCCTATGTGAAAGGGACACTGGCTGGATGGACAAAATGGCCACCAGCCACATGGTCAAACAACAACAACAAGGAGAAAGGAGGCATGGGGAATAAAGAAAGAACATATGCAAGCCTATGCAAAGGAACACTGGCTGCATGCATAAAATGGCCACAAGCCACATGGTCAAACAACAACAACTAGGAGCAAGGAGGCACGGGAAACAAAGAAAGAACACATGCAAGCCTATGGCAAATGAACAAAATGGCTGCCAGCCACACAGTCAAACAAAAACAACAAGGCGCAAGTAGGCATGGGGGACAAAGAAAGAACACGTACGCCTATGGCAAAGGAACACTAGTTGCATGTACAAAATGGCTGCCAGCTACATGGTCAAACAACAAAAAAAAGGAGCAGGGAGAACAAAGAACACATGCAAGCCTATGTCAAAGAAACACTGGCTAGATGCAGAAAATGGCTGCCAGCTACATGGTCAAACAACAACTGTGAACAAGGAGGCATGGGGAACAAAGAATACATGTAAGCCTATGGACATAGACTACACAAAATGGCCTCTACCCATACGGCATGGACAACAAAGACAAATGGTGGATGATGACAAACACACACACACACACACTGGCCATAAGTAGGCATTGTGATGACACTGAAGAAAACACTAACATTAATTCAGAAATGCAAAACACGAAAATTAACTGAGCTATAAATGTTTCACAACAACAGTACACACATCCTCTCATGACATCAAATATTAACAAACAACACTTTTCACAAAAAAAATGAAATGCAAAAAACAGCCAACATTTTTATTTAATGTAATGCCACCCCTGCCCTAAATGAATGTTTAAAACATATACCACTGAAATGTGTATTTTTAATTCACTAATGACTACTAGTACTGGGCCTACTGGCTAGATGGTCCTTTGGAAAACCAGGCCACATAGTAAAATATTATTGCAAATGCTATAAACATGTAGAAAAGGACAGGTACTGAGCTGTGCAACAATTTTCCTTTACAAAAGATGAAAAATCAATGAAATGCAAAATAAATAATTAGGCCCATACTTAAACTTCAGACCATCCACCACTATAAATTTTAAAAATCAAATTAAAGTATACAGAAATATTGGTGCATGCCCAAGCAAACAAACTACACCCTTATTCAGTAGTTTTGGAAATTACTTATGTGATTTCACAAAGACAAAGGGGGTCATTCCGTCCCCGGCGGGCGGCGGGCGCCGCCCGGCGGGCGGAAACCGCCCAAACACCGCCCCGCGCTCAAATGACTGCGGGAAGCATTCTAACTTTCCCGCTGGGCCGGCGGTCGATCTTCAAAAGATCGCCCGCCGGCCCAGCGGGAAAGCCCCAGCAAAGATGAAGCCGGCTCCAAATGGAGCCGGCGGATTTGCTGGGGTGCGACGGGTGCAGTTGCACCCGTCGCGATTTTCAGTGTCTGCCAAGCAGACACTAAAAATCTTAATGGGGCCCTGTTAGGGGGCCCCTGCACTGCCCATGCCAGTGGCATGGGCAGTGCAGGGGCCCCCAGGGGCCACACGACACCCGTTCCCGCCAGCCTCTTCCTGGCGGTGTAAACCGCCAGGAACAGGCTGGCGGGAAGGGGGTCGGAATCCCCATGGCAGCGCTACTTGCAGGCCTATGTCAAAGAAACACTGGCTAGATGCAGAAAATGGCTGCCAGCTACATGGTCAAACAACAACTGTGAACAAGGAGGCATGGGGAACAAAGAATACATGTAAGCCTATGGACATAGACTACACAAATGGCCTCTACCCATACGGCATGGACAACAAAGACAAATGGTGGATGATGACAAACACACACACACACACACACTGGCCATAAGTAGGCATTGTGATGACACTGAAGAAAACACTAACATTAATTCAGAAATGCAAAACACGAAAATTAACTGAGCTATAAATGTTTCACAACAACAGTACACACATCCTCTCATGACATCAAATGTTAACAAACATCACTTTTCACAAAAAAAATGAAATGCAAAAAACAGCCAACATTTTTATTTAATGTAATGCCACCCCTGCCCTAAATGAATGTTTAAAACATATACCACTGAAATGTGTATTTTTAATTCACTAATGACTACTAGTACTGGGCCTACTGGCTAGATGGTCCTTTGGAAAACCAGGCCACATAGTAAAATATTATTGCAAATGCTATAAACATGTAGAAAAGGACAGGTACTGAGCTGTGCAACAATTTTCCTTTACAAAAGATGAAAAATCAATGAAATGCAAAATAAATAATTAGGCCCATACTTAAACTTCAGACCATCCACCACTATAAATTTTAAAAATCAAATTAAAGTATACAGAAATATTGGTGCATGCCCAAGCAAACAAACAACACCCTTATTCAGTAGTTTTGGAAATTACTTATGTGATTTCACAAAGACAAAGGGGGTCATTCCGACCCCGGCGGGCGGCGGGCGCCGCCCGGCGGGCGGAAACCGCCCAAACACCGCCCCGCGCTCAAATGACTGCGGGAAGCATTCTAACTTTCCCGCTGGGCCGGCGGGCGATCTTCCCAGCGGGAAAGCCCCAGCAAAGATGAAGCCGGCTCCGAATGGGTGCAGTTGCACCCGTCGCGATTTTCAGTGTCTGCCAAGCAGACACTAAAAATCTTAATGGGGCCCTGTTAGGGGGCCCCTGCACTGCCCATGCCAGTGGCATGGGCAGTGCAGGGGCCCCCAGGGGCCACACGACACCCGTTCCCGCCAGCCTCTTCCTGGCGGTGTAAACAGGCTGGCGGGAAGGGGGTCGGAATCCCCATGGCGGCGCTGCTTGCAGCGCCGCCATGGAGGATTCCTTTGGCCAGGGGAAAACCGGCGGGAAACCGCCGGTTTCCCTTTTCTGACCGCGGCTTTACCGCCGCGGTCAGAATTGGCTAGGAAGAACCGCCAGCCTGTTGGCGGTGCTTCCGTGGTCGTTGGCCGCCAGGGTCAGAATGACCCCCAAAGGGTCTTATTACAATATTGACGCAGGGGCTTCTTCCATCACAAATGTGACGGATCCCATCTGCTGTATTATTAACTCCATCAAAAATAGTGGGATCATAATATGACGGGCGGAATATCCGACACATCTGTGATAGAGGAAACCCCTCCGTCAAGGTCATAATAAGGCCCAAAGTCCTATTGAAGTATATTGAGAAAACAAAGAGAGTGATCCTTCCACCTCCTAATCCAAGTGAAAAGTGACCAGGAGATGGACAAAGCACTGGGTGCTCTCTACCTATTTCTCTATCTCTCCCCCCTCCCGCCACCCCCTCTATTACCTATCTTCCTATCCCCTCACTCTACCTCTCACCCTCACCCACCTCTACAAACCCCCCTCCCCTATCTTCACAACCCTACACCTATCTTTCTCCCTAATCTCCTAAACCTCCTAACACTCTCCCCCCTCCACCCTTAAACCCCCCTCCCCCAGCTCTTCTCACTCTACCTGTCCCCCCCTCCCTCGTGATTTCCCGCTGCGACCTCCTGCACGCCCCCGCCCCCCAGCTCCCATTCGCCCCCAGCTGACCCCTCCCCCCCCACTCCTACCTCATATGGCGGCCGCTGCGTGACTGTGCAGCGGGTGCCCGCAGCGGGTGCGCCGCTCGCGCGCCAGAGGCAAGCCCGTCTGCGCCCGTCCGCGCCTGGCCCGCGCCCAGCACCACGACCCCTGGTCCCCAGCTCTCCCAAGCCCCGATGATCCGCTACGACCCCACCACCCTCCATGCCCTCAACCCAGGACGCTCCAACACCTGCTTCCAAGCTCACCCCAAACACACCCATGGACCCTTCGCCTGCAACTCCTGCAAACGCATCTTCCACCACGCAACAACTACGACCACAAGCCCACGCGCCATCAACCACCTCAAGTGCATCCTAGTCAACGCTCGCTCCGTTCACAAACACGCCGTTGAACTCTGGGACCTCCTAGACTTCACAGCACCGGACGTCGCCTTCATCACGGAGACCTGGATGAACGCCTCCTCTGCTCCAGACATCGCCACCGCCATCCCCGAAGGCTACAAGATCTCCAGGAAAGACCGCACCAACCAAGTAGGAGGAGGTATCGCCATCGTCTTCAAAGACTCCATCAGCGTCACCACCTCCACTGAAGACTCCCCTCTCGCCGCTGAACACCTGCATTTTCAGATTCGCACCGACCCGAGGACCACCCTCAGAGGATCCCTCGTCTACCGTCCTCCCGGACCTCGCGCCCCTTTCAGCGACGCCATCGCCGACTTCATCTCCCCGCACGCCCTCGCCTCACCGGACTACATCCTCCTAGGCGACCTCAACTTCCATCTGGAACAAAACAACGACCCCAACACCACCACCCTGCTCGACAACCTCGCCAACCCCGGCCTCAAACAACTGGTGAACACTGCCACCCACATCGCCGGACACACACTCGACCCTATCTTCTCCGCCAGCAAACACGTCTTCTTCAGCCACGCCTCCGCCCTTCATTGGACCGACCACAGCTGCGTCCACTTCACATTCCGATGCGAGACCCGCCACCTCCGCACTCAACCCATCCCTGGCCGACAGTGGAACAAGATCCCTGAAGAGCAACTCTTCTCCGCACTCGCCGCCAACCAACCCACCCTCACCACCGACCCCAACGACGCAGCCCTCAACCTCACAAACTGGATCTCCAACTGCGCAGACAACCTTGCTCCCCTCAAACGCTCGCAGCGACAGAACAACACCAAGAAACCCCTCTGGTTCTCTGACACCCTCGAAGAATCAAAGAAAACGTTGCACACTTGAGAAAGCCTGGCGCAAGGACCGCACCGCTGACAACATGACCGCCCTCAAGAACGCTACCCGTGAACACCACCACCTGATCCGCGCTGCCAAAAGGAATTTTTTCACTGACAGACTGGACAAAAACAGCCACAACAGCAGAGAACTCTTCAGCATCGTCAAGGAGTTCTCCAACCCCAGCGCCAACGCCGTCACGCCCTCACAGGATCTATGCGAATCCCTCGCCACTTTCTTTCATCGCAAGATCAGCGACCTCCACGACAGCTTTGGACACCAGACCCAACCAAACACCACCGAACCCACATCCCCGACCATCACCCTCAACAACTGGACCCACATCAGCACGGAAGAAACCAAATCCATCATGAACTCTATCCATTCCGGTGCCCCTTCGGACCCCTGCCCGCACTTCATCTTTAACAAAGCCGACGACATCATCGCCCCGCATCTCCAGACCGTCATCAACTCTTCTTTTCCTTCTGCTACCTTCCCCGAATGCTGGAAACACGCCGAAGTCAACGCTCTACTAAAGAAACCTACGGCTGACCCGAGCGACCTGAAAAACTTCCGCCCCATCTCCCTTCTGCCTTTCCCAGCCAAAGTAATAGAGAAGACCGTCAACAAACAGCTGACCACCTTCCTGGAACAACCTGCTCGACCCCTCACAGACCGGATTCCGAACCAACCACAGCACTGAAACCGCCCTCATCTCAGTCACAGACGACATCAGAACCCTGATGGACAACGGTGAAACAGTCGCCCTCATTCTTCTCGACCTCTCGGCTGCCTTTGACACCGTCTGTCACTGCACCCTAATCACCCGCCTCCGCTCCACCGGGATCCAAGACCAGGCCCTGGACTGGATCGCCTCCTTCCTCGCAAACCGCTCCCAAAGAGTCTACCTCCCTCCGTTTCGCTCAGAACCCACTGAGATCATCTGCGGCGTACCTCAAGGCTCATCACTCAGCCCGACACTCTTCAATGTCTACATGAGCCCCCCCGCCAACATCGTACGCAAGCACGACATCATCATCACCTCCTACGCCGACGACACCCAACTTATACTCTCCCTCACCAAGGACCCCGCCAGCGCCAAGACCAACCTACAAGAGGGTATGAAGGACGTCGCAGATTGGATGAGGCTCAGCCGCCTAAAGCTGAACTCTGAAAAAACGGAAGTCCTCATCCTCGGCAACACCCCGACCGCCTGGGATGACTCCTGGTGGCCCACGGCCCTCGGCACCGCACCGACCCCCGCAGACCACGCCCGCAACCTCGGCTTCATCTTGGACCCTCTTCTCACCATGACCAAGCAAGTCAACGCTGTGTCCTCTGCCTGCTTCCTCACCCTCCGCATGCTCCGCAAGATCTTCCGCTGGATCCCCGCCGACACCAGAAAAACCGTGACCCACGCCCTCGTCATGAGCCGCCTGGACTACGGCAACACCCTCTACGCCGGGACCACAGCCAAACTCCAAAATCGCCTACAACGCATTCAAAACGCCTCGGCCCGCCTCATCCTCGACGTACCCCGCAGCAGCCACATCTCCGCACACCTGAGACACCTGCATTGGCTCCCAGTCAGCAAAAGGATCACCTTCCGACTTCTCACCCACGCACACAAAGCCTTCCACGACAAGGGACTGGAAAACCTCAACAGACGCCTCAACTTCTACGTCCCCACCCGCCCCCTCCGCTCCTCTGGCCTCGCACTCGCCGCCGTCCCTCGCATCCGACGCTCCACGGCGGGTGGGAGATCTTTCTCCTTCCTGGCGGCCAAGACCTGGAACTCCCTCCCCACCAGCCTCAGGACCACCCAGGACCACTCCGCTTTCCGGAGACTCCTAAAGACCTGGCTGTTCGAGCAGCGATAACCACCCCCTTTGTCCCTAGCGCCTTGAGACCCGCACGGGTGAGTAGCGCGCTTTATAAATGCTAATGATTTGATTTGATTTGGGTGGAGCATGCTGGACAGGAACGATAAGTTGGATTCTCTGTGCACTTCTTTCCTGTTTGAAAAAAAGGCTTCTCAATCTAAAAAACAATTGAAGGGTCTATTGGAGAAGAAAATATACTCAAAGACACTTTCTGACTAGATTTAGATGTGTCTGGAGTAGAAATCTACTCCAGGTCCATTCATGATCGCGAGCGGGACTGTTTTGGCCACCGTCATGCCATTGGAAACAGTGTGATTGAATGCAAAGTCTTGCACTCACTTGATAGTGGACCAGGAGTATCATGGCTCTCGCAAGAGAGGGCCAAAAGCCCAACCTCGTGCATGCAAACGAACTCTGCTCCCACCAGATTGCAGAGTTCGGGAACTCTGTGCTACTCCGCGTAGCACGAAGTGCCTAATTCTGCAAACTCCGCCGGCAGAGTGTATTTCTATGCCCAGGCCTACTGATTACCCATATAATTGATGAGGACGGTCATTGCCGGCCTGGAACTACTTCAAACTTGCCATTATTCGCATAATACTGGATATAACTGCAGACCACAATGAATAATGAAATAAGGCAACACTTTCTAGGGTGGTCATATGAGTAAACTAGGCAGTCTCAGAATGAACACGTCGCACCAGAAAAAAAACGCATCCATAAAATCATTAAAAATTGCGAAAGCACCTGAAGGAGATGGGCTCACCACTGATTCTGATGAAAAATTTGCTGAGACGCTGCCATCCTGCATCCTGGTGGTATACAAGGAGGTGCTGAAAATAACAGAACCCTCTCATCGAGGTAAGAGAGAGGCCTTGAATGCAAAACTGCTGAAACCTAGCAAAGATGAAGAGAAATGTGAATCCCATCAGCTTCTGTGACTATAAATTTTTCGCCAAGATCCTGGCAAATCAATTATTGCCCATGATGCCAAAGCGGTGTGGACAGACCAAGCCATTTATATCAGAAGATCCATAGAACATAATCTGTGCATATTGATGACACTACTGCACGACATTGGTCACTCGCTGACAGAAGCGCTATTACTTGACACTAAAAAAGCATTTGATTCTCTAGGGTGGGCGTTCTTGTATGAAATGCTTTGGAGAAGCAGGGTGTGAGCCTTCTTTTACAGGATTGGTTATAATCAAACCCACAAGCTAGGATAAATTGAATGGTCTGATATTAAAGGCAATAGTGAACCCAAGGGGAACAACGCAGGGTTGCCCATTGTCACTTCTGCTCTGATGGAGCTGCTGGAATGCAAGATCTGGGAACAGCATGCCCATAGAGGTATCTACATTATAAGCCACCTCTTATTGTCTTGTTATATACAGACGACATGCAGTGATGTGTCCATCATCCATGTGCTAACCTAAATTGAATATTATGAGAGGTGACATTGCATTGAAGAATGTCTGACCAAAATATCAATTGGCATAACAATGAAATCCTGCCATTAACTGAAGCAACTATTTAGATGGAAGTGAAATACCTGTTTCATGTGAGGTCATACCCAGTGCGATTCCTGGGGGTCTGGGTAAACTCGGATAAATACACTATGGTGGTCATTACAACCTCGGCGGTCTTTTTAAAAGACCGGTGAGGGACCGCCGTGCTAAAGACCACCAGTGGAGGCGGTTTTCCGCTCAGCGAATTGTGACTGCTGGCAGCCCTCCGTCCTTTTACGGACGGAGAGCTGCCAGCAGCCATACTGGCAGTCGGCGGGGAAGTGGAGGTCGCTCCACCTCCTCCGCCCCATCATCAGAACACCGCCCACTGAATCACGTTCTGTGATTCGGCGTGGCGGTGTCCTGGTGAAGGGGTGCTGGCGGCAGAGCAGCCCCCATGCATCCCGCCCCCTCCCGGAGAATCAACGGACCAGGTAAGTTGAACGTCCGTTAGGGGAGAGGGGTGGGGGGTGCTGTGTGTTGTGTGTGCATGGAGGTATGCTTGTGAATATGTAGAGGGGGTGTGTGACAGCGTGTGTGCATGCGGGGGTGTAGTGTGTTCGGAAATGTGTGCGTGTCTGTCTGTATGTATGTCTGTATGGATGTGTGTGTGTATGTCTGTATGTGGGTGTGCGTGTATGACTGTGTGTGTGTCTGTAGGCATGTTTGTTGGTATGTGTGTGGGTATGTGTGTTGGTGGTGTATGCATGCGTGTAAGGTGTGTGTCTGTGTAGCAATGTTGGGGGTAGGGGTAGGGAGGGGGGTACTGCCACCTTTGGGGGGTGGCAGGGAGGTGGGGGATGTGGGGGGAGGACTCGGGGTGGGGGGTAGGGGAGACCACTATCAGTGCCAGGGAAGGAATTCCCTGGTACTGATAGTGCTTACCGCCATGGATTTCATGGCGGTTCCCAACCCCATGAAATCCGGGTCATGATACCGCCGCCAGTCTTGTGACGGCCGCGGGGCTGGAGACACAGGTCTCCAGCCCAGCGGTCGGCTCCACCCTGGCGGTCGGAATGTAGAAGTGGTGGATGACCATAATTCAATTTTTTTTCCTCCAGCCTGTTGGCGGTAATACCGCCACTTCTCCGCCGACCGCCAGGGTCATAATGAGGGCCTATGATAAGGAAGAATTCTGTAGTAGTAGTAAGCAATGTGGCAGGAAAGGTGGTGAGATGGCTAAAACTGGTCCTTTTAATGTATGGTGGAAACTTTCTCATTAAGATGGTGGTGCTGCCTCAAATCCTATACCTCTTTTTAAAAGACCCAGTAATATTAACCAAGGTTTCTTCAATAGTATAAAAAGTTTGATATGGGCTAAAAAGTACAGATTACACCAATGGGACAGGACTAACTTGCAGTACAAAACTTCAGATTACCCAGTTGTGTAGGCACTAGTTGTCAAATATGGGTGCAAGTCTGAGACGTATTATGAACATCATAAAATAGAAGCTAGTTTGTTGGAAAGCAGTACATAAAAAGCAACACTGCAAAATAACACCTTCACCCAGATAAGACATATATGTATAGTAATGCTCATCAGGTGGGCCTGGAATGAATGGTCCAGTTTGGCTGGCCCAAACGACCTAAAGTCACAGCTAATCCCACTGGCAGATTATCCATGCATGCCACTGACAGTGAGGGTGAGGCCAAAGCTATATGTACTGGACTACAACTGGTGGCACTCGGTGAATTGTTCCCAGATGGGAAATGTATGACCGTGCAATATTTTAAAGATGGAGAAGGCGATGCAATATTTTATACAACAGACTGGGACACCCACGGAACTCGTTGACCATGCAATGTTCTGTGGACTCCAACACTCACTGTGACTATCTTTTTTCCGCGCTCAGGAACATGTTCTTTTGGCGCCGTAAAATAGATCCCTAAAATCAGGTTATGGAGGTGCGTTCACGAAAAACATTCATGTTTTTGCCTAGGCCACAAAAGACATTTCTCACAACACTCAAATATTTCACTGAAAATTATGCTAGGAAACTTTATTCCCACTCTACAGATCTTTTGCAGCGTTTTTGAGTTACTTTTCTGGATATTCACATCAAACCTTGACCACCTTCGCGGAGCCTAGATTACATCCTAAAAAGAAAACACTACATACGTGCATTTATCATTGGCCACACAATAAAGAAGGCTGACTCTGCCAAGAAAAAGGAAATTAATATTGTGCGAGCAGGGCACACTCCCAGATTT
This sequence comes from Pleurodeles waltl, assembly GCF_031143425.1. Taxonomy (NCBI): domain Eukaryota; kingdom Metazoa; phylum Chordata; class Amphibia; order Caudata; family Salamandridae; genus Pleurodeles; species Pleurodeles waltl. The sequence goes on from NC_090444.1 coordinate 425,738,332, forward strand.
ATGTTTCTGATGGATTTACCACACTTTCACAGATTTGTCTGGTGAAATGTCACCCTAACAGCTGCGACATTAATAGGACACAATCACCTCCGCAGCAGGCACAAGGTGTTCTGTTTCATTTTATTTGAATAGCATACATATCTTAAAATTGCTCAACTTGAAATGGCGCTATTAAACGAATAGTGTTCAACTGTTTTTTTCTCATGGTTCTGGACCGAAACATACAATGTTATGGAAATCCTGCCAGTTAGTTTCACATTTTTACAGTGGCATGACCTTGCCTTAGCTTGTTGAAGGAGACAATATAGGGTATGTTAGAGGTAAAGAAAACGATTAAGGGGAAGGATTTTACAAATGGGATGGTGTGGCTGAAAGGAAAGCAATATGTGAAGAGTGCAAGTAAATATTAAGAGTGATGAGTAAAAGGGTACGAAGGAAAAAATATAGCACAAAACATTCCCAATATTAATGTAGAAATGAAAATAACTATACAAACCCAAGATTATCTCACCTGGTTAATCTCTTAATTGTTAATTACTCCCAGACAAATACATGGCATCTGTTTCAAGACACCATTATTATTTAAAGATCTGGTGATGTAAGTTATAAGTACATCGACTAAAAAGAAACGTTGTGATGTCTTCTGTAAGACATACATTATCATTGACTCAAATTAAACTTTAAAATTTGTATAAATGGTAAAATAAATCAATATCCCGAACTGTGAATACTCACAAAAATCTTTATTAATATTTGATGGCAATGGATCTGTTTTTTACCTGGACAGAGAGCAGTTCTAAGATTTCAGAGAAACCGTCAGAATTTCTTGATCCCTCATTTTATTTCATCCGTCATCCAGCTTGTTAAAATACCTAATTATGCCAGGTTTATCTCAATTTTCATTTAATAATCTGCCCAGACTTCAATGAAAGTCATACATACATTTTTTATATTCAACCACATTTGCGTGCCACTGATCGGGAACATTGGAAAAACACAATTATGAAGATAAGGTTTACTGCACCTGCCACACATTCCACCCTCTGTTGCATAATTTGCAGATTTCAACTAAAAATTGGTTGAAGCTCAATTAGATCAAAAGTTACTAAAATGTTTCTCTGTTCTCTAGACGTCGCTTAACTTATGAGGATTCCAGGAGGCTGTTGTGAATTGTATGATTAAAGTATCACCCACCCACCCACCCACCAGCCCATTCAAATTGCTGGGTCACAGTGTGACCCAGCGGAGTAGCTGCCTGACCTGCCTAGTGTGGGGAGGGCACTCTCCTCACCACTCCCAGACTTTTTGAGCCTGCTTTTGCCTCAGTGTAAATTGCGCTCACAGAACTCTCCTACATGGCTGCCTCCCACCTCTTAGGATTCCTGCCTCCCACTTCCTGCCAGGCCACACCCACCCGACAGCCCATTTAATATGGTCGTGCGCAGCGGGTGGCCAGCTAGTGCGCCAAAGTCAAGCCTGTCCGTGCCCGGAGAGTGCCCAGTGCCAGGACCTCTGGCCCACCAACCCACCACCGATACTCCCCCGACGAACTCAAACAACTCAAACCTAAGATTCCTGCCTCATTGATCATGTACACAACCTAGGGATCATTCTGGACATCTACCTCACCGTGAGAAAACAAGTCAAGGATGTCTCCGTGTCCTGCTTTAACCCCTCCGCATGCTGCACAAGATTTTCGCTAGGTACCGCTCTTCACCTTGAAGACGGTCACCAGGCCCTCATCGCCAGCCACCTCGAGTACGGCAATGCTCTTTATGTCGGGACCACCAAACAACTCATAGGACACCTACAGATCATCCAGAACACCCCTCCAAAATTGTCCTCGACCTCCCAAAAAGAACCAGCATCACTCCCCACCTCAGGGCCCTCCACTAGCTCCCGTACAGCAAAGATACCGCTTCAAACTCCTCATGCACGCGTACTGAGCCCTCCATAACATCGGACCCGCTCACATCAACCAGCGCCTCAAGTTCCACCAGCCCACCAGAGACCTCTGCTCAGCCTCCCTCGCCCACGTCTCCTGCATGTGACGCAAGCGCCTTGGAGGACGCTCCTTCTCCCAACTCGCTGCAAAATCCTGTAACGACCTTCCCCCGCCTCCAGGCCACTCTGTCCCTGAAACACTTCCAGCAATAGCTCAAGACCTGACTTTTCGACCATCACCTCTGCCAGAGGGTCTGACCCCAAAGCACCAACCCAGCGCCTGGAGACTCTTCGAGGTGACAAGCCACGCTCTACAAGAACCTCCTGATTGATTGATTGACCCACCCAATTTAAATGCAGGCGGACCATAGTTTGACAATGGTGGAAACTACTCAGTCTTGGCTGTGGTCAAACTTCTCTGACATCCCAACAGAGTACGGACCATCCGATGTTTGGCTATATGTACATCTGCTTGATTCAGATGAATGGACATATAGCTGTTTTTAATGCTCATCACCGCCAGGAAAAATCTGGCAGTATGGGGCATTGAAAACTGCTCGATGCCCACCTCGCAATGGAAGGAAACTCAGATGGGGACACTTTTTTTATTTTCAAAAGGAAAATTGAATTTTAGTTTTTTTTTTAAATAAAAGAAATTAACTTTGACATAAGGCTTCATTGTGTTTGATATGTAGTTACAATGCATTGGTGGGATCCGCTTTGAGGGGGGAGCCTGTTAATGCTTGAAATGTGTCAGACATTTCCAAATTTGGCAGACACACCTCCATCATGGTGACAGAGTAATTTACTTAATTGTCCTGGCAAGACGGGCTGTCCGCCAAAATACAAATCCAGCCCTAAGTCAAACAGTATTGTGTCTAATTAATTAAAGTAGGATCTGGAAGTCCATATTGGCAGCATACGAAAATGGTACAATAGGCAAGGCAACATCACCATTTTTGCCAGCACAATGTAACCCATCACCATAAGCAGCAGAATCTTCAAATGCTCACACTTTTCTGCAGAACTGATAGTATTGTACAGTAATTCCTAACACCTGAATCTTCTTCCCAGGGGAACACTTGAGCTCCTAGGTATTGTAACAATCTAGGTTCAAAGATTGGACCCTTAGATGTCAAAGCTGTTGGAATCACATCACTGTCTAATTTTTATCTGAAAGGCATATATCTTTTCCCCATTAACCAGTTAACCTGGAGCCCCATAGAAGGTCAAATTCCGTTACTGCATGTATCACTATGTTAGGTTTCGTCATTGCCCTATCTCAGGAATAGTATAGGACCATTAGAGTATAATGAGATTGCCTGCATGCTATCCCTTGTTGGGATCCCCCCAGTCGATCCAGATCTCTCACCTTTAAGGCCATGAGTTCCGTCACAAATGCTCCATCCGAGATGGAGGGCACCTGATGCACACCCCTTTGCACTTCAGTTGTTTTTTTTATATCAATTGCCCTGTTTTTACACTGCTGTTGGATTTACATATAGTAATACCACTCATTTAACCCACTGGTGTTGAAGGCCTTTTCAAGGTCGATCAGCAGTACCATTGGGTTCATCAGGTCACTGAGAGTTTCTCCAACTATCTTGAATGATCCTCTAATATTCGTATCTGTGTTGCGGCCCAGGATAAATCTACTTTGGCCAGGGCGGCCAATTCCGGTAGCAGGTGGAATAACCTTTTATTGATGACTTTGCTGAGGATTTTGTAGTCTGTGTTGAGCATGTACAGGGGTCTACAAAATGTTCTGTTAGTGGGATCTTTTTCAGCTTTTGGAAGTTCAGTTGGTAGGCCATCAGAGCCTGGGGATTTGCCTGTCACTTTTTCCTTTGTGGCATGTTTTATCTCTGCTACATTGATTGGAGTTGCAGTGTCAGATGTGATGTTTCATTGATCTCTGTGTAAATATCGAGGCACCTTGCACATTTTTCAACTCAGGAGTGGGCATGCCTTTCTGTTCTGTTCTGGTAAACCAAGACAGTAAAAACAACAAGTGATGGACGGAATGCTGAACATTGTCAAACACTCACCCCCAGTCACATATCTGGGTTTAATCCATCGTTCTTTTGCTCACCATGCCACCCCAGTTTGGACCCAGCCATATGCAAATCATTCTTGACCCTGTTCCTCATGGGAACAGTCCAGCCCGAACTGCTAGGCCAGGTCTTCCCTGGACTGGAAACAAGCATCCTGGGACCAGTTTCGGGGTTTCACCCCTCATCAGCCAGGCTAGCTTGAATCCAGTGGCATGGGAAGCACGGGACCCACGTCTGGGCATACCCTTCCCACTTAGGGCGACAAAGCAAAAACAAGAAGTGATGGACGGAATGCTGAACATTGTCAAACACTCACCCCCAGTCACAGATCTGGGTTTAATCCATCGTTCTTTTGCTCACCATGCCACCCCAGTTTGGACCCAGCCATATACAAATCAGTCTTGACCCTGTTCCTCATGGGAACAGTCCAGCCCGAACTGCCAAGCCAGGTCCTCAATGGACCGGAAACAAGCATCCTGGGACCGGTTTCGGGGTTTCACCCCTCATCAGCCAGGCTAGCTTGAATCCAGTGGCATGGGAAGCACGGGACCCACGTCTGGGCATACCCTTCCCACTTAGGGCGACAAAGCAAAAACAACAAGTGATGGACGGAATGCTGAACATTGTCAAACACTCACCCCCAGTCACAGATCTGGGTTTAATCCATTGTTCTTTTGCTCACCATGCCACCCCAGTTTGGACCCAGCCATATACAAATCAGTCTTGACCCTGTTCCTCATGGGAACAGTCCAGCCCGAACTGCCAAGCCAGGTCCTCACTGGACCGGAAACAAGCATCCTGGGACCGGTTTCGGGGTTTCACCCCTCATCAGCCAGGCTAGCTTGAATCCAGTGGCATGGGAAGCACGGGACCCACGTCTGGGCATACCCTTCCCACTTAGGGCGACAAAGCGAAAACAACAAGTGATGGACGGAATGCTGAACATTGTCAAACACTCACCCCCAGTCACAGATCTGGGTTTAATCCATCGTTCTTTTGCTCACCATGCCACCCCAGTTTGGACCCAGCCATATACAAATCAGTCTTGACCCTGTTCCTCATGGGAACGGTCCAGCCCGAACTGCCAAGCCAGGTCCTCAATGGACCGGAAACAAGCATCCTGGGACCGGTTTCGGGGTTTCACCCCTCATCAGCCAGGCTAGCTTGAATCCAGTGGCATGGGAAGCACGGGACCCACGTCTGGGCATACCCTTCCCACTTAGGGCGACAAAGCAAAAACAACAAGTGATGGACGGAATACTGAACATTGTCAAACACTCACCCCCAGTCACAGATCTGGGTTTAATCCATTGTTCTTTTGCTTACCATGCCACCCCAGTTTGGACCCAGCCATATACAAATCAGTCTTGACCCTGTTTCTCATGGGAACAGTCCAGCCCGAACTGCCTAGCCAGGTCCTCACTGGACCGGAAACAAGCATCCTGGGACTGGTTTCGGGGTTTCACCCCTCATCAGCCAGGCTAGCTTGAATCCAGTGGCATGGGAAGCACGGGACCCACGTCTGGGCATACCCTTCCCACTTAGGGCGACAAAGCAAAAACAACAAGTGATGGACGGAATGCTGAACATTGTCAAACACTCACCCCCAGTCACAGATCTGGGCCTAAATCCATCGTTTTTTTGCTGCCCATGCCATTCCAGTTTGGACCCAGCCGTATGCAAATCAGTCTTGGCCCTGTTCCCCATGGGAACAGTCCAGCCCGAAAGTGGGAAGGGTATGCCCAGACATGGGTCCCGTGCTTCCCATGCCACTGGATTCAAGCTAGCCTGGCTGATGAGAGGTGAAACCCCGAAACCGGTCCCAGGATGCTTGTTTCCGGTCCAGTGAGGACCTGGCTTGGCAGTTCGGGCTGGACTGTTCCCATGAGGAACAGGGTCAAGACTGATTTGTATATGGCTGGGTCCAAACTGGAATGGCATGGGCAGCAAAAAAACGATGGATTTAGGCCCAGATCACTGTACTGGGGGTGAATGTTTGACAATGTTCAGCATTCCGTCCATCACTTGTTGTTTTTGCTTTGTCGCCCTAAGTGGGAAGGGTATGCCCAGAGTGGGTCCCGTGCTTCCCATGCCACTGGATTCAAGCTAGCCTGGCTGATGAGGGGTGAAACCCCGAAACCGGTCCCAGGATGCTTGTTTCCGGTCCAGTGAGGACCTGGCTTGGCAGTTCGGGCTGGACTGTTCCCATGAGGAACAGGGTCAAGACTGATTTGTATATGGCTGGGTCCAAACTGGGGTGGCATGGTGAGCAAAAGAACAATGGATTGAACCCAGATCTGTGACTGGGGGTGAGTGTTTGACAATGTTCAGCATTCCATCCATCACTTGTTGTTTTTGCTTTGTCGCCCTAAGTGGGAAGGGTATGCCCAGACGTGGGTCCCGTGCTTCCCATGCCACTGGATTCAAGCTAGCCTGGCTGATGAGGGGTGAAACCCCGAAACCGGTCCCAGGATGCTTGTTTCCGGTCCAGTGAGGACCTGGCTTGGCAGTTCGGGCTGGACTGTTCCCATGAGGAACAGGGTCAAGACTGATTTGCATATGGCTGGGTCCAAACTGGAATGGCATGGGCAGCAAAAAAACGATGGATTTAGGCCCAGATCACTGTACTGGGGGTGAATGTTTGACAATGTTCAGCATTCCGTCCATCACTTCTTGTTTTTGCTTTGTAAACCAAGACAGTAGACTGCCTGTCTTGGCCCCCTCAGAATGGGTGTATTCCATGTATTCCTTGTACTTAAGAGAACTGAGTTTCTCAACTATTGTTGCATGTTTGGTCTTTTCTTTATTAGTCTGAGTTGCTGGTCTACATTGCCATTCAAAACATTTTTCATTTTATTGCCATGTTAATTTGTTTAAATCATTCACTTACTGAATGCAGTGTCCCAGGATTCACTTCCTGAAAGCAGTGTTCCAGGATAACTATATTGAACACATCCCATTCTCCTAAATGATCTGAGGTGGTGACCTCATTCTCTTGTAAGTGCTGTCTGATGATGACTCTAACAGACTCTCTAAAGACCTGCTCCTCCAATGTACTTTGAAATCACCAGTAAGGTATTATTGTGTGTTGTGCCCACCCATGTTATGTGCAGGATCAGTGAATTATGGTCAGAAATTGCTCTGCTCAAGTACGTAACTTACATTACTTCATGTTGCCATATTGTAAGTTGTTTGTGCATAAGATCCTGTCTAACCTTACTTAAGCACTGAAGGGTAGAACAAGTTATCACACACGTTAGGGTACAACCTCCAAGCATCAATCATTTCCTACTGTTATATCCATTCCCCCCAAGATTTGGGATGATGTTTCACCTTGTGTGTTGGGGACTTTAACCAGGATGTATTTGCCCTTGTTGTCTTCATATGGTTCTGTGCATTCAAAGGATCTTCCATACCTTTAACAGATCAGGGCTCCTCTAGCATACACTGAATACCCTGTCCCAAGAAGCTGCCCTTGCCATTTGTGTTGTAGTTTGGTGATTAACTGTTTATATGCATCGTTAATATAAACACTATGGGCCTGATTACGGTGTGGTGGTCTATAGACTGCCACGCTTGCGGTGGCGGTTTGGACTGCCGCCAATGTGGCGGTCCGACCGTCACATTACAACCCTGGTGGTCGGACCACCAGGGCACCTCCAACTCTGCCAGGATCTCAGATCGGGCTTTGCCGTCCGCCAAACTCATAATAGGGCCCTATGTTAGTGCTTTTGCATTTTAGGAAGGCCTGGGCTAAAATAGTTTTTTGGCAGTGCCCATATCCCTTACATTCCATGTTATTAGTCTGAATCCAGTGTAACGTGTCACACCTGCCATGGGTTGTACATCTCCTTTCCATCTTGCCTTCTCCCAGTTCCCTCCAACGTCCAGCCACTTGAGACACACAGCCAGTCATTAGGTCAGGGAGGTGGATAATGACTACCCTTGCGACAGGTCATATAAAATAGACGTGTACAGGGTATTATGGCTCTATCAGTGCTGACTAATCTTTTCTATGCATACTAGAGTGTCAGGTGTTAGAAACAGCAGGGCTGGAGATTGTAGGAGGGGATTTTAATGTAATTTTAGACAAGGAGCTAGATGAAAGCTCTAAATGCAAAAATACGTGCGAGGGTGACTTAAAGAAAAAATCAAAGTATTTTAACTAGATAGCGAGTTTTAACTGTCACAGAAATATCAGAAAAAATATTGTGACACAAAAATATTGTGATACAGAAATATGATTTTTTTAGGAAAGTAATATTGTTGTCAAGAATATTGTTGTAGTTAATATTGTTTCAATAATATAGTTGTAAAAAAATGCATTTTTAATTTTCTTTATGTGTTTTAGTCCATATAATAATGTTGTGTTATTATTGTTTTTATAATTGTTAATATTATTTCTAAATATAGTTTTAAGTGATTTATAATTTTGAATTTATTGCTAATAGTAATTATAGCGTTGTAGTGGGTTGCTAGGTTTCTAGGGGTGTGAAGTTAATTAAGTATCATTAACTAACAATTCATTAACAATAACTATTCATTTATTTTTAACAGCCTCATTATGAGGCTGGAGGGTCTATGACCACCAGCTCGCAGTGGCAGTCGGACCGCTGGGGCAGTCCGACCCCCACATTAGAAGATAGGCAGGTGGACCCACCTACAGACTGCTGTCCCCACCAGAATCAAAGATCCTGACGGGCAGACGGCGGTCTTGGTTGTGGTCAGCCACGGCGACATTGAACTCAGCGCCACCATGCTGATTACAACCTTGTTTATCCGCTAGTCTTTTCATGGCGGTGTCCCCACCATGAAAAGGCTGGTGGAAAACAAGTGCAAGGGGCCAACCGTGGGCCCCTTCACTGTCCATGCCCATAGTATGGGCAGTGCAGGGGTCCCCCTGCCCAACACCTCTGAAATGCGCACTCTCTGCTCTGCAGACAGTACGCATTTCAAGGGTGCTGGTGCACCCTGCGTGCAGCAGCATTGCTGCCGGCTCTATTATGAGCTGGAAACAATGCTGCTGCACCTTTCCCACTGGACTGACGGGCGGGAACCATGGTGGGAAAGTTGTATTAGGCCCGGCGAGAAAACCTCTATATCCACGGCAGTCTTCTCACCACGGGACTTGTGGGCCGACTATCGGCCCATCAGTGTCGTAATGAGGCCCTGATTATTTAATTGATTATTAATTATCTAAATTGTGTAATAATTACATTTTGAAAGTTATATATTAGGTGTGAGCTGCTGGCTTTGTAGGTGTATTTGGTGGGTAGGTAATTAAGTAATAATTAACAAAGACATATTAATTTATTTTTACTAATCAAATTGATTATTAATTATGTAAATAATGTAATGCAGGCTACTGGGTTTCTAGGGGTATAGAATGGGAAGTTAATTAAATAACAATGAATTATCAATTTATTATTCATTATGTAATTGATCATTAATTATGTAAATAGTGCAATAATAATAATTTAAGTTATATATTAGGTGCAGCCTGCTGGGTTTGTAGAGGCATAGTGTGAGAAGTTATTTAAGTAATAATTAATTAACAATTACCTATTCATTTCATAATAATTATTCAATTTATTATTAATTCTGTTAATTGTGTTATACTTATTTATTTAAGTTATATTTTAAGTGTGGGCAGCTAGGCTAGGTTTGTGTGGGTGTAAAAAAAAACCACAAAAAAAACAATACATATATATATATATACCCCATAAAAGCGTATCTTGGCCAGCACCAGACCACCAGAGGTGCACGTCAAGCTGCACGCGCCTGTGTGTTTTTTTATTGTTAACAATCATGTTCCTCGTCTGTATGAGAAAAGCAAGGGTGGCACTCCAGATGGTGGGATATCAATACTTTTATTGCATAAAGAATGGAAAGGCCTTGTTTACGATGCTGACTTCCAGTGAACACGCCATATTTAAACTTACTCGTACACCAAAGATCAGGTAAACATAATTGATGGACAACACAGTCTTCTTTTAAGGCCACCATATTTAACTAGTGAATTTCAGCTCTGAAATGGCCATACAGAAATCTTTTCACCTACATGTAGATTATATAATCAAATCCTGAAACCATACATTGGTTTTTCACATCTCATTAAAACATAGAATTTTTCATCAACTATGTTCAGACAGTCTTCTAAAATGAACGCATAATAAATGCTAAAGGCTAATCCTATGTCTACATAAGACACCTTTCAAATCCTCATGGGGTTTAATTACGCCCTAGTAGAGACTGCAGGTGGGAGAGAGAGAGAGAGAGAGAGAGAGAGAGATAGATATATATATATAGATATATAGATAGATATCCATTTCCCAAAATCCAAAGTAAACGCACACTCAGGGCACGTGATCAAGACTGCTTGTCAGTTGAAATGCGTTGTGAGATTGGGAAATAAATTACACTTTCGCGCAACAGAGACTGTGCCCTGAGTGTGCATTTACTTTGGATTTTGGAAATATTTACGGATGGGCTTGCTTCGCCGGCTAACAAATCACCACCCATCTCGGGTCTTTGGTCCCAGATGTGTGTGTCTGTATATGTATATATATATATATATATATATATTTTGGTTAATGATGTTCCTATTAAGAGTTTCATTTCATGTTTCTTGTAAATTAATAGGGTTATTCAATTATGTTATGTGTTTGGAGTGATGTACTTTCCCTACTGCTGCACAGACTGGAGTGGGAATAGTAAATATTACCTCCAAAGTCCAACACTTTCCCTACTGTTGCACAGACTGCCATGAGAATAGTGAACTTTACCATTCCGAAATCCAATGCATTCTCTACTGTTGCACAGACTGGAGTGGAGATAGTAAATTTTACCCCTCTGAAGTCCAATGCTTTTCCTACTGTTGAACAGACCGAAGTGGAAATAGTAAATGTAACCTCTCTGAAATCCAACAGTGTCCCTGCTGTTGCACAGATTGGAGTGGGAATAGTACATTTAACCCTTCTGAAGTTCAATGTTTTTTTTACTGTTGCACAGACTGGGTTGAGAATAGTTAATTAAACCCCTCTGAAGTCTGACACTTTCCCTACTGTTGTACATGCTGGAGTGGGAATAGCAAAGTTAACCCCACCGAAGTTCAATGCTTTCCCTACTGTCACACAGATTGGAGTGGGAATAGTAAATGCAAGCCTCCTGAAGTCCAACACTTTCGCTACTGTAGCACAGACTGGAGTGGGAATAGTAACTTTTACTCCTCTGAAGTCAAACACTTTCCCTGCTGTTGCACAGACTGGAGTGGGAATAGTGACTCTTACCCTTCCGAAGTCCAACACTTACCCTACTGTTTCACAGACTGGAGTGGGAATAATAAATCTTACCCCTCCGAAGTCCAACGCTTTCCCTACTGTTGCACAAGCAGGAGTGAGAATAGCAATTTGAACCCCTCTGAAATCCAATGATTTCCTTACTGTTGCACCAACTGGAGTGTGAATAGTAAATGTTAACCCTCTGAAGTCCAATGCTTTCCCTAATGTTGCGCACAGTGGAGTGGGAACAGTACACCTATTATTCTCAGACTTTTTCTAATATTGTTTAAATATATCTATGATTATTATTTCTTTATTTTTTAAATTTTAAATTATTTGTTTCTATATATGTACATATATGTAATTTAAATGCATTTAATTTACATTATATTAATGTTATTTAATCATATATTTAAGATTTACTATTTTAAACTATATATATTAAAAAAACATATTTTCATATGTTCTTTAATGATATTAATGTAAAACGTTATTTTTGTACTTACCGACATAAGCTTTTAACCTCCCCATTGATAGTGTAGTTTGTTAATTGTTGCTATGGGTGTATGACAGAGTTGCTGGTTTCAGCCAAATGGCTTCACAATTTATTCAAGGAAACTTTCTTTTCTGCAACTGTTTGTGTGTTGAGTTTGATGTTTTATGTCACTTGCCTTTCCATTTCTTGTTAGTTCCCACTCCAAGGTCAGCCGGGGCCACCCACTATTATCATACAGGAGAGATTGTATCTGTCCCATTTAGAGTGTTTCTGGTTGCTGGATTTTGTTTGCTGTGCTCATGTTTATGACAAGGATGAATTGCAAATCACAGGGGATAGTATGGAGTAAAGGGCATTTGCCACCTTAGGCTGCATTGGATGTTGGATGGTTCCACCACTGGCTATTCGCCAACAGTGGCTTAGGTGTGATCACTTGTGTGATACGGGTGCAGTGGCCACGTCAATCCAATATTTAGATTGATGCCACTGGCTTGGGATCAGTTGTGTGCCGTGGTGGGGCTTGAGGTCCCTAACATGGATCTCACATCTCTGATATTGGGAGGGAGTATTCTGATCTACATTGTGGTTCGCCCTATGCTTAGCCAGATGTTCCCCGGAGGGCACTCAGTCTGCTTGGAGTGCCACCAGGAAAGAGGAGAAGGATGTCTAACAACATTTCCAGCTTTCTACATTGAGCTCCATGTGCCTCAACTTGCCTTTGAGTTATAGCTTCAATCCCCTGCTGGTGGCTTTCAGGCCTGTTTCTTTTGAACAGCCCTGAAGCACTGTGTCCAAAGCTGTGGGGTTTGCAAAGAAGTCTGGGCAGCCTCCTGGTGGCTCTAGTATTGAAAGATCATGGGGTCGCTGCACAGCACTGCACTCTCCTCTGGTCTTTGCTGTGTGTCTAAAGCTGAGCCAGTGCAATTTTGGGTGCTCCTTTTAGGTGCCAGCCCTGTCTGTCCAATCTCGCTACATCTCACCTAATCTCACAGAAAGGTTGCTGCTGCGACTTTAGGAATGCAGACCAGTCTGACATTTCCAGCGCACATCTTTGGTCTTATAACCATGTGGAAAATCTACAGAACCCATTGTTCCCTAATCCTAAAAGCATTGCTCAACAAAAAATATTCTTTTGGGTCCACTGTACACATTCTCCTTTTCTTCAGAAATTCTTATATGATGACACACTGATCTACTAAATAACAATTGTTTATCCAGACTGAAAATATACAGGGCTTGTTTTACATATTGGGGGACAAGTAATTCATTATAGCGGTGACTGATATCCTGTCCACCAATATCTAAATCCCATAGGATATAATGGAATTTAGATATTGGCAGATGGGATATCCATCACTGTGACAGAGTAACTCGTCCACCAATATCTAAATCAGGCCCATAGTTTTTAGTGAAGAAGATAGGTAGTGTAGGAGCGGAGAAAGGTCGCCCTGCATGACTTCAGAGAACATGCACCACTGCCTGGAAATCACTATAGCAAGCTGCCTTTACTTGATCCTTGCCTTTGCACACAGCCAGCATGAATTTGTGCTGGGGTCTCTATTGCAACAAGAATTGAAAGCCTAAGCTGAGATTTATGGTTGGAGAGGTACACTGTGTGTCCCTATATCCAAATGAGATATAGGCCCTCATTACGACCTTGTCGGGCGGCTGAAGCTGCCCGCCAAGATCGGACCCCCGGGCGCCCGCCAATGCAGCCGCACCCCGCCGTGGCCATTTGGAGATCCCCGCTGGGCCGTTTCCGCCCGCCGGCCAAGCGGGGATCTCGGCCGCAAATGGAGCCGGCGGTGTTGCGGCCGTGCATCGGGTGCAGTTGCACCTGTCGCGCTTTTCACTGTCTGCATAGCAGACAGTGAAAAGCTGCACGGGGCCCCCAGGGACCCCGCGACTCCCTGTACCACCAGCCTTTTCAGGCTGGCGGTAGGGGGACTCGTAATCCCCTGGGCAGCGCTGCCCTGGCGGATTACAACCGCCGGGGCCACAGTGGCGGGAAACCGCCGGCCACTGCGGTGCGACCGCAGCACTTCCGCCGCGTTCGTAATTCCCTGGGAAGCACCGGCAGCCTGTTGCCGGTGCTTCCTCCAGAACAGCCCTGGCGGTCTTGGACCGCCAGGGTTGTAATGAGGGCCATAGTGTGCACAGAGTCCAGGGGTTCCCCAGAGGCTAAAGTAGATAATACTAATGCTATCTTTTGTGGTAGTGTGGTCGAGCAGTTAGGCTTATCAGAGAGTAGTGCAAAGCAGTTGTTGTACACACAGGCAATACATGAAGCACACACTCAATGACTAACTCCAGGCCAATAGTTTTTATATAGCAAAATTATATTTTTGTTACTTTATTTCTAGAACCACAAAATTCAGTTTGCAGGTAAGTACATTTGTAAGTAAGTATCCAACATGGCAGTCCTCTTGAGGCTTTTAAGAGGTCGCTGGTCCTGGTGGATTTGTTGCATTTTTGTAGCAGGGCTTCAGAACCTGGAGACAGGTCAGTAGGGCTGGGGCCAAGTCAGTTGGTGTCTTCAGTCTTCTCTGCTGAGGGTCAGCTTAGCAGTCCTTCTTTCTACTTGTTATCTTCTTGAGGTTGCCAGAAATCTGACGAGCTAGGTTCAAGGGAGCCCTTAAATCCTGGCTTTAGGGGCGTTACAGAGGTCAGAGGGCAGCAGCCAGTGGCTACTGTCCCTGAGGGTGACTACACCCTTCCGGTGCCCACTCCTTTCGAAGAGGGGGACACAGACCTAACCCTATTGGTCCCTGTCCTCCAAACCAAGATGGAGGATTTTGCTAGGAGGGGGTCACTTTAGCTCTTGACACCTTAGGGGTGGCCCCTGCTGAAGTGGTCACTCCTCCTTGTTTTCCCTAATTTTCCCACCAGACTTGCTGCCAAAGGTGGGGCTTTGTCCGGGGGGGCGGGCATCTCCACTAGCTAAAGTGCCCTGGGGCACTGTAACAAGAGGCCTGAGCCTTTGAGGCTCACCGCCAGATGTCACAGTTCCTGCAGGGGGAAGGTGTGAAGCACCTGCACCCAGTGCAGGCTTTATTTCTGGCCACAGAGAGCACAAAGGCTCTCATCCCATGTGGTCAGAAACTTGTCTGGAAGTGGCAGGCTGGGACAGACCGGTCAGTCTGGCACTAGAAGTCTTGCTAAAATACAGTAGGCACCTCTAAGATGCCCTCTGGGTGCATTTTTCAATAAATCCAGCATTGGCATCAGCGTGGGTTTATTGTGCTGAGACGTTTGGTACCAAACTTCCTAGACTTCAGTGAAGCCATTATGGAGCTGTGGAGTTCGTAATGACAAACTTCCAGCCCATACACTCAGTATGGCCACACCGCACTTACCATGTCTAAGAATGGACTTAGACACTGTAGGGACATATTGCTCCTGCAATAATGCCCTCACCTGTGGTGTAGTGCACCCTACCTTAGGGCTGTGAGGCCGGCTCGAGGGGTGGTTTTCCCATGCCAGAGGCAGTTGTTTGTGGGCATGGCCCCCTGAGGGAGGTGCAATGTCGACTTTGTCTTTTTCTCCCCATCAGCACACACCAGCTGCAATGGCAGTGTACATGTGCTTTGTGAGGGGCCCTTGGAGACTTTCCCTGGCCACAGGGCCCTTGGTACCATGGTATCTTGTACAAGGGACTTAACTGTGGGCCAAGGGTGTGCCAATTGTGGAAGCAATTGTACATGTGTGGGAAAGAACACAGGTGCTGGGACCTGGTTAGCAGAATCCCAGCACACTCTCAGTCAAGTCAGCATCAATATCAGGCAAAAGGTGTGGGGGGGGGGTTAACCATGCCAAAAAGGGCACTTTCCTACAATGAGCATGACTGCTGTCAGTTCACTGGGCTGAAGCGGACTCACAGTGGTAGCAGAGATATAATCGCAGAAGTAGGACAAGCTGTTTTTATCTGGTGTAGGCTAGGAAATGGGCCTGCCATTGCCTCCAACGTATTAAAATTGGTCTGCTAGTCCTGTGAAACCTGGCCCTTTGCACATCCATAGGGGACATTAAAGTCACACATTTTACATTATTTATAAGTGAGAAGGATGAGTGTGAAGCATTTATGGCACAGGTGGCTATGTCTACTCTACGTTCCAATTTCTGTTTGCTATGTTCCAGTGGTACCCAAGATGGAGGGGTGGATGGAGAGCCTAGAGAGCAGATGTGAACTGCAGGTCTTCCCTCTGAAAAGATTCCACGGATCCTGTGTGGTTGATCACACTGAGGAGAGTTAAGAAAATGTGACAGAGGGCGTCTTTGAAGCTAGAGGCTTCCACCCTGCCCTTTCCCACCCCTTTGTTCTCTGGAATGGCTGCGCCCCACAGGTTAACGGGCGATTAGGTGTATCATCCTCCCTTACCTTTGTGCCCTTGCTGTTGACTCCTCCTGAAAGAATACACCCATCACCACCCCACTATCCTCACTACATTCTGTATTTATATACTTTTATCAAATGTAAATTTGAGATGTAACATTTCTGAGGGAACAAATGACCACAGACGAGATCACTGCTGCATTACTCAACAATGTCACTCTGTTGTAGTAAATTGGCAACTACTGAGGCAGAAATGTATATAACTAGCTAAGATCCTCAATGTTGTTAAAGCCAACAAATGGCTCATGCATGCACATATATGATGAAAACCAATGCCAGCAGATGAAAGGAATGGCTTTTCTGCGTCCTCACTCCTCATATAGCTGAAGTAGATATGATGATGGCTCACATTGTGAAAACTCTGGCACAATGTGCCTCATTGTGGTGCCTGCTTGGAAAAGAGTCAATTTTGTCTGATACACTGAAAGACAAACCACTTTTGTGGAGGACGGAAGGTGTTAGAAGAGTGACCGCAGCACCAGACACTACAAGAGTATAGGTGATCAGAGCAGGAGTGACTAATCTCTAAAGAACAATGCTCTGAGGCACATGGTTATAACTCAGTAAGGAAGACATACTTTCCTAAATGGCAACAATGCTTTGTGGATCAGATTTCATCCTAAGCGTGTAATCAACTTGCTGGTTTAGATGTGTCTATAATGATTTTCTTAGGAATTGGATTTCTGGTTGGCTAGGGTATGCGCCTGTGCCAGGCAGAACTCACCACTCTTGTCAGGGCAAGTAAGTTACACACCAAAGATAACCTGTGCTCACCCCCTTGTAGCTTGGTGCAGAGCAGTCAGGCTTATACCTAAAGGTCATGTGTAAGGTGTTTGCCCAACACACACACACCAGTGACACAATAAATATACCACAAAAGAGACTCTACAAAAGGATTATATGAAAAAATAGGTTTCTGTTTTTTTATATATATATATATATATATATATCATGAGACAATCCATGACATAGGTCATAAGCACTGTGCAAGTGGTACCAATCCTTGATAATGTTCATCATCCTGACAAAGCAGGTTAAAATGACATATAACATAGCAACATGCCATGGAAATGCAGCAGTAAAGTATTTGAACTCTAATTATTGTGCCTCGTAAACCATTATTGAAAATAGTACTCGTTGTCCTGGGTAACGCAAGGCAGAAACAACATACATCATGACAGTATTACCAGTACTGCAGACTATCAGAGTACATCACACATCTTACAGTAATATCGACGACACAATTATATGAATGGCAGTAATCTCTAAACCAGCGGTTCCCAACCCTGGGGGGTCCGCGAAGCCTGCTTAGGGGGTCCGCGACTCTTAAGAAAATTAAATCATATTAACAGATTAATAAAGTGTACATAAATAAAGTGGCTAAATGTACAATTGAACATTTTAAAAAGTACTTTGAATGGCAAGGAATTTGAAATTGAGGCTAAAAATTAAATTAGTATCCTCAGATTGATTTGTGGGAGCAGTGCAGGTGCATCAAACAGAATATAGTGTTGACGATGTGTGGCTTCACTTCCTTTTCATTTTTTAAATTTTATTTTATTTACATTTGTTCGCAAATAAAAAAAATGTGTTATCATTTGTGTATGTGTTTAACGAATGCTTGGTTCAGTATCTTTTGTGTATTGTTTTACATTTCAAATATTGAACAATGTTCATTAGTGGAAGCCAGGGGGCCCTGGCTTCCACTAATGACTCGGCCGGGGGCCCCAGATTCCAGTAATGATTCAGTGGGGTCCCCGGGTTCCAATAGTGACAAAGTGGGGGTTAACAGAAGTCAAAATGTTGGGAACCACTGCTCTAGACCATTACTTCAGAAAGAAACCACAGGGTCTAGGAGCATCTGCGTTCCTACTAGGGTAAATATGGTAGGTTTAGTGAGCGCTCTTACTAGGGAGGTGCCCCGGGCACTGAGCTCAGGACCTAGAATCCAGGCAGGCCTGCGCTCCTCTGAGGTATCATAAGGTAGTCGGGATGCCGGTCAGATATCTCCAAAACAGGGGGAGGCCTGCATCCAGCTTCTGTCACGCCGGTGATCCTCGATCCCCCCGTGGTCATGCGTTGCTCACTAAGACAGGGCAGAACAGTGCATCAACTCAACCCGGGCTTGCCGGCCCACAAAACACGTGTGCTCCCAGGTCTGTGCCCATGGGGGGAACAGTTACACACAAACAGTTGTAATGGGGAGGTCTCCCTGGGCCTTATTAAGTGTGGAATCAACCACAGTAGCTGCATGTGACCACGTAGTGCAGCTACCACCACTCCCACAGTTTGATCTCTCTCCTGCAGAGAGATGAGGCCTTCTTCGGATGCACATCTGTCTTTGGGGGTGGGGGCACCTCCACCCATAAGCTGCCCTTGCAGTGATCAGGTGTGGTATCCAGCACCTGTCCTGCGCTGGTCGGTAGGATGGAAGCGCTCTCCAGGCGCAGCTTGTTAGAAGGGGAAAAGACTCTTGCATAGGCTCTTTGGAGGGGAACACAAAGCTTTATCCAGAAATGCAAGACCCTCCGGGCTCTGGGACCAACCTGTGGGCACTGGGGAGGGTGCAGGCAGCAGGCCAGCACATAAAGGCAGGTAACAAGTGGCAGTCCCTCCAACGTGTAGTCAGGCCAGCACAACCAAGGAACTAGCTTAAATGGTGGTTCCTCCTGATAACACCACAGTGCCTAGTAAAACCAAAGTCAGAGGCAGCAGGGCAATAAGCTGAAAAGCAATCCTGATGTTTCCTTTAGGATACCCAGCAAGTAGCAGGCAGCAGCACAACAGCAGTAGAACATCCCAGATGAGTATTTTGTGCAGGGCAGCAGTCCTTCTGACAAAGGTTCAGTCCCAGTTCCAAAGGTGCTATCAAAATCATGGGGTCAGCGCCCCTGTACGTATACACCAAAATGTATTTGTTCAGAGGTGACTTTAAAAAAACTCTTTCAAGTGTAACACAACCCCTTTCAACCGAGCCCTGGCTCCAGACATCGTTAGGGGGTAAATCATCCCATTGTGTGAGGCAGGCAAAACAGCCTATGCAAATGTAAATGTGCCCACCTCTCTCTCTCCCAGCCCAGTAAGACTATCAGTATGTAGATGGATGCAGATGTCTCTCCTGTCACACCTAGCACCTCTTGTATTGTGCCTGTCTGGAAAGTATGCACCAAGTGTAGCTGTCACTGTGCCCTAGACATGGATTAGAGTCAGGCTGCAAAACACTATAGTTATAAGTACAGAGAAATGCCCACTTTCTAAAAGTGGCATTTCTAAAATAGTAATGCAAAATCCAACTACACCAGTAAGCAGGATTTCTCATTACCATTCCAAACATACCAAGCATGCCCACCTACTCCTTCAAGATCAGAAATTACAGCTTAAAAATATATAAGGGAATTCCCAATGCTAACCTATGAGAGGAGCAGCCCTCACAGTAGCAGAAAAACGAAATAGGCATTTTGTCAGTACTAGGACATGTAAAACATAAAAGTACATGTCCTTCCTTTTACCTACACAGCATCCTGCCCATAGGGCTACCAAGGGCCTATCTTAGGGGTGTCTTAAGTGTAATAAAAGGGTAGTTTAGGCCTTGGCAAGTAGTTTGAATTGCCAAGTCAATGTGACAGTAATCTGCACAGTGGCAGGCCTGAGACAGGATTGGAAGGCTACTTCTGTGGGTGGCGCAATCAGTGCTCAAGGTCCACTAGTACCATTTAATTTACAGGCCCTGGGCATATGGGATACCACTTTACAAGGGACTTACAGGTAAATTAAATATGCTGAACAGGTGTAAGCCAGTCATACCACGTTTTAGGGTAGAGAGAGCACATGTACCTTAGCACTGATTAGCAGTGGTAAGGTGCCCAGAGTCTTAAAGCCAACAAAAAGAGGGTCAGAAAAATAGGAGGAGAAAGGGAAAAAGTTTGGGGGTGCATTTCCAACAGATTTATACACCAACATCAAGTCATCCACCTAGTTACACCATGTCAAATTCTCACCAAAATTATTCTGCAAACATGTTTCACCATTTTCCATGTTAGTATGGTCGTTACCTATGTGACATTCTATATGAGAACAGTTAGTTCTGAACTACTGCAGAGCTGCATCACTGCCAGTTTCTTGGAAGTGGCCCATTTCATGCTTTTCTTCGTGTGAAGTAACTTTAACAAATCTGTTTACATCAAGGTGCTGACTGTCCGGCAGATACGGCTCACTTAGATAAATAGTTTGTTAGCTCCGCCACCATTGCACACCATTTCACATAAGGGCCAAGGGAGATAGCTCAGCAGGCTTGAAAGGGTGAGAGGTGGTCATTGTAAAGCTGAGATGCCCAACTTCATAGGCATGAAAGTGCTTGCATGCAAAGTCAAACAACCAGTGAAGCTAACATCTGTGGGCATGTGAACAGTAAGAGAGCCATTTAGCATGAATGTCATATCTTTCTGACTCTGTACAAAGAGCATCAAAATGAAATGAAATAGTGATAGCTTTTTTGGTTTTATGATCTGTGGGTCCAAGTAAATGGGAGTGTCGCAAAAAAACTAATGAGTGAACAAGAAAGTGTTTAACGAAGAAAGAAGCACAGTTGCAAAACGAGGATAGCTATCACAGAGTACCCTGAGCATAGGGAGACAAGACCCAGGACTTGGGAAGCACAGAGAAGCCGTTGTTTCTAAGGGTACACAAATCAGTGCATGTTGCACACAAACAAGGGTATGCAAAGGTCAAAATAACAGTTGAGTATAATTTTTCAAAACACACGCAGTGCCTACAATGGGGTTGTCATTTGAAGAATTCGAAGTTGGAACTCTGACATATACTCCTGCATTCAGCTATATTGAGGAGCAGTGCTCAAGGACATCACAGGCTCTGCTATAGGCAGATATGCAAACAGGGGCAGCTCCTTTGCAACGGCAAAGGAGCGTCGCCCCCCTGGCTAAGCCAGGAGCTAAAAGATGAAACGATATATGTGAAGGGAGGGGTGGGCTAGGCCACGGGAGGTGGGAGGGAGGAGGAGGAGAGAGTGCATCTAAATGTGCATGTGTGTTTGGCCAGCCGTTTGTGTTGAACAAGACCCCAGGGTTGTGTCTGAGTGGCAGTCTAAGCCACTCAGACCAATACTGACGCTGCTTTCATGCTAGGTCTAGCATGAAAGCAGCCCCAGGATTGCTGGGGAGCCTGTGCTGATGTCCCAATGAATGTTGGGACACCAGAAGAGGTTTGAGGTGGTGGCAAGGGCGAAGAGAAGAGGTACGTTTTTAAAATTATTTTTTAATCACCCCTCCCCCTGCTCCTGTCCCTCCCCTTGAGATTTGCGGTGGCTGCTCCTGTATGCAAGGATAATGTTTACGGGTACTCCAGCTAAGTCAGTCTACCCACTACACACAAAGAAAGCAACATTATTTCCCATCTACTCCAGCTGCATAACAGATACTAATGACATAGTTAATGCTCACAGAAAACACGTAATGTCAAAATATCACTGACAATGGAGAAGATCTGACAAGTGACAAATGGAAATGAGAAAAATTTCGAAAACAATGACTGGCAGTAATCAATTATATAGCGAAAGAATTTCGGGAACTCAAATGCCCCATCATCCAGGGATACTGAATAATTCAGGGGGCATGTATGGTGACCCTATTGCCATTTCCAGGGCCTGTATAATCAAAGAAGCAAGAGGGCACCTAGGCTGACAGTGGCATTGTCACTGTCTTTGTCCCGGGAGGGGTGGGGGCAGCTCCATCCCCTGGATTGCAGCATACATTCTAGGTCCATCGTCTGGCATTCATCACTTGGTCCCAGACTCTCCCTTTATCCTGCAAATTGTCTGTATTCCTTTGATCTCCCCCTCTTTATTCTGCTGGAGACCCTGCCCACTCTTGACTGAGTCTCCATCGTACAATTTCTTGTGGACCCTGGTACTTAATCAGTGGACCCCCCCGAGAAAGCTTCCTGAGGTCAGTAAGCCTGCTGTCAATCAAGTGCTGGAGCAGCACTGGAAAACACAGACTAGACAAGTGCCCCCATGCAAACAAATTGTACAGCCCCTGATAATATGTTACCTCACTTCTCTTAGCCCAACCATCCAATGATTTGCAAAAGGAATCGACACACCCAAGCCAGATCTTGGAATCAAGCTTCCGACTCTCCCTAAACATCCTCCTGTACATTTCTGCTGTCAAGCCACACCTAGTGATAACAGCACCCTTCATAGTAGTGTAGGTGAGCTTGCTAGCTGTCCCTAGTGCCAACAAGGTATCCCTCTCCAGCATTTCCTGCTCAAACACCAAACCAACAACTGCTGATGGCTCACCAGACAATAGTATGTGGTTGCATAATGTTCTGCGGTATGGAAGTAGTGTACACCAACCACTGTATGTCAAGTTCAAGCACAAGACAAGTCCTATCCTCATCGCTGATCACTAATGTTAGAAATGGGGTCTCTAGTTGGCAGTGGTTTGCACCCTGTTTAATTAGGGGCCCTCACTCTAGTCAGGGTAAGGGAGTCACACAGCTAAGATAACCCCTGCTCACCCCCTCGGTAGCTTGACACTGAGGCTTATCTCAGAGGCAATGTGCAAAGTACTTGTACACACACACACACACACACACACACACACTAAAACAGTTAAAACACCACAAACGTACTTCATGCCAGTTTAGAAAAATAGCCAATGTTTATCTGAGTAAAACAAGCCCAAAGCAACAAAAATCCAATATACACAAGCAAAGATATCACTTTTAATACATTAATTGTAATTGTAGTTCCTTGAAATCAATGAAGCATTTGACTGAGGCAAAGTACCTGAGCTGCATCAAAAACAAAATCAATGAGGGCCATAGGGGAAGTGATGCATCTAAAGAGCCAGAGATGCGTTAGTTCCTTACTCTCACAGGGGAGATGATGCATCATTTGTGGCACAAAGCATCAGTTCCATACTGCAGTGTCGATGAAGAAAATGGTGCCCAGGGACGATACATCGGAAGTCAAGCCACAATGCGTCAATGAAGCAGGTGCTGCGTTGGAGTAAGGGCGGTGCATCACGGACTTCAGCGATGGGCTGCTGAAAACTCCCGCAGCAGTGATTCTTCTGATGCGCTGCAATGGAAAGCTGGGGCCGGATTGGAAAACCGTGGTCATTGGGTCAAGTGGGGACCACGCTCTGGTGCGGGCATGGGTGATGCATCAAATTCTTACAGTGATGCATCGGTTTGGCCTGACTGACCTCTAAGAACCTTGGAAAGCAGAATGTAGAAAGCAAAGTCCAGACCTTTCACTCCCAGGACAGAAGTAGCATGCAGCAGGTCAGCACAACAAAGCAACAGGCAGAGGGGCAGTCCCTCCTACAGCATCCAGCTCGTCTTCCTGGCAGAATGTCATCTGTCCAGAAGTGTTCTAATTATGCGGTGTCAGAGGTCCAGTACTTATACCAGTTGCCTTGGGCCTACCTTAGCAGTGACATACATGTAGTAAAAGTGAAGGTTTGGGCCTGGCAAGTAGGTGCACTTGCCAGGTCGAAATGGCAGTTTAAAACTACACACAGAGACAATGCAGTGGCAGGACTGAAACATGGTAACAGGGCTACTCATATGGGTGGCACAATCAGTGCTGCAGGCCCACTAGTAAGATTTGATTCACAGGCCCTGCACTTTACTAAGGACTTACTAGTAATTCAAATATGCAAATCATGGATAAATCAATCATCAATACAATTTAGACAGGGAACCCTTGCACTTTAGAACTGGTCAGCAGTGGTAAAGTGCCCACAGTCCTAAACCCAGCAAAAAACAACTGCAGCACAAAGTCAAAAGCAGGAGGTCAGAGGCAAAAAGTTAGGTGATAACCCTGCAAAAAGGGACAGATCCAACAATCTAGGAGATCTCCTCTCTGTTTTCTTGGACCTCATCAATAATTTGAGCAAACAGATTAAGGGGAATTGGCACAGGAAGGGAGCATGTTTGGATCCTATCCTTCATGTGCCTAATTAGGTATAGCACTGTCTCTCTGGTGTCTTTGACATCCTTTATCTTTGACATGGTTTTAAGGCTTTGTAATGTCAATTCAGGAAAGCAAACCATTTGTCTGGGGAAGTTTTATTTTCAGGTTTTATTTGTTTTCGTTAAATATTATTTATGTGTTCGATATTAAGGTACCTTCTTTGGGGAAATAAGTGTTTCTGTCATCTTTATTGTATCCTGCCATACATACTAAAAAGGGAAGGGTCTGACAGCGAACCATGGCAGCTCAACCCCAGGTGAGCGGATGGAAAGTGCACTTATGCGTGTCCATTGGCACCCTTGCAATCAAAACACCTGAGGTCAAAACAACTGTGGTCACAACCTGGTGACTTTTGAAGAGAGACCAGTATGGCTGTAGCAGTGTACCTCTTTCCAAAACACTTAGGGGCATATTTATACTCCGTTTGCGCCGAATTAGCGTCGTTTTTTTCAACGCAAATTCGGCGCAAAACTAGCGCCATATTTATACTTTGGCGTTAGACGCGTCTAGTGCCAAAGTATGGGCAAATAGCGTAATTTTTTAGCGTGAACGCCTTCCTTGCGTTAATGAGATGCAAGGAAGGCGTTCCCGTCTAAAAAAATGACGGTGACGCAAATGCGTCGTATTTATACTCCCGGGCAAAAATCACGCCCGGGAGTTGGCGGGGCCGAAAACCCCGCATTTGCGCCACTTTTTAACACCTGGGTCAGGGCAGGCGTTAAGGGACCTGTGGGCTCAAAATGAGCCCACAGCTGCCCTCCCATGCCCCCAGGGACCACCCCTGCCACCCTTGCCCACCCCAGGAGGACACCCAAGGATGGAGGGACCCACCCCAGGGACATTCAGGTAAGTTCAGGTAAGTATAAAAAAAAAAAAAATTATATTTTTTTTTTGGCATAGGGGGGCCTGATTTGTGCCCCCCTACATGCCACAATGCCCAATGACCATGCCCAGGGGACATAAGTCCCCTGGGCATGGCCATTGGGCAAGGGGGCATGACTCCTGTCTTTACTAAGACAGGAGTCATGTAAATGGCATCTGGGCGTCGTTTAAAATGGCGCAAATCGGGTTAAGACGATTTTTTAGCGTCAACCTGACTTGCGCCATTTTTAAGACGCCCTAACGCCATTTTTCCCTACGCCGGCGCTGCCTGGTGTACGTGGTTTTTTTCCACGCACACCAGGCAGCGCCGGTCTGCTTGCGCCGGCTAACACCATTCAATAAATACGGCGCCCGCATGGTGCTTCAGAATGGCGTTAGCCGGCGCAAAATTTTTTGCCGCTAAACTGCGTTAGTGCAGTTTAGCGTCAAAAAGTATAAATACGGGCCTTAATCAATAGGATCTCTACTGGGGACCTAGGTAAACATGCAATTCTTCCCGAGTTCCCTGCTTTTATTCTATTGATTATCTCTCAGACCTTTACCTCCTAGTACCCTGGTTTCCCTCAATTCCTACCCAGCCATTGTCTTCCCACCACATCTTACCCAAAAATGTTGTCTTAACCCTTTTGCTGCTAGGCCTCAACCACCCCCTTTTTAGGCTATTTGGGGTAGTTCACACTTAGGCATCCATAACTTTTTGTCCACATAAGCTATCCATGCCAAATATGCGTCTTTTTTCCCGTATCCTGGGGATTCTAAAGTTAGCCAGGGTTTGTGGATTCCCCTGGAGGGGCCGAGAAATTAGGGGGGGGGAAAGTGCCTGCAGAAGAAAGTGTCTGTTTTTCAATCCTGCTAATGGCAATAACAAAAGGTTTGCGGTGCTAGAATCACCATCTTCTCAGCTTTTAGGAAAAGGCAGAATTGATTCAGCAAACCATTTTTAACAGTTTTGGCATTTTACTGGGGGCTAGCCCATTTTGTGCATTCAATCTCCTTCCAGTTTGTGGTGGAAACAGATGTGAAACCCATGGTGGATCCCAGAAAGCTATACATTTCTGAAAACTAGAGACAATTTTGAATTTAGCAATGGGTCATTTGTGAGGATCCTTCAATGTTTTCTCAAAAGAACAACAGCCATTCGTGACGTTTTCATTTGTAACTTCTCATCTCGATGGCTGATTTACTAAAGCAATATACGATTACAAATGCTGGACCCTTCTGGTTTTGGGAATATACAGGTTTTTTTTTTGTTTTCTAGGAACTTGAGGTATTCAGAGCCAATATCTGAGCTGCACCTTGCAATGGTTTTTCATTGTGTACCAAGTATTGAGCAATTCACATGGTAAAATACAAAGTGTGAAAAATAGGTATGATAGCATCTCGGTCCCTAAAGTTGAACAGTCTGGCTATTATCAGTCTTGGTGGTGCCCCTGGTGGTGGCAGCCTCACAGAGACCCTGTGGGTGTACTCCACCTTGTAAAGGTTCAACGCCTGCCCTTTGAGTACTGGCTCTAACAGCCATTGTTTCAGAAACAGCTCCACACTCGGGCCTTCAGTTTTTCTGCGGACTCTGATCAGACACACACTGTTACACCTGGAGCATCGTTCTGCACCATCCAGCCTGGCCATCAGGGTCTTTATTTCAGTGTGCACTTGCTGCAGCTTGGTGGTGCCGTTTGTGACTACAGGGGAGAACCTGGCAATTGACTTATCTGCCTTGCCACCCTTTCTGGAAACTTTTTGTGATCCGAGTGCAGCAGGCCAAAATTTTGTGCCACCACATCAATCTTGTGTTCCAGCTCTACTTTCATGTCTCGGATCGCCACCAGGATCTGTTCCATGTGGACCTCTTCGTTCAGGTCACTGTCTAGTTTTGCAGGAGTTGCCTCCTTTTGGCCCTGCACCCCATTTTCCTGCAGCAGTTTGAGTTGCTTGGGTGTCATTATCTCCCCAGGGCTACTTTGAACCTCGGAGATGGACTTCACCGCAGCAACATATCCTGGCCACTGGCACACTTGGCTGCTCGGCCCCTCAGGTTGGTTGCAGTGGCAGACCGCAGTGTGGCCTCCACTTAGCTCCCCCTTAGTGTCACCTAATGATGATCGCCCATCAGTTCTGAAATCTTCCTCACCCAGCTCACCGTTTGTAAATGTACTTCCTGGTGCCACATGTCCTTAACCCATGTAGTGCAGGCTGTTGTGCTTGGGGCTATACCGTGTGGGATGCTGCATTGTTTAGGAGTTCCCACATCCTGTGCTCCAGGCACTCACCCTGGGATCTTGGGGTCCTTTGCCCCTGGTCCTCGGCTCTTTGCATCTTGGCAGGCCTGCCACTCAGCCTATTTGGCTAGGCCATAGAACTCCTACAGTGCTCCTGGGTCTGTGTTCTCCACAGGGACACCCCTGCTCAGTCCTCTCGTGCGGGGGGACACCAGGGCGTCAGCTGTGGCTCCTCCTGCTTTCAGTAGTCTCAGTCAGACACTTCCTTTACTCCCGGTCAGGCGTCAGCTGTACTCCAGCCGTTGTGTCCCATGTTCCGGCCTCACCATTGGAGCCACTGCTCCTATCTATGATCATTGGTCCATTGTTGTGGGGTCCCTCCTCTCACAACTGCTTATTTCTGGCGCCCCAGGGTGCCACTATCTCACCACTCCCATCCCCGAGTGTGCAGCGGTGTGCAGCAGGCCACTTCTCAGTTATGGGCCACCGCCTCTGTGGTCCACTCTGCTGTTTTCAGGGAGACACCCCCATGTGAATCAGGGAGCTCCCACAGTCACCAGGACATCAGGCACCCAAAGGACTGTGACCCACTCTGACATGGGGCGCCTCCGGATTCTTATGGCTGTGGGGCCTTGAGTCGAAGAGGTCAGCAGTGAGCATCCATTGCATTGCCGTCTAGGCCACGTTCTCTCTGGAGCCATCAATCCATGCTGAAACCCTAGTTTTTGAGTGTAGAGGCCCCTGAGGTGACTCGCATTTTGGTTTTATTCTCAGTCTCACATTCTTGGCCTCGGAAAATGAAATGCCCAAATATATTATTCACCAATTGCCTAAAATAGGAAACACTAGTGTAGCCACTGCCACAATTGTCTGCATTGCCTGTGCTCAGTAGAGAATCATACACAGAATATGTTTCCCCACTGATGATCTCGATACAGCAGGTTTACTCTCAACAGCAGCAATGAAGTCTCTGGGGTACAGTCCACCAGGTCACAGGTAAGTAGGTTTATGAATCATGAATATTTAGAAGAAGCAATTGGCACCTGATTTATGGTCAAGAAAAGTGAGGAACTGCTTTACAGGACTGCAGCAGGAGCAACCTATCAATTGTTATCTCATATTATAAAAATATGGCATAACACAGTATATGGTCATTATTGCCATGGTTCTGTTAGTGTCCATGCAAAGAGGGGTTGTCATGCCTGCCACGATTCGTTCTGCAGATGCAGCAGGGGTGGGGCAGGTCTAATATAAACGGGCGTAGACAGACAGGAAGTTGCTTGGCATTCTAGTTGTTCCCTGCCTGCAGCTCCCTGCTGTCAGTTTCACTTTCCTTGCTTCCCGGTTGCCTGCACGCTGCTTCAGTGCTCTCTGCAGCTTTTCGTTCCTCTCACGCTGTGAATTCTTTCATCCGCTTCTTCGGATTCCTCTCTCAGTTGCTCCCGCTGTTCAATTCTGGATATCCTGAAAAGCAAAACAAGAAACCATTATATCATCGACATCCTGCAGATACAAAGCAGGGAGGAGGGAGTTGGGGGTTACACTCTCCACATGTGCACACATGTTTAAAAACTGATAACAGAACTATACTTATCTGAAATTGCATCTTGTCTGTCGATTCTGTATTATGAACTCTATTCTCTGATGGCTTACCAAAAAGGACTGGGGGCTACATGTACGAAAGAATTTATTTGCGACTCGCAAAACCTTTTGTTGAACAGTGTCAATTACACTATTTGCGATTCGCAAGGGGGTCGCAAATGCCCTACCTCATGAATATTCATGAGGTAGGTCGCAATTTGCGACCCCCTTGGGAGTGGCCGCCCTCAAAGGGATGGTGGCCTGCTGGAGACAGCAGACCACCATGTCTGTGACTTCTTATATATAAAGCATTTTTTTTTTTTAAATGTAGCCCGTTTTCCTTAAAGGAAAACGAGATGCATTTAAAAAACCAAAAATGAAACGTTTTCATTACGGACCACTGCCTGCTCTGAAAAAATGTTTTTACTGCCATTCACAAAGGGGAAGGGTTCCCATGGGACCCCTTCCCGTTTGCGAGTGGGTTAGCACCAGTGTGACACTGGTGCTAAGTGTGTTTGTTTTCGCGGCCCCAAAACAATCATACATGGTACTGCGACTCACAATTAGGAAGGGAACACCCCTTCCTAATTGCGACTCGCAAACCCTTTTTGCGATTCGGTAAATAGTTTACTGAATTGCAAAAATGGGTCTGAACATACCAAAGTGCATTGTGCACATCGCAAACGTCCCGATTCGCTGTTTGCGATGTGCAAAATGCTACGTACATGTAGCCCTAAGATACTATGAATATCATGTTTTCTATGGATTGAAATAAATTACACATTGTTTTCATATCTACACACTTTTTAAGGCTCTTTATTTTTATTTTTGGACTTATAACTAGAAATGAAATAGATGTAGGAATGTATATTCTCTCCTTTCTTTTCATTTCTTTCTTTTGTCTACATTTCTAGTCAGTATTTTTGAGTCTTCATGCAAAAAAGAACAGAAAAACCTGAGGTATGCTTTACTATAGGAAGTACATGTTCTAATCCCTCCTGTTGCTTCTTACCATATAGAGATGTACTCACTCTTTTTATTCTTAGGTACACACAAACCATCATTTAGCTGCCATTTTTCTTTTTCCACTGATAAAGGAAGAGAGGAATGGTTCAAGTATTCAGTTACATATAGGAAGGTATATGTACATTAACATACACCAAAAAAGCAAGTCACTGACTCCCTCTTTGTCTTTATTTTTTATTTTTAGGAGGAGCCTTGAATAGCCCGAGGTAGACACTAGCACCACAGCACACTTGTTTCTTTTCTCTTCCATTCCCCTCTTCCCCGTCCTCCTTGGTTAGCTTTGACTTTTGTTGGACTACCTTGGTCGAGGGTGAAGTTGGGAGCCAGCATGGTGTCCTCCTCTTGCTCCTGCGGAAAATAAGGTGAGATTCTGACACCGGTGACTGCAGCTTTTGCAGGGCTTAGCAGCACACAGGATGGCCCACTGACAAATGTTGGAAGGTTACAGTATATCCTATTTAGGAAGGGAGGGTTATGCAAGTGGCGGTAATGTAAGTGATTCCAGGATAATTGGCAGTCTTCTGCAGTCTGATGGAGCTGGTGAATGTGCTAGGACGTATAAGTAAATGAAGCTTTCCAGGGAGCTCAATTGTAGTTTTGTCCTACAGCCAGCATTCTGCAAGCAGGTACTTGGGTGTGCTGCCACCTTTGGAGTAATAAATACATCCACATATGGGGAATGATCCAGGTAAGGAATCGGGGGAGGGGCCCATACAAGAATATGCAAATGACCCACTGAACCATAAATCCTTTAATCATTTTCATAAGGCCTCGTAATTACGCCAAGCCTGAACCTTCAAAAACACATTTTGTATGCATTGATAACTTCTTTTTCTGCTGTCTTACACATGTACATACACATGTACATAAAGCAAAACATATGTTAATGACTTTTATTTAGAAACTAACCCAAATAGCATTTTAAAAAGTAGAAAGCATCGTACAAAATTATTAATATAGATCACAAGACATTAATCGAGGCACTACACATTACTGTGGGTCATATAGCACGTGATACCTACACTGACAGCCAACAATCCAAGGAAAACGTTGACCCCCCCCCCCCCCCCCCCACCCAATGACAACAAACCTGCCTCCTCAAAAACTGTGACAAGGAGGGGAGGGTGAGGCACTTTTCAATCACTGACCCTGCTAGCCGGGGCATACCTTATAAAATGGCACCGGCTAACGGACCACTCTATAACTTAAATTAACCCCTCACCCAGGCCTGGGAAAACTTGCCAATCCACTCACTCCACGCCAATCCCCACAACCTGGGGGGGTAGGGCTTTCTGCCCACCCCACCCCCCCAAGACCAGTATTGGGTAGGATGGCTCATCCAAGAATAACTCACTCTCATTAGTGTGTAAAAGACTGCTTTAATGAGACAGGTGCATTCTTATTTATACCAACAAACCTTGGCATTAACGGCTTACATCCTAATATTCCCCTGGCCTCACTATACATTTTCGTAACTATACAAAACAGCCTCCCACTCCCCTAAATAGCCCTTTACAAACCAATCAGTCAAACCTCTAATCCCCCCTCTCAACCCACTCCGCTCTCCAACCCTTCCTCTTGCATTAAGATTCTGTTGTTGACTCTACTCTGTTCCTCAAATCCTTTACCCCTACCCTTCCCCACCCCCCCAAAATCTCAACTAGTAATTAAACTGTCCAACTTTTGTGTTGCAAATACTTCTTAAACTTATAAAACACCCACCCTGCACCTGCTCACCATCAGCGACAAACCTACCCCGACAGTCAACAATCCAAGCAAAATGTTGACCAAAACCCCCCCAAAATACAACAAACCCACCTCATCAAAGCCTGTAACGAGGGAGGGACGGTGGGGCAGTTTTCAACCACTGACCCTGATAGCTTGTGTGCCCCTTATAAAATGACAGCCGCTAATGGACCACTCTATAACTTAAATTAACCCCTCACCCACTCCTGGAAAAATTGACCAATACGCTCGCCCCAATCCCTTGGACCCTACTCTTCCACCCACCGAGACTCCCGGGGGGTAGGTCATGCTGCCCCCCACCCCAAGACCAGTATGGGGTATGACAGCACAACCAAGAACGACTGACCAGTGCATTCTTATACTAAAAAACCTTGGCTCTAACGCCTTACATCCTAATATTCCCATGGCCGCACTATACATTTTCATAACTATCCAAAACTGCCTCCACTCCCCTATATAGCCCTTCACAAACTAATCAGTCAAACCTCCAATCTCCACTCAGATCTCTGTTCCCCCACATCTTGTATTAAGAATTTGTTGTTGGCTTTATTCCATTCCTCAAATCCTTAGCCCCTACCCCTTCCCAATCCCCAAAATCTCAAGTACTAAAATTATCATTTGTGTTGCAATAACGTCTTAAACGTATCCACTGGAAAAACCACTGAGTTCTTCTGTCCCCCAGCATATCTACATGCCCACTGGTGAATGCAGCTTCTCAGCTAAGACATAAATTCCTTATCTGCATAAGGTACAGTTCCACCACAAAAACTGAAAGATGTACCCCATCCTCCCTGTGGTCTAAGAAAAAGAAACCTTCCCCCTGTAGAGCTTACGCAGCTCCCTGTTGCCTTTCCTGAGGCTCTGTCGATTGCTCCCGATTTTACAGCACCCCATAAGTTCCTCCTGGGCATAAAATCAATCAGTATCACTGCAGTGCCCGCCCAGGCAGTCTTGATCTCCCTCAAATACGTTTTTATCACCTTGACTAAAGTGAAAACTTTCATCTGCACCAAGTTGTTTTTTCCTAGGTGCAGGAGTAATATGTCAGGACAAAATGTACCCTGTATGAAACAATTTAACTTGGGCAACAGTTCGTGCCAGCGCATGCCACCTTTTTCAAACCGCTTTAATTGAACCATCTTGAACGGCAATTCCAGTTGACGACCACATTTTTTTGAGTTAGCATGCCTAGTTGTTAACTTCAGGAATGATTGCCAGCATATTCAAACCTCAATGTAACCCCTTGGGGGCAAGCAACACAACCTAGGAGAAAACAAACTCATGTTAATGCTGACCTTGAAACAACCACCCCAAACACAAATAGCCCTGATAGCAGTTTGAACGCCAGCACCCCACCCTTCGAATGCTTGCCACCAACCAGCCCCAGGTCTCTGCTTCCATCGCCATCCGATCCAAAATGAGGGGGTCCTAAAATCCCATGCCCCAAAGCACAAAAACTGAAGCACCTTGCGCAAAACCCCCAATACTTGCCCCCCCGAACAAGGAGAAACATCCTCGTGATGAAAAACTTCACCTTCACCGACCCCCCCACATGCACAATGATAGCCACCACTTACGGGGGCAACCTCTCTGATCCAGGTATGCTCTCATCGTGACAAACATGCCCCTGCCCTACTGATCCATTTTAAACCAGGGGAGCCACACATGCACTGCTGTGCCCTTCACCCTGACATCTCCCCACCTGATTCCAGCCCGAGCCTTCGATCCCACCACCTCCGTGACCCGAAAAGCCCCAAAAAAAGAGCCACACTATAATCACAGCAAAACGCAGGGCCTCCCCCTCACTGTGGCACACCAGCGGTAGTGCGGATATTACCTTCTTCAGTATGTCCAAGGTGAGTGGCCGCCGTACTTTTGCAACATTACCCCTCTCCCTTGTCCAGCCTTCCAGCATCCTCATTCGATCTCCCCTGCTGATTACTCGTATCCCCACAGCAGCTTTCCATAAAATCTTCATCACCATGCCTCACAGCCCCCGACAGGAAAAAATCCTCCCATGCAAGCCGGTACGCCTGACGGGTGGACTCCAACAGTGAGCCCAAAATCAACTGCCTCACGCGTTCTCACTGATGGTCCACAGGTGCGCCGGCATCTTCATTTTCGCTCCGTCACTCCATGGTACAAGCCCATGAAACTGGTCCACTGAAAAGGGCATCAGCAGTCGCACAGACCACCCCCACTACCTGCCACGCTTTGTAAACAACATTCTCGTGCAAGCATTCCGAACGAACACACGTAGCAACTGCCACACGTTTCGATCCCTTGCAGACTGGCGGTTTACAATGATCACTACTGCCAATTTATACACATTAAAGAGCACCTGCTTATTGGCAAAATGCCGCCCCCACAAACATCCAGCCACCACTCGCGGGAAGAACTTGAGGAGTGCAATACTCCTGCCCCCTGCTTCCAATCGTCAGGCCACTCCTCTGCACACCAATGACCCTGCCAAAAAAGTCCAAAACCATGCCTCCCTGCTGCATCTGAAAACAATGGAATCAACCACTCTGACTTTTCCCCCAACACCTGCCATGGGGACCCCATTGAAATCCATCAGGAAAAGTTGCATCCTGACTTCCATTCCAATAGAGCCCAGCTCCACCCCAGAAAAGTAATCACCTGCACTGGCCCAACTGTCTTCTCTGGTGCCAGGGGTACCCAATCCTCATACACCAGATCCTGACACAAATCCAAACTTCTCTGGCAATCACCTATCTCTGCCGCCCCCACCATAAAGAAATCATCCAGATAAAGGGCCTCATTACGAACACGGCGTGAATTCCATCAACCGCCAGCCTCCTGGAAAACCCGCCGGCCGTAAAATGACTCCCCGGCAGGCCGGCCTGGCGGGGAACACGGCCGCAACATTGAGGGCGGCTCCATGAGGGGCCGCCGCCAATGTTGCTGTGCGGCAGGGGCGTAAATCGGGCAGTGACATGCGCGACGGGTGCCTGCACCGGGGCCCCTGCACTGCCCATGCAAAGTGCATGGGCAGTGCAGGGGCACCCCCTCCGCCAGCCTTTTCCTGGTGGGATATCCCGCCAGAAAAAGGCTGGCGGCATTGGAAACATTATCCGCAGGGTAGCGCAGCTACCCTGGCAGATGGTGTTTCCTCCTGCCGCCAGGCTGCCTGGCGGCGTGAGCATGGCTGCCCTGGCGGCCATCACCATGTTCTTTCTAAGGTGGTTCGGCCCGTCATGCCGGCATGGCGGGCCGAACTGCCAAGTTCGAAATGAGGGCCAAAGTCATGATCTCCTTCCCAGTCACACGAACAAACATCTTCTGCAAAAATGTACTAAAAGCCCCAAACAATGAACAAGAAACTGAACCGCCCACCAGCTATGCTTTGTCAACAAAAAAACATCCCCCAAATTGAACTCCCAGCAATTCATAATCATAAAAGCTGAAAAGCTGACTTTATGTTACATTTTGCAATCATCACTCCCCAGCCACACTCTTTAACTAGATGAACTGCTGTGTCCAATGAAGCATAGTGCACCGGGCTATAAGCCTCAGGGATGAAATCGTTCCCCAACAGTCCTTCGGGCCAAGATAGGTGGTGAATCAGTCTGAATTCCCTTGGTTCCTTCTTAGACACCACCCCAATCGGTGAAATCCTCAAGTTCTCCAAAACCCACTCAGGAAAGGGCCCTACCATACTTCCCTCCTGAACTTCTTTTATCCACTTGTGCTACACCAACTGCTCCTGCCCTTTCACAGACTTAAGATTCTCTGCCCATTGCCTCACCCGCGACACCAACAAATCTTGTTCTATGTCAGACCTAAAAAACCTGAGCCAGCACTGGAAAGAATCCAACTTAACTGGAGTATGTACTTTTTCCCAAAATGTTTTGACCCCCTCAGCCCTTACCACAGTTACCAGTCCCTGACCCTGGGCCCCCCGAATTGAGTATCCCAACACTCTGAGGCCCACATTGTGTGAGCGTGTGCTTCCCCTGCACTTCTTGCAGCACTCATGATGATATTTACAGAATTCCCGCCAGCACTGTCCTCTGTGCCCTCTGTTATAAGACCAGCACGTGCCAGCCACCCTCATCTGTCCCCTTCCTCTCATTCCCACCCCAGCCGAGGAGGGACACCTCCGAAAGGCTTATAAATAACTGGCCAGCAGCTCGCCATATCAGTCGATGCGGCTGGCCATTCTGGCGTCATTGTCTGGAGGAAAAGCTCATTGTCCAGCTTCCCCATATACTGTCCACGTCCTCCACCAAGCGTGCCCTGAACTTTTCATGATAGCACACCAACATCATGCCCTCAAAAGTCACCTGCGCCTGGCACACTATGTTTAAGTATTTGAAAAGTGTGATGCACCTCTCCAGGTACTTTTCGCAATAAACAGTCATGCAAATCAGGAAGGCTTCAGTCCAATTTTCAATATTAACTGGAACCTTCTGTCTGCAGGAGAGCTCATACTCCTCCTCCTTTGAGCTCTCCTTAACCCTCTCCCTATGCAATAACTTTAATAGTTCAGTATATTCCCCTCTCCAAATGTGTTCCTTTGTTGTTGCCATTAAATGAGTCCCCAAAGCCTTTTTATCCCCATATATGGCATCTTGGGCTTCCGTAAATCCTTACTTTTCCTCCTGTTCCCATCCTGTTTGTCCCTCTCCAAGTCCATCTCAGAGATCTGCGACGCCCCCCAGTCCTCTCCTGCCCTCTGCTGTCCACTCCCCCGCTTCCATGCCTGTGCCCTGATCTTGAACATACTTACCCTTTGACAAACTGAAATTGTGCTCGCTGCCTTTGTATTCGCTCCCCACTTGTGCCTGCAACCCAATCTAAAACTCCCCTTTATTTCTCCCCGCAGGATCTATCTTACCTGGCTTCAGAGCTGGGGCACGCACTGAAGCCGTCCGCCTTGGTGCAGGTCACAATTCCTCTGCCTGCAACACTGCCATAGTTTCTGCTGCTGGCGCTACAGGCTACAAAACACCAAAGATCCCCCAAAAATGTTTGTCACCCAGCCCCCGTGATGCTACCTGTGGGACCCCCTACCAATCATTCTCACACTGCTAATCCACAATCTTCTCTTCCTTGTGGTCTTCCTCATCAAAATCAAAATCCCATTAGGCACCATCACCGATCACTCCAAAATCTGCACTGGTGGCAGGCACCTCTCCATCACCCGCACCACCATCTTCAAACTGCATTTCATAAAGATCCTGTGAAATGTCAAATTTTTGCAAGGCGGACGCAAATCCTATACTTTACTGATTCGCCGCTCGGACCACTTCTGTTCCCGAGCCGGCCGTACTGACTCGAGCTGTGACTTCGGGCCAAGGTTCCCAGGCCGTACTAGACCCTCTTGGCTGTACCTCTGCCGATGTTGATGACGAACCTGCCTGCGACACCTGGCTGCCTAATGACTGTCCCTAACTTGTCAAACCTGAGATCTGCGCTGGAGAGTCCTGGCACCAAACCCACCTCACCAAAAACTTCTCCCGCCATCCAGACAACCAAGTGAGCCCTTGACGGGTATTCCATCCCCTTCACCCCCTCCCTCCAAGTTCCTGCCCACCCTTATCCCCATCCCTTTGACCCAACTGTACAGCAACCCTGGCAGACAAGTCACTACCCAGAACCTCACTCCCCACAAGGTACATGCCCTGCCCCATACTTCACCCAGAGGCATCCACCATCATCTGTCTTACCCCAGGGAATCCAGAAACCTGAAGAGGCACAGAGGAGGCACCCCCAACCTCCCCTCTGCTCCCTACTCACTGCCAGCAAACCACTGTCCTTGACGCCCCCCTTCCCGCCCTCCCTCCTCTGGCTGTCTATCCCTGCAGGCATATGTTGTGCGCATGCCTTCTGGTAAGGGCTGGAGAGATCCAAGAGGTCTGGTAGGTCTGAAACCTCACCCCAGCAACAACCGGACACCTCACAGCCTCATGACCTCACAGCCTCAGGGCTTCCTGGCGTCACTGCACTCAGGGGCCACACCGGGGACAAAACGCTGGGATCTAAAGGGGCAGCAGGTGCAGGCACCGCTCCTGCTACCCCAGGAGATGGCACACTGTTCATCTGCAGGTAAGAGCCCTCTCCCAGAGAGCCCCTCCCCCCCCCCCCCCCCCCCCCAGCCTGTGCCCTCCACTTCCTCAATGTGTGGCACTGGCAGCCCGCCCCCACGTGGCTTCCCGCCGGAGAGCTGCAGAAGGTCCCCACACCTCATTGCCTGCCAAGGCCACATTGGCCCATGCGCCTACAGCAGCACCCAGGGCAGGCTCCCGTGTCCCCACCCACAAACAGACTCCCGGCGTGGAACATCGGCCCTAGAATGCCAGCCCGCAGCACTGCCTCAGGGCTCTCCTTTTGCCTCTTTCGTTCTCCTCGCTACTTTGCGGTCAGGAGATGCACATGCCATAACTGTGCCAGTGACTTCTCTTGCTGACTGCCGATGTGGCCTCCCCTGCTTCATATTCGTAAGGACCCCCTCAACCAGAAAAGCTGCTCTCCCCGCCTCACGCAGTATCTGGAGGGCCTGGCACACTTGCTCATCCTGAGATGCCATAGTAAAAACCTCACTCTGAAGCTAAGGCACCACTAAAGCGAACGCACGACCAATAAAAAACCCACCTACAACTTTTGCAGCACTTCAGAAACACTTTAAAACTATCACACTTTTCAACCACTGTCCCTGCTAGCCAATGCGTACCTTATAAATGGCATCTGCTAATGGATCACTCTATAACTTAAATTAACCCCTCATCCACCACTGGGAAAACTGGGAAAACTGGGGTTAAGAAAGCAAAAAAAAGGCGTTTCAGATTCTGTTAAAGATGGTTCTAGCAAATGCCAGTGCTTTAGGATAATTTTTGTATCTTGTTTGATTCAGTACCAAATGTGAAGCTGGTCTATCCTTCCCCTGTAGTAAGGCCTCTCGATCATTATACATGCTCTTTTAGGGATCTTTTCACCAATCTATATGGGTATCCCCTGGTTACCAATTTGGACATGAGAATTCTAGCTTCAGAGAAATAATCCTCTCCCTGAATGCAATTACATCTGATTCTCAAAAATCATTCAAAAGGTAAGCTATCCCATTAATTGCTAGGGTGGTGACTGGTATATTTTAATGGAGTATTCCTTGCTGTTGGTTTTGTGTACAGGCTTGCATATAGATACCAATTGTCATTGGTGATTTTCAAATCAAGAAAGTTAATGGTATGATTATTGTGTTCAAGAGTAAATTTCAAATTAATATTTTCATTCACGGAATTGAAAAAGTAGTGCCATAGCTCCCTGCCACATGCAGAAGACATTGTCTGTATACCGGAGCCATGTTTTTATATTGTTGGCAAATGGATTATGATCATTGTAGATGGTCTTGGCTCCAAACACAGCCACGTACAGATTAGCAATATCAGGAGCAAAAATTACCCCCATCGTAACTCCCTTGATTTGGGCATTAAAGTCACCATTAATTATGAAATAATTGTGTTCCAGTGCTATCTGAGCACACCTCATAGTTAAATCTTTTTTTTGTTGGTGTGCCACCAGGTGTCTTTTATTGTTGGCAAGCGATGCAAACTGTGTAATTGTTTTAGGCGTAGTTGTCCTTATTGATTTTTCATTATGTTGATTTAGGTTTATTATACATGACACACTGAGGGCTTCATTACGAGTTTGGCGGCCCCAGTCACACACAAACAATGTCAGCCATTTACAAATATTTCCTAAGAAAATAAATCCAGAACAAATATGTAACGTTGAAACCAACAACTGGTTGGTCCAATAATCTATTGTAAATAAGAATAAATAATAAAATGTTCAAGGACATAGGCCAGTCCATATAGAAATCATGCAACATGCACTTGATGCACATCTTGGTGCCCCAAACTTGACTCCTGACTGCCATGTAACCTCCACAGGTAGGAATATCAAGGGGGCAGGCGGGCACCTCAGGGATTATGGGGGGTGGGGTGGAGGGGGGTTTAGTCTTGGCTTGGCTTGGGAGGGGGCCCTTGGGATTGGGCTTGGGAGGGGGTTTAGGTCTGGGCTTAGGGGAAGGTTGGGTTCTCTTGGGACGGGTAGACTTCTTGGCACCGGAGGAGCATGGGTACTTGCAGGATGGGTAGGGGAGGCCTTGAAGGTGGAAGCCTCGGGAGGGAAATGGAGCATTTAGGGTTCTCACAGGGGAGAGGAGGAGTAGGGAAAAGGTCAAAACATGAAAGGAACAGTTTTTTAGACATACAGGGACGGTCATCAGAAGGGGGGTTGGGTGTGGATGGTGAGGGAGTAGGAGGTATGCTTGTGGGTGGTGGCTGTCTCTTGGGTGGGTGAGTGAGGGCGTTTATGTGTACAAGACTGAGGGAGGGTGGGTGTACCAGGGGATGCCATGGTGGGTGACTGTCTTTTGGGGTGGTGACTGCAGGTTTGGTGGATGTGCTGCATGCTGGAGTGTCAGTAGTTGTGATGTCTGCAGGTCTGGTGATTGGGGTGGATGTCTGAGGGTCTGCTGTGGTGGTGTCAATGGGTAAGATAGGTGTAGTGGCTGGATATGTGAATGTTGGTGTGGTGTCTGCATGTGTGTCTGGTGAGATGTCTGTGATGCAAGGGGTGGTGGGGGTGTCAGGGCAGGTTGTGACTGTTGTTGTGTGTGCAGGTGTATGTTGCTTGTGTGTATGCCGGTGGTGTGTCCTGTGGTGCTTTGGTTTGTTTGTGCTACCCTTGGATGTTGAGGTGGATGCATGCCTGTCTGTTTGTGTGCTTTGGCTGGGTCAGGGAAGTGGGGATTGGGATCAGGAAGAGGAAGGTGGAGAGAGGACGGGAGACAAATGGTGACTGACTGCTGTCATTGTGGAAACCAGTGCCTGAAATGATCTCTGTAGGCCAGCCAGTGCACCGTAAATGCCCTCCAGGAATGCATTACTCTGTTGTATCTGAGTTGTTAGTCCCTGGTTGGCATTCACGATGGTTGGGTTAACCAACAGAGATAGACCTGAGTAGGTCAATAGCCTCCTAACTGAGGGCAGCAGGGCTAACAGAGGATAGGGCAGAGGTGCCTGCGGCGAAAGGAGATGCCCACCCTCTTGGGTGAGCGGGCACGGCCAAATGGGTGGGAAGCTACTGGGAGGGCGGTGATAGAAAAGGGGGTGGCAGACTGAGATGGTACTGCGGTGGTCCCAGGTGGGTCCGCCACTGTCAGGGAGTGTCCACTGGAGGAGGATTCTGAAGATGTAGTACTGGATCCAGTCTCCCTCATGGCACTCCGCCCGGCCACCGGGCCACTGGTCCCTCGGTGTCGGTGTTCTCATGGCTGGAGGTCCTGTGACCAGCAGCTTCCCCACTCAGCTGTGCCCCTTCTCTTTCGGCTGCCGATGTTGATGCTGGAAAACAGAAAGTGAGGTATGGTCATCACATTCTTTACATACCACTTATATCACACTGTACACATCAATCACATCACACCTACTTGTGCTAAATCCCAAGGTAGTACCAGTTTAGTGCCAACATCATGTCACAACAAAATACAATGTACAAACCTCAATAAAAACCTTGTCACACACCAGCTAAGCTACCTATATCACACCTACAATACCATGATATCAGTAGAGCTATCGCACCAACCAGTCAATGACAAGGTGACTTGGCCACATGATACTGGGTCCCTATCCACAGCAACATAGTCAACCAATAACCAAGCTATGGGAAATATAGGTAACATTGATTTCCACATATCACATACATAAACTCAACACATACTAACATTTTGACCTGATGTCATATACCAGGCATGGGACGTTATTGTATAGTAAACCAAAGACAGCATGTTGCATACAAGCCATACCCACTTCATGTCACTGAGTTCACAACCTTCACAATGGAGATTTGCAAACATGCAACTGCTCTAATTGCCATATCCAAATTTGGAGTATGCTAGAGTCAGAACACATGTCACCTACACTTGTAACAATAGT
This sequence comes from Pleurodeles waltl, assembly GCF_031143425.1. Classification (NCBI taxonomy): domain Eukaryota; kingdom Metazoa; phylum Chordata; class Amphibia; order Caudata; family Salamandridae; genus Pleurodeles; species Pleurodeles waltl. Next base: position 425,779,917 of record NC_090444.1, read on the forward strand.
GATGTAGGAAAGAATGATACATACTTTGTGGACATAGACATCTAAGTCATTGCCCTCCTGAAAACAAGGTATACTTATAAGGGCCTAATTATCTCAGAACATTTACCTACACACAACCACAGATAGTATAACTACGCTTTCAATACAATGGACACCTGTCATGTGCTTGAATGTGACATACAGTTCAACATATCATGCTGTCTTGCCATCAGTAGCCCAATATATTTCCATCAATAGCCCAATGACTGAGTAGAAACATCACTATCCACACATTAGACATGACCGGCCTTACATCTGGTTGGGAAAAAAAATCTGAGACAAAAACCACATCTGAGGCTACCATGACAGGGACATACACCATGATGAAAGTCAAATGACTGACTACACATACCATTCCACTGACATGTGTATGCGAACTACCACACCTGCACCACAATGTAGGCAGTGCAAACAATAGATTTCTATATAACAAGGTTTCAAAAGCTATCCAAAATAGCAACAGAAAGTATGTTTAAAACTCATTACAGTGTGGATTAATGACCTTACAATGTACACATGATGTTGGCAAAAAAACAGTTAAAATTGTAACTGTGCATAAGATGTAGTGACCTGTTTATCATGCCTGCAACACTGTGGCTATGCAAATAGCTGTGTGGCCATTTCCCACCTACAGAACATGAACATGGTACTAACATTCAGAACTCTGACATCAATGTATGTGTGCCAATAGGAGTCAGCAATACCTCCATGGTTACATACATGTAGGACGTCCACTCAGATGACACATTACAGAAACCTATGTACATCCCTCACTTACTAAGGGGGTTCACATTGTAACAGGTCTGAAGAGGTTTTGCAAGTATGGTATGTGAAATGTCAGATGGACATCACAGACTCACATGATGCTGTCACTCATTTGAAACCTTTAGAAAAGTAAGAATTACTTTAAATTGTCACATTCTATGTAGCAAATAGACATGGATCAATGGACATTGGAATGGACAGAGAGCAAAGACCTGGACAACTTACTATCATGATATTGGGAGTATTGACCTGTAGGTGAGAAGGAACAACCAGAAGGGTATAAAAAGCTGTATAGTCATACACATATGACACAGTCACATGTTGATCATCATATGCTTCTGTATAAAGAGGACAACATAGGTGAGCAATATGTCCATATACACATTGTCAGCAGAGTTATGAAAATCCGAAAATGGTATAGGTGTATCAAATATGTGCAACATGGTAGGAAAGTTAATGTCACATAGACTGTCAGTGACATGTTTCTCCTTTTTAAAAACATGATAGAGGTTAGGGGATGTGAATGCAGTTATAAGCCATTATTTGCCTAGGTATGTGTAGTGCACAGCGTTTTTAAAGTTTCATGTTTCAATATTTAGCATTATATGTGACATAGGTGTGATCATACTTATGTTGTACAAATTGAGTGATAAACATACATTCTGGTATTCTTCCACATACTTACCCTGGCATGAGAAGAGCAAGACAACAACGTACCGCCCACAAGCAGACCTGCAGACCATGGAGGAGCAACATGTGATTCAGATCTACAGCCTGGATAGGTATACATTCATGGACCTCTGCTGTCAGTTGGAGCCAGATCTGATGCCTGCCATTCGTAATCCCAATAGCATACCTCCCATTGTACAAGTAATGTCAGTGCTGCACTTCCTGGCCACAAGCTCCTTTCAAAATACCATGGCCCTAACTGCAGGGAAGTCTCAGTCTATGTTCAGTCTGGTCTTTAAGGCGGTACTGTCTGCATTGTTAAAACACCTGGACAGCTACATCAGATTTCCACAACACGAAGATTTTGCCCGTGTAAAGGTTGATTTTTATACTTTGGGACACATTTCACATGTGGTTGGAGCCATAGATGGCATCGAAGTAGCCTTGGTTCCCCCAAATGCCAATGAACAGGTGTATAGGAACAGGAAAATCTTCCATCCCATTACTGTACAAGTGGTCTGTTTGGCTGACCTCTACATTTCACAAGTTTGTGCAGGGTAACCGATTTCAGTCCATGATTTCTTCATCATGCGGAACAGCAATATCCTAATGCTGATGACATGATAATACACATAGAGGGCCTAGCTGTTTGATAAGTCATATATGTCATGTGTGTCTGTAACTTATATATGCTACCAAATATGTAGATGTCCAAGATTTACACAAAATGTATGTTTTGGCTTGTTGTAACTATTCCTTACAGGGGGCTACCCAAACCGTCCTTGGTTGTTGAAACCTGTGACGTACCCAACCACGCCAGGGAAAGTCCGCTGCAGTGAGGCCCGCAGAAGAACAATGCATGTCATGGAGCGGACTTTTGGGCTCCTGAAGGCAAGATTCTGCTGCATCAATATGTCCCTAACTTCAGGAGTCTGTGGGTTGGTAGTGTATTACACCTATGCTGAAACTCTGAAGTTAGCAGCAGTACTTCACTGTGTTATGCTTGGCATTCTCCCAACCTATATGTGGGAAAGTGCAATACAAGTGATTTGAGTTATGTCTATCATTATTAGGAAATGCAAAATCTAGCCTGGATATACAGTACATGTGTGATGCAACATAACAAAGGTGTTACAATTGAGAAAAAACGTTTTTGTTCAAAAGGAGTTATACATGACAGTAACATATGGTTGATAAATGACACTAAAACATGATCTGTGGTTAAGTTGTATTTATTGTTGGAGGGCACAGCAAAATGAGTGAATTGAAACAAAAATGACACAAAGTAAACTGTGAAGGGTTCAGTCATTTTGGATGAAATCATCAGGGTAGCTGCTCCAATATTTGGAAACACAGGTCCAGTGTGCTGGTCAGCTGTCTTACTAGGGAACGGCAGTCCTTGCCATATTTCGATCTCGGGAGCGGACGGCTCTTCGGGGGTCGTGCGAGCCCGCCCACCGCAGACCCATCCTCCTCAGGTGCATCTGCTGCCGGGTGGAAGCGGAGGCTGGAGGCATGAAGGTGAAGGCCCCCCTGACCCGCCCAGTGACTGTGAAGGGCTTGCATGGTGCTGGCGGAGCACCCAAGCTGGGGAGTGTCACGTGGCCTTCAGCGCGTGTCTGCCCCGCACCAACGCGAGGCTGCAGTTCAGGTGATACGGGAAAACAGAGCAGTTTGAGGTGAGCGGCTGCGAGGCTGAGTCGGTTCCTGCGAGGGGCCCCACCGCTACTGTACATGTCCACACTCACGTGACCCACAAGGCTTGCAGCTGCAACGGTGGAGTAGCCAGATAAAAGGAAACAATAAAATAAATAACAGGAAATAGTCAGCTGTGAAAAAAAAACATTATTAATAAGAAGAACTAAAAAGAGGAATAAAGTAAAAAGGGGCCATGTTTTGAAACCAGTGGGAGAGGACAGAGATACAGGGTGGCCCAATACAGCGTTCGTGGCACAATTAGCTCCTCCCAGGAGCACTGTGATCAGCAGCCACCACCACACATCGGGGAGGGCTATTTTTCAGTGGCGGCACTACCCCCCTTCAGTCAACTGGCAGACCCTGCCACGGCTGGGCCAAGGTGGCGTCACTGGTTTGGCAGGCTGATAACTATTTCTGTACCACGAGGAAGACTGATGACGCTGTGCGACACTCGCTCATGTTGTATATGGTAGGGGATGAGCTATACAAGCTCTTAAGAACACTTCCCAAAACAGGAGCGACTGATGACTTCAACGCGGCGGTAGCTGCCCTCAACCTATATATCAGCTGAACCTGGACTATGAGAGATTCAAACTTCGACAAGCGCAACAAAATGATACCGAATCCGTGGACATGTTTTATGCCAGGTTGAAGAAGCTGGTCAGCACCTGTGTAGGCCTCAACCAGCATGAAGAGATAAGAGTGCAGGTCATCCAAGGGTGCCGGTCCAACATGCTCCGAAAAATCATACTGCGACAGCCCGGCATCTCACTAGATGAGATTTTGATTCTGGCACACTCTCATGAACTCTCGACCAGTCGGGCCGATGATATGGCCGCAGCGCGAGGACATTCGACGGCTGCATTGGCAAACGCCCCGCCCAGTAACCGTCAAACAGGAACAGGTGGATGCCCTGCGAACATGTCAGGAATCACAGCATCCGCCACAACCCCCACGGTCCAGCAGAAGAGACTGTAGCAGCTGTGGGCTGGAACACAGGATGCCGGGGGTGTGCCCATGAAAGGAAAAAGCTGCAACAAGTGTGGGAGAACGAATCACTTCACAAAAGTGTGTTGGGGTGGCCGATTCAAACAGACTGCGGCGACTGAGAAGACGGCGACAGTAAGACAACTGGTGCCAGAGGTGAGGGCAAGTGCAGATGGTGGCGCAGGGGAAGGAGGAACCACATGGTACTTCGAGGATGAGGAACTAGATGTTTTTGTCATCTCCTTCACAGGTAGAGGACACCAGAGGTGGCGCCCACCCCCGTGTGCATGGTGGACATCCAGGGGACCCCTGCAGTGGTACTTATTGACACCGGGGCATCTCTCAATGTGATGGACTATACATTATATGACCAGCTGTCACCGTGACCTATGTTGACACCATGCACCACAAAGATATATATGTACAACGGGCGTGATCCCCTACCCTTGAGGGGAGCCATCAAAGTGACTATCACTAGCCAGGGCCGTTCGACCCAAACCAAGTTCCATGTTGCCGAAGGAGACCGCTGGACTCTCCTAGGGTGTCACACAGCTGAAGATCTTTAAATAGTCTTCTTTGCACAACAGGCCCACGAAGCCCAGGCTGACTCTACCCTGAATGACTTTCCTCAACTGTTTTGAGGGCTTGTGAAGCTCAAGGGGAAGCAATTCAAGTTGCATCTTGATCCGGCTGTGATGCCCACGGCGCTGCGCCACCGACGAGTGCCGTTCCACTTTCGGCCAGCAGTGGAGAAAGAGCTACAGGTGCTGACAGACCAGAGGGTGAGAGAAAAAATCACCGGCCCCACACCCTGGGTGTTGCCATTGGTAATAGCGCCCAAACCCAAGCAGCCCGGCACCATCCGTCTCTGTGTTGACATGAGGTTGCCCAACCAGGCTATAAAGAGGGAAAGACATTTCACGCCCACCATGGACAATATTGTGGCGGATCTGAATGGGGCCCAGTGGTTTTCAAAGTTGGACCTAAACTCGTGGAACCACCAGTTCGAGCTAGATCCCGAGAGCCGGAATATTACTACCTTCTCCACGCATGTAGGACTGAGGAGATTCAAGAGACTGAGTTTTGGGGTGTCCTCCGCAGCAGAGGTGTTTCAAAATGCCATAAGGGAAATGTTGTCTGGCCTCGCCGGAGTAATTAACTTCAGTGATGGCATCCTCATCTTTTCTGAAACTCTGGAGGATCACCATCTCAGACTGCGTGCAACACTCCAACGGCTCTCAGATGCGGGTGTCACGCTGCACAAGAAAAAATGTGCATTCTACCAAAACTCTATTTACTTTTTCAGATATACCTTTTCCCGCAAGGGGTTATAGGTAGATCCAAAGAAAGTAGATGCCATCCATTTAGCACCCGTACCACAGAATGCCACAGAGGTACGCAGTTTTCTGGGCCTGGCACGTACTGTGGCCAGTTCATCCCTCAGTTAGCTACCATGGCAGAACCGTTGTGACAACTCACCAGGGCCAAGATGAAGTGGAACTGGAGTCGTGAGGAGGATGTTGCTTTCAATGCTATCAAAGGGGCTTTGCTGGACAAGGGTACGATGGCCTATTTCAACCCTGGATGACGGACGGAGGTGGTAGTGGATGCCAGTCCCGTAGGATTGGGGCGGTGTTGCTGCAGGAGCACAGGAGTCAGGAGTGGGTGCCTGAGGCGTATGCAAGCCTGGCTTTGTCAACCGTGGAGACTCGATATGCACAGATTGAGAAGGAGGCATTGGCCATTCGATGGGCATGGCAGCATTTTCATTTGTATCTATATGGACAGGAATTTCAAATCGTCACTGACCACAAACCTCTGGTATCGATGTTTGGAGGATCGACGCAGTTGGCTCCTCCCAGAATTAAAAGATGGGCCGTTCTGTTGCAGCCTTACCATTTTAAAGTTATCTACCGCCCGGGAGTGAACAACCCCGCGGACTACCTTTCATGACATCCTGCTATGCCCCTCATGGAACAAGAGATAGGAGAGGAAGGAGACAGAATGGAAAGTTTTGTGAGGATGGTGGTGCAGGCTGCGTGCCTGGTGGCTCTCACCCTGAGAGAGATAGCTGAAACCTCCCATCAAGACTTGGTCATAAGCCGGGCAAAGGAAGCTCTGGATCGAAGGCAGTGGAAGAAGTTTCTGGAAGGTGTGAGGCATTTGGAACCCAGTGAGCGGGTCACCATGCAGGTTGTGTGGAAGGTGCGGAACAAGATGTCTGCAGGAACGGATGGACTACTTTTATGTGGCCAGAAGTTGGTAATTCCCTGCAGCTTGTGGGACTGTGTGATTGAATTGGCCGATCAGGGCCACCAAGGGGCAGCCAAGACAAAGGCTTGCCTTCGAAGTAAGGTGTGGTTCCCTGGCAAGGATTCTATGGTTGACGAACGAGTGAGCAGGTGCCACCCCTGTGTCATCACCGCTATTGAACAGCCTACCGCTCCGGTGATCACCGAAGGGCCCAGCACCTGTCCAAGGTTAGCATGGATTTTGGCAGTTTCCCGGATGGGCGACTGACGCTAGTTCTTATGGACTCTCACTCGAAATTCCCAGTAGTGGAGTTGGTTCCGTCAACAGCATTTGATAATGTACGACCCATGTTGGAAAATACTTTTGCGTTATTTGGTCTTCCTGAGGAGATAAGGACTGACAATGGTCTGCAATTTCATGGACAAGAGTTCCAGGAGTATTTGGGCCGCTTAGCAGTACATCATCGACACATCACCCCACACTGGCCGCAGGCTAACTGCGATGTGGAAAGATTTATGCGGACCCTGAACAGAGCCCTGAGAATAGGGATAAAGCAAGGGGAAGATATGGAAGGGTGTATGCAACAATTTCTGAGAGCCTACCGGCAGACCCCGCATAACACTACGGGGTGCGCCCCTGCAGTTTTGATGTTAATGCAACCTCCCAGGGACTGTATTCCTGCGGTGTCAAGCTGGAAGCCTGAAGAGTTTGATCCCAAAAGTGCTCTGGAAAAGAGATTGAAGACCAATCAGAAAGCCAGTGCTCGGTGAAAAACGCAAGTGTTCGGATATGTGTGTGGGGGGCATTGTCGTGGTCAGAGACAGACATCCTGGTTGGAAGTTCAAAACTCCCTATGTACCTAGCCGTTGGACCGTGATTGAGGTGCAAGGGACAATGGTGACAGCCCAGAGAGGTGATCAGTGGGTCACCCAGAATGTGTCCTGGTTCAAGAAGGTGGAAGGGCACGAGGAAGACACTCCTGCAGATGCAGAGGAAGTGGATGACGTCGCAGACCACAGGATAGAACCCCGTGAGGTTCAGAGGAACGACCCAAGCTAAAGCATAAGCCCTGAGCCGGTCCCTGATGCATGGCGACTGTTTGAATGGGGAGGCCGAGGTGAGGGGTATCATCTCCGGCCTAATCCCGCCCCGAGCCAGAGACTCTGAGATTTTGTGTGCTAATACTGAACTAAACACTCCGGGTCCGGTGGACTTGGTGTTGCAATGTTAATCCAGTGATGTGTTTGTAGTTGGCCCTTGGCGGGTTATGTTTTGTGGTTATGGTTTGATTTATGTAAATAAAGCCTTGGAGGGATGTAGAGAGCCACTCAGGCTCTCCTATACAATGTATCCATGGGGGAGACTGCGGGAGGAGGAGGTGGCGTGAGGTAATAAAAGGAAAGGGAAAGCTCACGTTCCGTGCAGTTACCCGGACAGCAAAGTACAATGGTGTGCTGTGTCGTACTTGCCAAACACGGCATGCTCTGAGCGTGGCTCTACGACTGAGGCCCACGCCACAGTTAGTTGCTTAAGATAAATAATAAACAACAATGGCTTTGCTGTATATAATATTGAAACTGCTTCAGTTCCGAAATTGCAAGACTCTGAAAGAACTTTAATATGTCTCTTTGAAGTTACATCAAAGGTTGTGCAGGGTGGTACTGCTGCTGGGTTAAGATTTTTTTTTCACCCTGAGGGTGACATCTCTATACTTCTTGTTACAGGTCCAAAGATCCAGAATGCCGCCAACACTCCATTTACCTCCACAGTCTGGTTGACTCTCAGACATCCATATAAGATGGGAGAGGATATGGTGTGATGGCCAGAACTGCTGACTATGGAACTGGGGAACAAGGTTCAAGTCTCATCATCGGCTCGGCATCCTGTGATTCTGGGCAAATGACTTAGTCTCACCCCAGGCCTACAGAAAATGAATATATCCTTGTGTAATGTAACTGGTGCTCATGTAAAGCGCTCCAATACCTTTGAGTCGAGTTTGCGCTGAATAAAACTGCAAAGAAAAAGGTGACTTTTTGAAATGTTAATATGAATTGTCAATGGCAATATCACTCCAGTGTCATAACCAGTAACTGATGTTACAGCACTCTTCCAAAAACAGCATTGTGTTCTCCAAGGCACATGTACTTTGAGTTTAGAAATTTAAAACACCATATTCTTTGAGGGCAAACGATTTTCACTAGATGAACAAAGTCCCTTCAAAAGGACAAAGGGACAGAGTCCTACACCATACTTCAGACAATCTTTAACCACTTAAACCTGATTATACAAATTACCCAAATCCTATGATGTGCAGTGTTACTATAGCAAACAATAAGCTGTCACCCAACACTTTTGCAACTTTTGCATGAGTACTGGCTTCCTAAATCTATACTCAAGCAACTCTACTGAGCAAAACTGTAATTCAGCAATGAATTCTCAGGTGCATTAAAGCACAACCTAGCTCCCAAAACTCTGCGATTCTTCTAGGTCTCTGGTGTCCACTGCAAAAATAGTTCCTCTGTCCATGGGCACAATAGTATCCTTTAAGAATCAACAACCAAAATTCCAGAACTGCTGAAAGTTAGAAAGAAAAGCGTAACAAAGCGGGCATCAATTGCCATGACATAGCTCTATGTTTCTGGTAAGATGGGAGAGGGCAAGCACAGACATGGGAGGATGGTAGTGAATGTGGCAAGCAACAACAGGGCAGGCAACAACACAGGAGGGGGCAGAAAGCGCGACCAGTGGAAGGAAACACATTACTAAAGGGGGCAGTACTTTGGTCATGGCCCAACAGAGGGAACAACAACTGAAAAGGAAGTGAAGTCAGTGCACCCTGACCAAAGACAGGCAAGACAATGAGTGTGATGATGAAGCCAACCAATGGTAAACCATGGGTGGGCTCTAAAACAGTTGTAAGTAAACAAAATGTTGCACATGCATTGACTCAGACAAGACCTAAAAATGGAAACTTGGCCAACAACTAGTTGAATGCTGATGAAAGGTCTGATAAAATCACGGTACCTGCAGCACTGTCATACAGTTCTATTATTAGGCCAGCAAAGATAGAGTTTATTACGGACTCTGAATCCAGTTCTCATCTGAACCCAGTATGTGCCAAATCTGGAAAGCAATGCTCTGCAAAAAAGGCTCTGACTGATTAATAACTGCCAATGGATGTCACTGAAAGGTCTCCAGAAGTAGCAGCTGCTACTCCTTGTTTGCCCTTTGCTACCTTGGCTCTGTTTTTGCGACCCCTGGCCTCACAGTTTGTAAAAGCACTGGCAAGAACAGATGGTAAACAAGCTCCTGAAGAAGCATTTATTAACTTTTAATACAAGTTTCTAATTCTATTGTGAGGACAAGTAGGCTTGCAGCTAGTGCACTGTATTCCCTACCTGCTCACCTGCCAAGGGCGTGGTTCTCAAAGCACGCACAAACCTCTGGATTTACTACTGCAAGACATTCACAAAAAGTGACACTACTTTGTGAATCCTTCTCCTCACACACCATTACTCCACAATGGTGTAACACTATGCCTGAGCAGATCATAACCCAACCAGTGGGAAGTAGGCTTTCCAGGGTGCGGTTTCCCTGGGATATCCGGGGTCACCCAGAAACTCAAGATTGTGGGCATTCTCAAACTCCTCTCTAATCCCTTCTTAAACTGGAAATCGTCAGGGATGCACTCCCACAAAGGGCAAGAGTAAAACTCTTTAAGGGGTGGAAAGAGAACAAATCTGGTTTAATGAGAAGGGACACTGTGTTGCATTCATACTGCTCTGCTCACCATGCCAAAGACATGCTGTATCCTACAGGTTCAGCCACACCTCCGGTGGATTGCCTTCCCTGACAGAGTGATGGGCCAATCCCTTCCTCCACAGTTTACGAGCACCCGCAAAACATGCGTTCTCACAACATCATTATTATTCTCCAGTCGTTCTTAGTAGGGCTAAGATCATCCCATGATCATCTACACCGCCAACCAACTCATGCTTATATGTATGTTGTGATGTGCTGCACAATGAGGCTGGGGTGACAGCTGGGGAGGGGCACAGAGGCAGGCAAACAACTTAGAGAACAGGGGTACATAAGCAGTAAGATAAGAGGCGCAATAGACTGAGGAGTGGGTGTATGAGTGATGATTAAACTACAAATGTTGGAGGGGTGAGAATTACATTTTTTGGAGTGGAATGGAGCTCCAAGAGTGCACAAACAATAAAGATACCTGAGTACATTGCACTGTATATATACTCCTTTGGTAAAGTTAATGTCTCAACTCATCTGTGATGACACCTGCATTTCAATGAGTCACGCATGGGCGTCTGCAGACATTTTTTCGAGGGAGGGGGCCATCATTTTAACTTCATCCAACCTTAGGCAGTGTAACACTATGGCGGCCGTAGTATTACGCTGCACTGTGAGCCTGCACACCAGGCTGTACATAAATCGAGGTGGGGCAAGCACCACGCCTTCCTCCCCCCATGACACCCATAGTCACACGTTCAACTACAATACTACATCGCTTTAAAAACGGTCTAATCATTTAAATAAATTTAAAATACAAAGAAGGCCAGTGTAAACCTTTTCTATTGGCTCACTCCATGCTGACGGCTAAACAACCCCTAGTCTTGAAGGGATCCTTCTCGAGAATAATTGCAATTCGGCCATGGTGACTAGGTTTGTGACACATCCAACAAATTCTGCCTTTTCCTGGGTGTTTTCTCTTTGACTATCTGCAGCCCTACTGCTGTATGGTTCTCCCCTATCTCTTCTGCAATATAATGGCAACTCCAATGTCCTTATTTACAATCACACATAGCACTGGATAGTAGAGGAGGAAGGACACATCTCAACAGTCTTAAATTAAACACTACCTCTATGCAGTTTCATGCCATAAACATGGCTGTACAATCTCAGATTAATCAGTCCATCTCATAACTGTCTCAAGTTAATACATCACGCAGCTCACTGAAACCTCATGTTAGGCAGTAACACACACACCAGGGAAATGTACAGGTCCTTACAAAATAAGGGCCATCCCTAAGGTCAGCTGTCAAGGAGATACCCCTGAAGTGTCATTTTGGAAGAATACATCTCTTTTCCTAGCATTTCCACAGCACAGCTCTCTCCTCAGAGGTCCAGTGGTCACCTCCAGGCACAAGAATCCTCTATTCAAATCTGAGGCTAGTACTTATCTGTTCATCTAGGGCACCTATTTCCCTCTTTGGAAGTCTGATGCTCTCCCCTCTCTGTACAACAAGTCTGCAAGACATACTGAGTGTGAACCACATTGAGCACTGTAGAAAAGCACCCTTTTTGGCATGGTTAGCTCCCACTTTTGGCCTGGCATCTGATGTAATTTCAACTGAAAATGCAATGGGTTGCTGCTAATTAGGTCCCCATTGCGAGATCTCTTTCCCCAAACAGTTGTTTCTCCACTTGTAAAAACCTTTATCACCTACTGTAAGTCCCTAGTATGTGGTACCCCTGTAACCTCGGGCCTGTGGTACTAAAGAGGGTCCCCAAGAGCTGCAGCACGAATTGTGCCACTCTAAGGGACCACTCACCAAGCACATGACAAGCTGCCATTGCAGGCTGCGTGTCTTAGTGCAGATAAAAGTGAAAACACAAGCCGTAGTGCCATGTCCCCTAATAGTGCATATAATATGTGTAAGTCACCCCTCTAGCAGTCCTTCCAGCCCTAAGACAGGGTGCATTATATTACATGTAAGGGCATATCTGCACAAGCAGATATGTTCCTGCTATGTATTTATCGATTCTCAGACACAGTAAGTCAACAGGAAAGCCATTGTAAATGCATGTGCTGGACACCGGTCACTATGAGTTTCCCAGTGACATGATGGCTTTTCTGAACTCATCTCAGATTAATAAACCTTCACTGTTTCCAGTGAGGGCTGTATTAAGAAATGCACCCAGAGGGCACCCTAGAGGTGCTCCCTGAAAAACCTACTAGCCTGCCTATGTGTTTACTGATGGATCCTGACCAGTTCAGCCACCTTAGCCACGTTTTTGACACCGCCAAGATGAGAACCAGCACTCTCGGGGTCCAGAAATGAAAACCTGCACTGGGCGCGGGGGTTGACACCTTCTCCTGGCAGGATGGACATTCCAGGGCGGGAAGCTTCAAAGGCCTAGCCGCCTTTGTAATGTGACCCAGGTCTCTCCAAATGGTGGAGATGACCAACCACCCTGTCCTGACCCCACTTTTGGCAGCAGAACAGGTGGGATAATTAGGCAGCTTAGGGGATCTGCCCACTTCAAGTCATTCCCACCCCTAAGGTGGGCGAGCTGAAGAGGACACCACTTTTTAAATTCCTCCATCATGTTTTGGAGAGAATCAGGCCACCAGGGTCAAGGTTATGCCCACTTTCCAATAGAATAAGCCACAGAAAGGGTGTAGTCACCCTAAAGCTGGGCAACCCATTTGCTGCCACCTGGCACTCCCTGTTACACCCTTAAATTGAGTATTTAGGTGGTACCCCTGAACCCTAGAACTCAGATCCTGGTGACCTAAGAAGAAAAGGACACAGATGAGTCACACCTGCAGAAGAAGAAAAAAGGAAGCAGCTGAACTAATACCAGCTCCACGGGCCTGTCTGCTACCCTCCATGGACTCTGCCCAAAATGTCGACTCATCCTGCAGCTGAGCCTCCAGAAACCCAGGAGGACTACCTGCCTTCAATAAAGACTCAAATCTCCCGTGAGTAATGGACTTGCTTTCCAACAACATCCCAGTAAAGGACTCTGCAGCCTCCAGAACCACAAAGACCCAACACCTGAAGTGACCACTGCACCTGCCGTCGCCAAACCAAGTTGGAGTGGACAACTGGTGCCAACAAGGTTCCCAGCTCCCCAAAGTCCGAGGCCATCATGGTTTCACCCCTCTTGGATTCCCTGAAGTCGCCTGTAGCCTCTGTAAGTGAGCCCACTATCCCACAGCCTTGTGGTGAGAGGAAGCATGACTACTCCAGCAACCACTGCACCCGTCACCTACGACCCGATCTGAAGTGGGTCACTGGTGCCAGCGATGTCCACCAGCTCCCCTGAGCTCAAGTTTCACCTCTCCTGGACTCTACGACCGAAGCCTCAACACACAGGACCCCCATGAGTGCTCAAGGACATGGAAACCTGTAACCGTAGGACACCCCTGCAACCATCACCCCTAGGCCTTGGAAAAGATAACCAAAGGTACACCTATGTCTCCGAGCACCCCACGTTTGTGACTTACCTGCTTGTTGTCCCCAACTGGCTCCATGGCCAGAGCCTGCAGCCTATTAGCACGATGACCAATCCACATTGAAAACCATTGAGCCCCCAACGCCTTTCTGCACCGGCTGCTCCAGAGGTGCCCAGAGTGACCTGCTGATATGGTTCTGATACGTGCTCAGTACTTACCTTAACTTTCTGAGATTGGCCTTGTAAGTCACTACTAACTGTGTGTTTGATGAACAGTGTTTTACTTCCAAAGGTTAACACTGAAGAACTCTGAAATTGCACTGTCGATTTTTGCAACTGAAAAGAATTTATGCTTGAAAATGCACTTACCTTAAAACGAAATTCTGGGGTTTAAAGTATAAATAAAAAAAAGGTGTTATTTTTCTAAATTGGTCTTGGATTTATTCTTTGAGTGTGTGTCTCATTTATTGCCTCTGTGAGTACAGCAAATGCTTAGCACTACCCCCTGATAAGCCTATCTTCTCGCCCACACCACCACAAAAATAGAGCATTAGTCTTATCTACTTTTGACCTCTGCAAGCCAACTGGGGATCCATTGGACTCTCTGCATGGTGTACTTCTTTTTAGTGCACCATATAGAGAACCAGCTTCCTACAGCACTCTAAGCTAACTCCTGCCAGGACAGCAGATCTGAATCTTGACCCCTGACTGCCTTTGAAGCCCTACCCCCTCACAACCTGAAGACAGTGACACATTTTTTCACTCCCTCAGTTGCATGGGTCTAAAAGGGTCGAGGTTACTACAGCAATGATTGTACCCATTTTCCAGATGCAGTAAACAACATGCAGCAGGGTGGAATAGAAAACATAAGTTAATCTGCCAAAAGACACCCTGGGTGTCACTTTCAGGCAGGCCAGAGAGGAGCCGATGATAAAGATAATTAAACAGATTTACATAATGATGCACAACATCTAAGCCTGGCCATGTCATTATTCATACACATATTTTGTCCAGCAGCAGTGATGCAGTGTTGGAGCAAAACCTCTTTAAACAAATAAAACCTACATTTTATACTATTTCGCAACCACCTCTTTTCCTAATAAACAGTTCCTAGCAAAGTTTATCAACAAACATTAGCAATGCAGTTAGGACCCGCATATAACTGATTTTGCCTCTTCAGCCGCTAGTAGTTTAGACTCTCAATACCTCATCATACGTGCACTTTGTAACTCATCTTGTACTCATGCATCCATTCATCCACCTGCTGAATCGTTTTTCCACTTGCCGACTCACCCACCTACACTACAATACAGAAAACAAACTTAACAAGCATATGCAAAATAAATTAAACGTAGAAAAGAATGACACCGCTTGAACACGATCGGGACATGCTTGCAATAAAAAATAATCAAAAGATTAAACATAGCAGAGGCGTGGAATTGTAGTGTGCGTAGTGAACTCACAGTGTAATAACAAACCTATTGACTTTAACATACACGTTTCATTACAAGTATGTCAGTCCTATTGTCTTTATTGTGACTTTCCATAACAAATAGATGAGACCTCTGGCAGCTGACATAAGTTTTCCCAATGAACTAATCAGACCAACAGCCCTTATCGTTGGCTTGTCATCCAACTCAGGTTTTTTGTACTGAACATACGCTTTCCCACGAGGCAACTATCAGGCGTACAGTCATAACATTTCAAGTATTACAAATGTGTATAAAATCTCAGTTGGCATAACAAAATACAATCCCTCCTAGTAGGTCTAACAAGGATTATAATAGTTGGATCTTCTACCTCTTGGGTGTGTCAGAAGAGGTAACCGACTGCAAACCCCTTGCCTATTATGGTAATGTTTGAGATTTAATGTAACAAAATACATATCTACAGACTTTAATGCAGTGTAATCATATCCACCCTTAATGTCCTATTGCCATTCGCATTACACAAGTCAGGCCATCTGCTTCCAGTGACGCAGATTCATAAACGTCTACAGCTCTCGCTATATCAAAGGGGTACTGACAAAGCAAATAGTTTTTATGCTTTGATTAGCACATGTAGAAAAACACACAAAATACAAGGACACCAGCAGGCAAAGCAAAACAGCTGCAGGCACAAACTTACAAACCTAACGTCATCTACAAGGTCAGCATTTGCATTGGCAGCCCATGGCCATAGCCACAAATAGGTAGGCAACCACCTACAGAAACAAGAAATATGGCCAGTAATGGAAGTACATGCAACAACACACAAAAGATGTATATCCATACCTGTACAGCTGCTAAGTGGCTGCATTTTAGGTCAGATCTTCAGCCACAATTTTTTTGTTTTTTTTCTGGACAAAAACATTTTGCATGGAAAATGTTTTAAGACATTACCTATAGTGCTAAATTCAGAACTACAATAAGGATGCAAGGTACACCCAAGCACATGTGGACTAACGCATCTAAAACGGGCACCTATACTCTTGCAAATTTGGCTGTGGGCTGTTTGATCGATCCTGTGGCAAGCATTGGTGGTGAGTCTGGTGATGACCAGGGGAATTTATTGACCGCGCATCAGTCAGCTTCTGGTCGTTGTGAAACGCACGAGGGTGCTGGGGAAATCGGCGGGGAGGTGGGAGGTGGGGGGGGGGGGGGGTGTAAGCAGTCTCCCCTCCTAGCAAGAAGCACCTGCTCTCTTGGCTTCAGCACCCACTGCCTATTCAAAGTGCACATGGTTTGAACCCTGGCCCGTTTACTGAATCTGTGGCTTCTCAGACGGGTGAAACTTTTCTTCTGGATAAGTTTTAAGTGGAAACATTGTGTGCAAGGGTTGACAACATCTGAGAGGAGAGACTTAAATCAATAACTGAGCGGCTGGCGCAGCTCGGGGAACAATTAACTAGTAATTTTGTTTGTTGCCCCCTGTGGTGCTCAGTGGGAGGCCCAGTGTCTCGCTGGCAGCGGAACAGCTGCCCGGAGGTGCCCTTAACCCAGCATCCTCTGAGGGTGCTGCTGGCGCTGCATCTGGGTCAGGGTTGGGTTGCAATGGGCACCTTGTTTCTAACAAAGGCAGGAGGGAGGTTGGGGTCTTTCCTAGTACAAATGAGCCAGCATACAATGTTTGTAACCCTAATCCAACTGACTCAACCTCTGTGCCCGAGGAGCACAAAGCTGTTGCTCCTTCTGAAACGAATTTGAACTTTCCACCTTCTTCATGCCCATATGTTCTAATTTTGGCAGGGGTAATGCCACCTAAATATGGTCAGCAGGAGTCCTGGGAACAACTCAGGAAAAAGTTTCCCATTGGTTACATGTGCATAGATGCTTTACCGCCTGAGTCCGCAATGAGATTATTATGGTGAGGCGAGTGGGTTGGCCCGGCTGCTCTGTTCAAAACATTAGGGGGGGACTGCATTGTAGTACATTTTCGAAGGCCTGCCTGTGTTTGTGAGATTTTAAGCATGAATGAAGTTCTTAGTTTAGCCGAGACCGAGGTTGTTACCCTCCCATTCGGGTATTTTCATAGACCGACAAATGCCTCACCACATTACCACATTCCCATTCTGTGAGTTCAAGCACAAGAGGAGGTATTCCTTGCTCCAACAGGTTTTCTGTGCTAGGTGATTTGGACCAGGTGGATTGACTTAATGGGTGCCCAGCTATTACCGCTCAAGTGTACTCAGGAGGACAGGAGCTACCGGTAACCACTGCAGACTGCGCGCCCCTTACTGTGGTGGATGCAGAGTATTGGGTCCCAGGGTATTCCTCACCTAATGTATTAAAACTGGTTCCAGCCACTATATTGAATAGGATTAATCCTAGGGATCCTGAACAAATTAGAAATACTTTGTTAAGCAGAGATATTGATTCTCTCAGAATTCTAAGCTGTAATGTGGTTGACCTGACTGATTGGTTGACTTTCGTGCAGGAGTATGATAATAATTTGCTACAAGAAACCTGGGACACAACGTCCTTAATGGTCGATGGTTTTCATTGTTTTAGTGTTCTTGCAATCCTGTCACGTAGTGGGTGTGCTTCGGGTGGACTGGCAATCTGGGTCAATACAACTAAAGGGGGGACTGTCTCTGCTGTGAGCTGTAACAATTAGAGTTTTCAAAGTATAGCAATGAAAGCAGCTTTAACCTTGTAAATCATGAATTGTTACAACAATTATTGTAATGGCATCCCCAACTCCAGATTTCCCACTTTGTTTAAATTTATTGCTGACCTAGCTGAAGATTTGCTTACTTGTGGGCACCCATTGAATCTTTGCCTTGCCGGCAATTTTAATGTAAACCTACCAGAACACCATGCGGACTATTCGCTGGATTCTCACTCTCCTATAGATCCCCATTGTGCAGAGCTGGTTTCCTTCCTTGTGTCCCAGGACTTGACTAATGTGATGGCTTGCTCGGGTTCCCCCGTTAGCAGTGGTTCCACCTTTAAGGGGCATGGTAGGCTTTCCGTTATAGATTATGTATTTTTTACAGATAGTATGGAGGAAGTAATCAGGTCTGGGAGGGTTATTCACTCCAGCTATAGTGATCACAATCCGATTGAAGTTACCCTTTCTGTCCTTTCTCAGGGGAAGCATACGTGGGATGTTGGAGCATGCTCCCTGAAACCTAGCATTGACAATCTAAGGTTGGTTTGGAGAATGGTGAGCCCTGAGTTAACTCTGAATGAGGTTATTAAAGTAAATGTAAAATTGTTTAATCTGCATTTGGTTGAAGATCTTTTTGAATAATATGTGGTGGAATCTTTTTCTACCTTGTGCTCTGTGATTAGGAAGGCTTTGCTGAAACCAGACAAGCCTGCGGTGGATATCATGAGATGGTTTAATGCTGATTGCTCGGCAGCAAATCGGACTCTTCGGCACGCACTTGGTGCTAACCCCAGTGTACCTGTCTTAGTGGCGCATCAACACAAGCAGTATAAAGAAATTACACATAAGTGCCGGAATGAGTTTGTGTCTGCACAGTAGCAAGTGTTAGCCCAGGCCGCTATGCAGGGGAATAGTGCTATGTACTGGGCGTCTGTAGCTAATGTTAAGTGTGCAAGTGGCTCGACTAGTGCTATTTCGTGCCATATTGTAGCGAGTGCCTAGGAAGAACACTTTAGTGTCATTTATGCAGCTCCTTTGTCATCTGATTCGTTTTCTATTGACTATGATGCGTCCGCTTGTTTTTTTTTTGACAACTATAAAAATGCTGTTGCCTAAAGTGTGGCTAGAGAGGCCGCTGACCCCAAAGGGGTACCTATTGACCTCTTCAAATGTAACACTGCCCTTTAGGCTCCCTTACTTGCCAATGTTTTTAATAACGTATCAAGCTGTCCACTACCTGCTAGCAGAGGTACTTCTATAATTGTTCCTATTTTCATAAAAGGAAATCGTTCATCGCCAACCTGTGATCAGCCAATATCTTTAATAGATACAACAGTTAAGATCTTGGGCTGAGTTATTTATAATCGGATTATGGCATGGGTTGTGGAAGAGTTGTTTTGTATAATAGTCAATATGGGTTCAGGTGTACAGTTAGCACTAATGAGCAATGTCTCAATCTTGACATGTCCTAGGCAAGTATATTGTAGTGAAGCAGTCTCCGCTGGCATTCATGGACCTCTTGTCGCATTTGATTTCGTGAATCAAGCTAAGTTAAGGCACCCAATTGCTGCAATAGGTCTGGATATAACCTCAGTTCACTTTTTTGCATTTATGCATTCAGATATGAGGGCCCAGGTTTGCATTAGTAAGCAGGGGGATTTATCAGGGGACATTGGAATATTCTGTGGAGTGAGATAAGGGTGTGTTTTGGCCCCTCTTTTGTTTATTTTTTAAATTAATGATTTGCAGCCACATGTGATACAAGCCACTCCTGATGTCCTGGATATACAGGGTAGACTGTTGCCCACATTACTGTACGCTGTGCTTTTGGCACCCAATCCCAGGCCCCTGTGACAGTTAGTTAATGCGTTTGTTGATTTTATGACATCCCTGGTCATCCAAACCAACTTTAGTAAGTCACATATTATGGCTTGTGTCCCTAAGCGTTCTTCATTGTCAAATATGTCATTTGATAATCAACATCTGACAAGTATTAACCATTTTACCTATTTGGGTATTATTTTTTCTGCTCAAGGTACCTGGATAGCTAGTATTGCACAGCGAGCCACTAAATTTTCTTCAGCCAATGGGTTGTTATCTACTATCCTTCAGCCCAAGGGTGGGGGCTTTGTGACATCACTGTTAAAAATATATAGTTCTCAGTGTGTCCCTATTTCCATGTAAGGGGCACATGTATGAGGAAACGCGAATTGCAGGGCTTTACAGCGTGAAAAGAATAGATTTTGTGGAAGGCTCTTAGCAGTTCCTATTTCTGCCTACCATTTCATCTGCCACAGTGAATTAGGACTCCCCTGTAATGAAGATCTAACAAGGGTGTGGTCAATGATGCTATGGCTTGCTGATTGGCAAAATTCGGAGGCCGTCCTGACCAAAGAGATAATATCAGACTCTCTGTCTTCTGATAAGAGATTGTCTATCCCCTGGCTCAGCTATGTAAAATAAGAACTTAACAAAATTGGGACGCAAAACCTGTTCTCTGACACGTCCTCGTGTATGGGAGTAAATAAGAAAGTAGTAGCTAAAGCACTTTATGATTATGAGGATTTAAGGGGCCTTAGGGCAGAGGGAGGGAAGGCCAGTGTGGACCACTATCTTTCTTCAAGTGAAATGAACTGTTCAACAGATTATAGTAAGCTGGTTCGCTCGAGTTGGGAGTGTTCCTTGCTCTTTCGCTTTAGGTCTGGTATGTTACAATATGTGCTGTGTTTTCCAGTGGGATTTGAAATGATCTCACCTCTAAGCCTTGTCCTTGCAACGATGTACATGGTCAGTCTTTGCTGCATTTTATGTTTTTTTTTGTAAAGTGTATGATAATTGCAGAAAGTGCTTTTTAATTCCACTTTTAAAGAAACACTGTTACGACTTTGCTCAATGCCGACCTGCTCTTATATTTTTACTGTTACTTATTAATGAGGAAGTGTTTTTTTACATTGGGTCTTTTTTAAAGTCCACTGTCTGTGTGCGTAGGTCTATTCCATTTTAATGTTTCTATTCCTTGACTGTTATTTACGTACGTTTTGTGTTTTGTATACTTTTATGGATATATGGAATTTCCAAATAAAGTTTATACGATGATGATGATTTCTGTAAAATAACTGCATATCTCTTTCACTCAAACAATTGCAAATCCAGAAATTCCACTTCTGGCACCTAAATTTACAATTCTAATAGCCCTAAAAAGCGTGGTTTGAAGGAATGGCACAAATGGCAATCATTAAGCCAAACCTAAAAACAGTTCAGTTATGCACACTGTTTAGACTCTTCGAAATTGTTTGTTTTATTTTAAAGTTAACCAATTGTATTAACATTTTCGAAAATGTACACAACGTTATCATAGCATCATTAAACAGAATACAGTAATAATAAATGTAATAATTTCACAATTTTTATAAAATTATTAAAAATAACAAGTTGATTACAAATCTTAAAATGAGAACTTGACAATAATATGCTAGTCCAAACAATATATACACGTGGTATACAGGGACATGTTAAAAACGTGAAAATTTATATATAAAGAGTATAATGAATGAAAAGAAAGTCAATTTACAGTGGAATGTGTTCAAAATGTAAACTCTGTCAAGGGATTATGTGATTTCCCAACAAAGGCACCATTACAATGTCAGTTTAAGGATTTTGTCTTCTCTTTAATAAAGTGCATTGTGCCAGCTAGTGAAAAATGTCCAGAACACATACGGCCACATATACGAAGGTAATAGTTGTGGTTACCAAATAGCAAATATTACTGATTCGCTATTTGGTAATCACAAACACCAATGTACAAATGTGTCTGACACATTTTGTGATTCCCAGTGGGGAAATAGACCTGCTTCATGAATATTAATGAAGTAGGTCTCAGTTTGCAACCCACTGGGAATCACTAAAACCACAGAGACGGTGGGCTCCTGTGGTCAGCAGACCACCATGTCTGTGATTGCCTTTAAATAAAGCAATCTTTTTTTTAATGTAGCCTGTTTTCCTCAAACAAAAATGGGATGTGTTTAAAAAAAAAAAGGAAAGTTTTCTTTTCATTTTGTGAGAGTAAGCAGTGGTCTGTGGGACCACTACTTGCTCTTAGAAAATGCATTTACAAACATTCACAAAGGGGAAGGGGTCCCATGGGGACCCCTTCCTCTTTGCCAATGGGTGAGGACCAACTTGAAGGTGGCAGTATATTGCGAGTGCTTTGCAATCGCTTTTCGGTTGCAAAACATTCACACATACCACTGCGATTCAGTATTAGGAAGGGATGCCCTAAGCACACCCCTTCCTAAAACCGAATCGCAAACCCAATTTGCAATTCGGTAATAGGTTACTGAATCACAAATAGGGCTTTCTAAGTCCCAAAAAGCCTTTTTGCATTTGCATACGGACCCACAAAAAGGTTTGTGCATGTGGCCCATGGTGAATAAAGTGCCTGACATGCTTCATCCAGCTCCCTAGTCTTTCTCATAGAGCACATTTTTACAAATACATTTTAAAGCATGGGCAAAAGTGGCAATTGCCTGGGACCCACCTTCCCAGGGCTCCCTGGGAAAGTGAACTTTCTTTCTTTTCACCCTTTTCCCTGTCTGAACATCTGTAGGAGGCTGGCCTGGCTTATAGTGGGTACCTTGTGGTACTTACACCTTGTGCCTGGTCCAGTTATTCCTTATTAGTAGAATAGAGGTGTTTCTAGCAGCTTAGGCTGATAGAGGTAGCTATAGCTGAGCAGCTTAGGCTGAACTAGGAGACATGCAAAGCTCCTACTATACCACTTATATCATATAGCACTATATCACAAGAAACCACAATGCTCAGAGTTACTAAAAATAAAGGTACTTTATTTTAGTGACAATATGCCAAAAGTATCTCAGAGGATACCCTCACTTAGGAGGTAAGTAATATACACAAATTATAT
The DNA here is from genome assembly GCF_031143425.1 of Pleurodeles waltl. Classification (NCBI taxonomy): domain Eukaryota; kingdom Metazoa; phylum Chordata; class Amphibia; order Caudata; family Salamandridae; genus Pleurodeles; species Pleurodeles waltl. The sequence goes on from NC_090444.1 coordinate 425,802,541, forward strand.
GTACACAAACCAAAAATCAGGTAAGTAACAGTCAGAAAACTAGTGCAAACAATGTAGAATCACAATAGGATGCAATAGGTACAAATCGGCCTAAGGGCAACACAAACCATATACTCCAAAAGTGGAATGCGAATTACGAATGGACCCCAGGCCTATGGTAGGTTGTAGAGGGTCGCTTGGACTTTGAGATAACAGTAAGGGTTTCCAAAATACCCCACCACAAGACCCTGAAAAGTAGGAGTAAAGTTACCCTAATACCCCAGAAAGACAGTATAGACGAGATAGGGGTTTCTGCAAGAACAACAACTGCTACCAAAACACTGAAGACAGATTCCTGGACATGAGGACCTGTAAAGGAAGGGGACCAAGTCCAAGAGTCACGCAAGTGTCCAGGGGGGCAGAAGCCCACTAAACCCCGGATGAAGGCGCAAAAGGGCTGCCTCCGAGTGGAAGAAGCCAAAGATTCTGCAACAACAGAAGGTGCCAGGAACTTATCCTTTAGTCAAAAGATGTCCCACGGCGTGCTGGGGGACGCAGAGTTGTTTCCACGCAGAAATACCGCAAACAAGCCTTGCTTGCTGCAAGAGTTGTGGTTGAGGATTTTGGGTGCTGCTGGGGCCCAGGAAGGACCAGGATGTCGCCCCTTGGAGGAGGACACAGAGGGGGCGCTCAGCAACTCAGGAAGCCCTTGCAAAAGCAGGCAGCACCCACAGAAGTACTGGAACAGGCACTTAGAAGACCCGAGGACAGCGGTCGACTCAGAGTCACAAAGGAGGGTCCCACGACGTCGAGGTCCAACTCAGCACGTTAGGCAATGCAGGATGGAGTGCTGGGGACCCAGGCTAGGCTGTGCACAAAGGAAGTCTTGGAAAAGTGCACAGAAGCCCAAGCAGCTGCAGATCACGCAGTCCACAGGATTACTGTCTGGCGTGGGGAGGCAAGGACTTACCTCCACCAAATTTAGACAGAAGGGCCACTGGACTGTGGGAGACACTTGGACCCAGCTCCTGTGTTCCAGGGACCACGCTCGTCAGCATGAGAGGAGACCCAGAGGACCGGTGATGCAGAAGTTTGGTGCCTGCGTTAGCAGGGGAAAGATTCCGTCGACCCACAGGAGATTTTTTCTTGGCTTCCAGTGCAGGGTGAAGGCATACAGCCCTCAGAGCATGCACCACCAGGAAACAGTCGAGAAAGCCGGCAGGATGAGGCGCTACAATGTTGCTGGTAGTCGTCTTCCTACTTTGTTGCAGTTTTGCAGGCGTCCTGGAGCAGTCAGCAGTCGATCCTTGGCAGAAGTCGAAGAGGGAAGTGCTGAGGAACTCTGGTGAGCTCTTGCATTCGTTATCTGAGGAATAGCCCAGAGGATAGACCCTAAATAGCCCAGAACGGAGGATTGGCTACTGAGAAAGGTAAGCACCTATCAGGAGGGGTCTCTGGCGTCACCTGCTGGCACTGGCCACTCAGAGCTGTCCATTGTGCCCCAACACCTCTGCATCCAAGATGGCAGAGGTCTGGGACACACTGGAGGAGCTCTGGGCACCTCCCCTAGGAGGCAAAGACTTACCTCCACCAAATATGGACAGAAGGGCCACTGGACTGTGGGAGACACTTGGACCCAGCTCCTGTGTTCCAGGGACCACGCTCGTCAGGATGAGAGGGGACCCAGAGGACCGGTGATGCAGAAGTTTGGAGTCTGCGTTAGCAGGGGGAAGATTCTGTCGACCCACAGGAGATTTCTTCTTGGCTTCCAGTGTAGGGTGAAGGCAGACAGCCCTCAGAGCATGCACCACCAGGAAACAGTCGAGAAAGCCGGCAGGATGAGGCGCTACAATGTTGCTGGTAGTCGTCTTGCTACTTTGTTGCAGTTTTGCAGGCGTCCTTGAGCAGTCAGTAGTCGATCCTTGGCAGAAGTCGGAGAAGGAAGTGCAGAGGAACTCTGGTGAGCTCTTGCATTCGTTATCTGAGGAATAGCCCAGAGGAGAGACCCTAAATAGCCCAGAAAGGAGGATTGGCTACTGATAAAGGTAAGCACCCATCAGGAGGGGTCTCTGACGTCACCTGCTAGCACTGGCCACTCAGAGCTGTCCATTGTGCCCCAACACCTCTGCATCCAAGATGGCAGAGGTCTGGGACACACTGGAGGAGCTCTGGGCACCTCCCCTAGGAGGCAAGGACTTACCTCCACCAAATTTGGACAGAAGGGCCACTGGACTGTGGGAGACACTTGGACCCAGCTCCTGTGTTCCAGGGACCACGCTCCTCAGGATGAGAGGGGACCCAGAGGACCGGTGATGCAGAAGTTTGGTGCCTGCGTTAGCAGGGGGAAGATTCTGTCGACCCACAGGAGATTTCTTCTTGGCTTCCAGTGCAGGGTGAAGGCAGTCAGCCCTCAGAGCATGCACCACCATTAAACAGTCGAGAAAGCCGGCAGGATGAGGCGCTTCAATGTTGCTGGTAGTCGTCTTGCTACTTTGTTGCAGTTTTGCAGGCGTCCTGGAGCACTCAGCAGTCGATTCTTGGCAGAAGTCGAAGAGGGAAGTGCAGAGGAACTCTGGTGAGCTCTTGCATTCGTTATCTGAGGAATAGCCCAGAGGAGAGACCCTAAATAGCCGAGAAAGGAGGATTAGCTACTGAGAAAGGTAAGCACCTATCAGGAGGGGTCTCTGACGTCACCTGCTGGCACTGGCCACTCAGAGCTGTCCATTGTGTCCCAACACCTCTGCATCCAAGATGGCAGAGGTCTGGGACACACTGGAGGATCTCTGGGCACCTCCCCTGGAAGGTGCTGGTCAGGGGAGTCATGACTCCCCTTTCCTTTGTCCAGTTTCGCGCCAGAGCAGGGCTGGGGGATCCCTGAACCGGTGTAGACTGGCTTATGCAGAGAGGGCACCACCTGTGCCCATCAAAGCATTTCCAGAGGCTGGGGGAAGCTACTCCTCCCCAGCCCTTCACACCTATTTCCAAAGGGAGAGGGTGTAACACCCTCTCTCAGAGGAAATTATTTGTTCTGCCTTCCTGGGACCAGGCTGCCCAGGCCCCAGGGGGGCAGAAACCTGTCTGAGGGGTTGGCAGCCGCTGCAGTGGAGACCCCAGAAAGCAAGTTTGGCAGTACCCAGGTTCTGTGCTAGAGACCTTGGATGAATGGAATTGTCACCCCCAATACCAGAATGGTATTGGGGGTGACAATTTCATGATCCTAGACATGTTAAATGGCCATGTTCGGAGTTACCATGGTGACGCTACATATAGGTATTGACCTATATGTAGTGCATGCGTGTAATGGTGTCCCCGCACTTACAAAGTCCGGGGAATTTGCCCTGAACAATGTGGGAGCACCTTGGCTAGTGCCAGGGTGCCCACATAATAAGTAACTTTGCACCTAACCTTCACCAAGTGAGGGTTAGACATATAGGTGACTTATAAGTTACTTATGTGCATTGAAAAATGGCTGTGAAATAACATGGACGTTATTTCACTCAGGCTGCAGTGGCAGTCCTGTGTAAGAATTGTCTGAGCTCCCTATGGGTGGCAGAAGAAATGCTGCAGTCCATAGGGATCTCCTGGAACCCCAATACCCTGGGTACTTAGGTACCATATACAAGGGAATTATAAGGGTGTTCCAGTATGCCAATGAGAATTGGTCAAATTAGTCACTAGCTTGCAGTGACAATTTTAAAAGCAGAGAGAGCATAAACACTGAGGTTCTGGTTAGCAGAGCCTCAGTGATACAGTTAGGCACCACACAGGGAACACATATAGGCCATAAACTTATGAGCACTGGGGTCCTGGCTAGCAGGATCCCAGTGACACATATCAAACACACTGACAACATAGGGTTTTCACTATGAGAACTGGGCCCTGGCTAGTAGGATCCCAGTGAGACAGTAAAAACACCCTGACATATACTCACAAACAGGCCAAAAGTGGGGGTAACAAGGCTAGAAAGAGGCTACCTTCCTACAACATCTCTTCCTCTTCTCTGCCTCGCTCTACTTCTGACTATGGCCAGAGTACAAGGCTGGCAGTTCGAAGACCGTCAGCCTTGTGGTGGCTGTCAGACTGCCGCTGCTGTGGCGGTCCAAACGCCACATTACAAGGTTGGCAGGCAGACCCGCCAAACTTCTGCCATCCCCGCCAAGATCTCAGATCCCCTCTGGCTGACGGAGGTGCAGGTTGCAATTAGCCAGAGTGTCCCTGAAGTCAGCGCCGCTCTGCTGATTACAACCTTGTTCTCTGTCAGCCGTTTCATGGCGATACCAGTGCCATGAAAAGGCTGGCGAACAGGTGTAGGGAGTCACGGGATGGACCCTGCACTGCCCATGCCCAGGCCCAGAGCATGGGAAGCGCAGGGCTCTCCCTGCCCGGCACCCTCGAAAGGTGCACTGTCTGCTGTGCAGACAGTGCGCATTTCGAGGGTGCTGGTGCCCCCTGCGTGTGGCAGCGTGTGGCAGCATTGCAGCCGGCTCTATTATGAGCCAGCAACAATGCTACTGCCGGATGCCCACTGGGCTGACTGGCGGAAACCTTGTTTGCCGCCAGTCAGCCCAGTGAGAAAGTTGTAATGAGGCCGGCGGGAAGGCTGACCGCACAGTGGCGACCACCACGTCAGGAGTTTGGTGGACAGGTGTTTCCATCCACCAAACTCTTAATCAGCCCCTATGTCTTTCTCTAACCAGTGTCATTTTAAGGATCTTTGAGCCCCGGGAATATATGTGTGACCTTTTCACTGAATATTCTGCGTATGATTAAGCATTGCTTAACATCATGCAGACTTGACTTAGCAGAAAAATAAAGCCATAACTGGAGCTCAGGGCTGCTAAGATCCCTGCTCCCCGATGCCACTAACGGAGCTGCATGATTGACAGCTACACTCTTTTATGAAGCCTACGTAATAGAAAAAATCGAGTTTGTATACCTTGTGATCTGAATGCAGTCCTTCATTTGAAAATAAAATGTAAAGTGCAGGGGCCCAAAAGTTTTTCTTAGCAGCCCACTGTCAACGCTACCGAATGCCGGGGTTGCCAAATAGTGAGGCTGCCTAGCCTTGATCCTCCTCGTGCATCTTTCTTCCACCACCTTCCACTGACTCATCTTTGATTTCTCCCTTAGTCACTGTATTCATATCTATCTCTTCCATCTTCTTATTCGCTTTTCGCTATTCCTCTTATAATTCAGATCGGATGAAAAATACTCCACGGCCTCAAAGGTGCGTGGCAGTGCCCACCACATACTACCACCGGCACAAATTAAGCAGTAGGCCGGTCGGAGCGGTTTATAAGCATTTGTACACGCCCATTCCACTCTCCACTGACGCAATCATCACGTGCGTGTGTGAAGCGGAAGCATCTTGTTAATACGTTTCCAGAACAAATGTTTGCCTCTTCATCCATTTTACGTTTCATTATTAGAGATGCGGGGTGTGGTATTTTTTATCACAGCTTTGGCTACCAGAACCTGTTTTTGAAAACTGTATGACCTTAACTGCTATTTCAGAAAAACAAAGTGTAATGCTGTCTCATACCGACTGGAAAGTACAGAGGCTCCCCAGCGACCTCTTCATTAGAGACCTCAAAATAGGCAGCGAGCTAAGCACTGGAGGCCTAGGGACGTCCTTTAGCTGTTCCCTGGAAACACGATTACCTCATAAGTCATGTTAACAACAGCGCCTTTCACAAGGCACTCGACTGGCATAATTAACGTTCTTATTTTATGAATGTGACCCCAGTGTCCCGAACAATGGAATTCTTCAATCCCCAGCATTTATGGGGTTAAAACCTCCTGCGGCAAGGAAGGCCTGTGGTGGATACCGACAGGTTTATCTCCAGGCTCTAACTAAATGAAGGGCTACCAAAGGCACAACTTACCTGGTTGTAAGCAACAGGGTTAAGCAACAGACTGGTCTCGAGACAAGCAAAAACTGGAAGAGGGAGGGGCACAAGAGTTCTGTCACACTGGCAGGAAATGGAGGACCTGCTTGGGGTGATGTAGTACTTACCCAGGAATATTACTATAAAAACTTTCATTTGGAGGCTAGGGGAGGCTATTCTGTCTCATGATCAAGGCAAACCCATTTAAAACTGAGCAGGTAATAGCGCTCTATGAAACTCCTAAGTAAATCTATTCAGATGTTGGGTGATCAGGTAACAGGGAGGATCAGAGTTGTTTCTTGAAGTCTGATGACACATACTGATAGGGCAAAGGGTAAATTATTTGAGGGAGATGGAGGTATGTGCCAGCAGAAACAGCAAGCAAGTAAGATTTGTAGAAACCAGGAATTTGTCTGACTTGGAGGTGGAGGATACTGTGCTTTAGCAGAATATCTATAATTCTCCCTTGATACAAGTATTGTAGACAGCTTCATCTTTAATAGTTGATTGTGGTCTAGGTGCAGCACCTGTTTAGACACCGGAATGTTACTGTTTCTGCTTTTGCTCTGGTTTATCACTACAACTGTATGCTGCTGTCAAACTTTTTTATAGGCAGGCATTTGGGGCCAGATGTAGGAACCGGTTTGCATGTCGCAAACTGCGAAAAACGCAGTTTGCGACATGCAAAACGGCCATCGCGATGCTGATTCCGACGGTACCGACTCGCAAAATGTGAATCCGACTCACAAATAGGAAGGGGTGTTCCCACCGCGATGTAGAATTGCTTTGGGACCGCAGTTAACACCCACTTGAAGTGGGTGGTAACTTATTCGCAAACGGGAAGGGGTCCCCAGGGGACCCCTTCCCCTTTGTGAATGTCGCTGAAAATATTTTTTTCAGAGCAGGCAGTGGTCCAATGGACCACCGCCTACTCTGAAAAAATGAAACCAAATGGTTTCATTATTTTTTTGAATTGCAACTCGTTTTCCTTTAAGGAAAACGGGCTGCAATAAAAAAAAAAAACTGCTTTATTAAAAAAGCAGTCACAGACATGGAGGTCTGCTGTCTCCACAGGCCACCATCCCTGTGAGTGCAGGGACTCGCTATGGGGTCGCAATTTGCGACCCACTTCATTAATATTCATGAGGTGGGTCTTTGCGACCCCATAGCGAGTCACAGAAGGTGTCTGAGACACCTTTCTGCATACAATTGTGAGAGTTGCAAATTGCGAGTCAGTATGACTCGCAATTTGCAACTCGCAACATTTTCTGTTCCTACATCTGGCCCTTAGAACCTTACCTATAAAGTTGTTTTGCGGTCGCAAAGACTCCAATCTGCAAAAACAAGTCTTGTAACCACAGAACACCACTGGACATTATGTCACAGTTTTGTAAGAGTGAGTAAAGTCTTTCTGATTCATGGAAGGGGTTTTAAAATCCATTACAAATCACACGTAAGAGGAGGCATGAAAGCAGCCCCCCTCCTATTTGGGAGTCACAGTGGAATGTATGAATGATTTGTGACCTCAACTGCAGTTGCAAATCATTGATCAGTTACTGACCCCCCAAATCAGGGTGGTAACTTACTTGTAAAGGGGAAGTTGTCCCCTTGTGACAGTTTCCTCTTTGAGAATAATGCTGCGGCCTCAGGGGAGCAGGCAGTGATTCAGAGGGCCACTACCACTGCCAGGATATGTTTCCGAATGGGAAACGTTTTTTAAAAAGCAGCATTGGTTATTTTAATGGACATGGGCTGTTTAAAAAATGTTTCCAATTTGGAAATACAAACGTATGCAGGAAGATCTGCTGTTGCTTTAAGTGCATTATCTTTGCATTTGCAGCCAACAAAAAGAGATTACAAATTGCTGCTGATGAAGCAGATATGATAATTAAAGACATTTCTGATGATTTATGTGTTTATTAATGAGAAAAATGCATAGAGAAATTAATATTAGAAAATAATGTGTATAATCGAAAATGTGCCCTCCGAGAGTGGTCTCCATGTGTATTATGCTAAATAATGGAAAGATGAATAAGAAAACGTATTAATATATCATAAATGAATGTATAACCCATCTGCAACTATTTGTGATGCAAGCTATTAGTACATAAGTCACACTGCAAATTGCATTCCCATTCATAAACTAGTCAATGTGCAAATTGCAAGTACCTGGTTTGTAAAGGGAAAATACATCAGAGAGCATATAGTCCAGTACTCCTCTCAGAGAGTATGGTATGTTACTATTTCTGATTAATCATTTGCATGGCGTGTATTTTACTGAGCACTGATGAACACTTAAAAACTAGTTTGGAGTGACGCATGCAGTGCTACTCAAGATTGCAGTGTATTTCCACGTAATGGAACCGTACAGTTTATATTATTTTCTTTTGACTTAGAAATCATTAGAGTTCTAGCAGTTATTTCTGTGCAATGCAGGTCCTGAAGATGGTCTTGTTGACTTAATGCACTAGAAACCAAAACTTTGAAGGTAGTTCCACTTCTCACTCCAAATGTTTCAACGAAGAAAGAACTAATCCAAAACTCAGATTTTATATTCTATGGACTATTTGCCTGGTAAGAGTGAGTGATCAAATTATCAAAGGCTGTCACTCAATATATATATATATATATATATATATATATATATATATATATATATATATATATATATACTGTATATATATATATATATATATATATATATATATATATATATATTACCTACTTACTGGCGGTCGCCAGTAGGTTGTTATAGTTAAAACCCTCGCCATGCACTGCTAATTACCTCAGACATTACAGCACTCATGACAACTTCTATAATGTTATTAAATATATAAATGAAGCATTAGCAGGCAAATTAAAAAAGAAAAAACTGCTTGGCGGGGGCGTGAGTTATAGTTACCTTAGGGCATGAGTTATAGTTACTTGAAATAACTCTAGCTATAACTGCTGAATTTCTCTGGTTTTGTACAAGTACATTCAGAACCTAACTATACGTCCCTGTAACCTTTGTTTGTTTCTGTGAATATGTATATATGTAAATACATATATAGATTTTCAATGAAAAAAACAAAGTTAAAGCTTAGCTATAGTTCATGAAACTTAGTTTGGTTTGGTTTGTATACGGAAAATACGTTTCTCGAACTATAGTTAAGCTTTAACTTTGTTTTTTTCATTTAACAGATATATATATATATATATAAATATATATATATATATATATATATATAGATAAATGTGAAATCAAATTATTGTAAGTAGTGGACCTCGTTACACAATCTTTTCAGCTCGCTAGCCAGATATTAACTATAAGTGCTGCAGTATACAAGGTTGTAAACAGCACATGGAAAAGGCATGAGTTTTATTTAATGTAGTGTAGCGTGTGAGGTGACAAGACTGTGTTTGGAGGTGCGTGACTTATAGTAATTTGAAAGTGGTGCATACATTATAAATTGAAGTTAGAATTACAACTTTACAATTTTTAATGTTTGTGTATTTTAAGTTGGGTTTGTATAGAAAGAATACATAAGGTGTTTCTAACTAGAAATTATCCTCAACTTTTGTTTTTTCACTGTAGATATTTTTTTATAAAAATGTTTTTGAAATTGCAGGGTGGAGTGACATTGACTGGTGAGTTGTAAAGTGTTGTAAAGTGGAGTGTAGTACAGTGTCATAGAGTCTTGTGTTGTATAGTGGAGTATTATAGAGTGGAATAGCATGGAGATGAGTGGAGTGACATAGCGTACAGTAAAGTAAAGTGGTAAACAGTGGAGTAGCGTGGTGCGTCACATTGCGGAGAATCGCAGTGGACAGTGGAGTGTCATTGAGTAGCGTATTGTAGAATGATCTAGGGACATATTTAGAGCCTGGCGGCATTACCGCCAAAAAGCATTGGCAGCAGGCCCGAAAAGACCGTCATGTCGGCGGTCTCCCGCCTGCCATATTTTGACGTGTTTGGCTAAACCAAAGACCTCAACAATGAAGTGTACTCCATCGCGCCAACTACATCCCTCAGCCGACGCAGTGGATTCCAATGCTGATGATTAGCACTCCATCGCCATCTTGGCAACGGCATCCCATCAAGCCTATTTAGATCACACAGTTGTGCTGGGGGTGTGTCAGCGGTGGGCCCATTATGGCGGGAGTCAGTTGCGGGACCCGTTCAGTACAGTACTATAGCTGTTGCCACTGGCTGGATGCTAGTAGTCCACACCTGTTGAAAATTGGATAATTGTGAACACCTGCAAAACACACTGTAAAACACATTCCATTTCAGATGATTATCTTTTGCCTTCACACTAAAGCAGACCATTTGAATTCAGGAATTGCCACAAAGGAAACATGTTTTTTCTGTGATACTCTCCATCTGCATTTTTTGTTCGAACCATATTTAGTTGATTTTCCCTCATCTTTTTGGGCACTGGTGTAGTTTTTCTCAATAATTCACTATGGCAGGGAGGATACATCCCTGTTTTTCAGAGGGAAATTTGTCTGTCATGGGGGATGTAATCATTAGAGTAGAGCCACAATTGTTTCAAGCACAAGTCCAAAATACTACCATATCCCAAAAAAGGCAAATGTGGACCAGAAAAGTTGACAAAGTGAATGATGGAGCTAACAGCCTGCACACACAGGAGAAGATTAGGAAGAGGTGGAACGACCCACAGGGGAAAGTTCTTTCACTCGCCTCCAAGCATGACCCGGAAGCCCAGAGGACTGGTGGTGGTTCTCCTCTCCCCCCATTACAACTCTTCCCCTGGGAGGAGAAAGTCTTGCAAATCCTCCATCCTGAAGGCTTGTCTGGTATGCCTTGTGGAGTGCAGAGTGGTAACTCAGACATATGTATGTCTCCATAATTACTAATGGAGTCCTACCCTTAAGTTAGATGTTTAGAATGCTGCAACAACCTTAGCAACACATATATAGCTAATTTTGACTAAACAAAATATGTTGTGTCATACATATTATTATCAGCATGGCTGTAGCTCTCCTTCTAACATAATGCAATATGTATAATCAGATTGTGTGGAGTTCCCCATGGATCAACCCTTGTATTGGCTGTGTCCATTACTGTCAATCAATGTATGTTGTTTTGCTTCCAAAAACAGTTCCAGAACTACATTCATTTTCACAGGTATTTCTAAGTGATATTTTCTCCAAGTTACATCATATCCATATAAGTGCACAAGTTGCAAATGTGTGTTTATCTCCAATATAGTGAATGAAAGTGATATGTGTAACTTACTTTTCACTCAAGTATTGTGTATTGTCTCAATAGATGAATACAACTACCAGGATGCTCTATTTTTGGACCTAAAAAACAATAGTGGAATGTAACGCTGTTCCACTGTAATCTACTTCCATATGTACACCCATTTAAAAAACTAGTGCATTTGACAGTCACCATGTCTTGATATGGATAAAAATATAACTTCCTGTGTATCTCAGCCATGTTGACACCTGCTCACAGCTATAGTGAAATTATGAAAATGCTTACATTATTCATTGTCTCTTGAATCCAAGATATCCAAAAATGTGTTGTGTCATACTGAATAGAATTAGTAGCCGAAAGCATGTTAAATTTTGCTGTCCATATGATGACCAATTACAGCTTCGTGTTCATTATAAACCACTTAGTATCCAATGTATTGCAGCCTGCTATGCCTTGAAAGGGTCCAGTACTCCAATCTACTCACCACTGTGTTGGGTTCAATGTCTGTCACATGTAACCTATAAATCTGAAATAACACTTTGGCATTTCAGGACATCTTTACAAGGTCAGCACTTGAGTTGTCATCTATGTAAATCAGGCAGCATGGGTAAAACAATGAAAATAACACAAATGCCTAATCAGTCTATCACTCTCTTTCAAGTTTTTAGCTTGGCCCTTTTGTAGACAAAGACACCTTAAATGCACAAAGAATATTTTAATTACATATCTTCTGTAACCTTCATAGGTCCACCTGGATGAAGGACAGCTGCCCTAATCTGAATCCGACAAGATTGACATCCTCATCCTGGGATCTTCCTCCTCAGCCTGGGAGGACTCCTGGTGGCTCTCAACACTTGACAGGCATCCCACCCCCTCATAACACACACAAAACCTCAGCATCATTCTCAACTCAGCGCTCACTATGACCAAACAGGTCAACTCCGTCACTTCCACATGCTTATACACCCTCTGAATCCTACAGAAGATTTTCTGATGGATTCCAACCCACTGCCGAAACACTGTGACACTCGCCCTAATCATGAGTAGACTTGACTACGGCAATGCCCTCTATGCCAGCATCTCCAAGAAGAATCTGAGCAAGCTGCAACAAATTCAGAACGGCGCCGCTAGACTTGTCCTGAACATCCCCTGCTGAGAACACATCACAGAACACCTGAAAGACCTCCACTGGCTCACTGTTGAGAAGTGAATCAACGTCAAACTGCTCATACATGTCTACGGAGTCCTCCACAACATCAAACCCACCTACCTTAACCACCGCATTAAATGGTACTCCCCTTCCAGACCTCTCCACGCATACCAGCAGTTGCTCACTAACATACCCCCAATACACCACCATCTGCCAACCAAGACACCTCCACTGCAGCCCAGGAGCAAAACTTCAGTGAGGACTCCAATGCTGCAAGTCAGGATGACCATGAGCCAGCTGGTCCATCTGGTCTTTCTGACCAGACAGCTCCAGTGAGTCAAACTCGGCCCACACCTAGAGCTCCCACCACAGCTGCGACATCTCAGCATGAGGACAACTCTACTTCCTATGCACTGAGGACCTACACGCCAATCGCTTGCCCCCAAGTCTTGGCTCTTGTTGAGACACCAGCAACACAGACCTCCAGTTCTGTCAGGACCCAGTAGTTTGGGGCACACTTCCTCAAGGGCACAGGATAAGGGAAGGGCTCGTGGGTGGGAATCTGTGGGACAGCCAATGGAGGCCACTGGGGTTTTTCTTAGCCAGACCACCATTGACCAAGTCTTGGGATCAGTCCAACAGTCCCAATACATGATGGGTCAGGTTATCACTCGGGTCTGGTAAACAAGGAGATGCAGAGGGGGCACATCTTGAAACTACAGACGCACAATGAAAAAATGAGCTCCCTGACTGGGGTGCTATTTGACATTTACCATCAAATGTGCAGGGCCTTTCCTATACCATCTGCCCCTGTCTGTGATCCCAACACATCTGGACAAAGCACACCACTGCCAGCCACAGACAGGGAAGCCCTGCCACAGGAGGAGCCTGCTCCTCCCACCCCAGTCCCTGCACTCTGTTATACCCCCCCCGGAGAGGACGGTCATTGGGACCAGCAGGAGAGGATGGCAAGACCAACACCACCACCTCCGAGAGACGTAGAACCTAATTTTCTCCTTCTTTGTCTACCATTCATTCTGGACTATTTCATGGACACATTTACCTTTTCTGAGGACAGTTGTATTTTGGATATTGGACTTCAAACTGTTTTTGGCTCCACTACCATGTTTCCAGCCACCACAATAAACAATTTTTTGTTTATTTCATCTGTTTTTATAATACACCTCAGTCTTGTTTTTGTGTTATTATAATAAATGTAATGGACACAGAGTATAAGACTCTTGTTGGATTATTTGTGGGATTTCCTTTGTCATGTCCGTCTTCCACCATCATGCTGTCAAATCATTAGAACATTCATTTGGGAAAACATGTTGTAATTACAAATTGGTAAAGTGTTAACTAATTTATTCAAAGAAAACAAACCCAACTCAGAATGCATTTGGATCATACAAATGTTGGCAACAGGTCCTTGAATAAATGGAATATGAGTTACAAAAAACAGTCCTAGCCCCAATAGTGTGGCTATTCAGGGTTACATGCTCCACGACCTTGAAACCATGGAGGAAAGGGAGTATGCAATGGGAACAAATTAAATAGCCAAACTATCACTGATGCATGACCTCAGTTGGAGCCATGCATCATGTCCTCACAATAGGAATACTGGTTCAATAACACCAATAAACTACCTCGTGGCATTAACAATATTGGAGGCCACATGACTAGTACAGAATACTGTGGCTGTATCTGGTGCAATGACACATTTACCATTCAGTGGTATGCTAACAAAATGTTCTATCACCTATGATGAAACACATTAACAGCTACCTCCACTGTACACAAATTGAAGATTTAGCCAAGGCAATGGAAGAACAGTATGCTAGGGATTTACATACACATGTTGTGAACAATTCAAGCTGCACATATTGCCTTGATGGCAGTATCACACAGAAAACAGGTCAGATGCAATATTCTGAACTTCCATACTATCAGAGTGCAAGTCATCTCTAGGAAAGATATGCCCATCCCGAGTAGAATACTATCCAAGGATCAACACATGTTCACTTTGTACTTCCAAACAGCAACCTATCACAGCAAATGTCACAAAGTCTAAAAGTCCAAATGAAGATGACGTGGTGAAGCACCCTATAACAGAATCATTTTATCACATATTAAATTGAACTCAATAGACAAGAGAACACACATACTTAGCACTAGCACATCTGATCTATGTCAATGACCACAACTCTGATCCACTAACATCTTTGCCTTGAACTTTCCTTACTGATCATTCCTAACAAATTATCATAGTAGACAGATATGTTCCCTAGGTCACAAGTTGTACTCACATTGGAGATTAAACTTTGTAAAGGTAAAGTTACACTCAGGTGAAGTAGTGGGCAATCACATCTTGACGTAAGTCAACTCCTTCTTCTTCACCACTGTCATCTTCAAAGGACATTTCAACATCCTCACCCGGCGGCTCATCACGGTCTCCCTGCTCTGCAATTATAGGGATGTCTCTCCTCAGGGAGATGTTGTTATGAATGCAGCAGGCAAATGATTTGGCACACTTTATCGGTGAGTAGAGGAAGGCTCCACTGGCCTTTCCAGGCATCTAAAACTAGCCTTAGGGAGCCCAAAAGCCTGCTCTACTGGCTTCTATATCCACCCATGGGCCTCACTGAAGCAGACTTCCTCTGGCATTGTTGGATTCCTCAGTGTTACCTATAACCACGGTCTGTTAGGATATGCTGAGTCTCCTACAAGGAAGTAACACATCAACAGATTACACACGTCAAGCCATTGCCCCTTCCTAAACTAGGATTCAGGCAAAAGATCAACATGTCATATTGTACTTACCAACAAGCCAGGCCCTCTCTGGTCCACATTGTGACATCTGCATGGGTATATTACTAATCCGTAGTAAGAATGAATCATGTGTTGACCCAGTGAAGAGGGCACACACAATTGTGATGTATAAGTCAGGTAAGCAGACATTTGCACATTGATGGAATGGAAGTTCTTCTGATTCCGGTAGACATGTTCTCTGGTGTGTGGTGACACCAAGATAATATGTGTGTGTAAAGAAATGGCTCCCTGTTGCAGTTACCCCCCACTTTTTGCCTGATACTGATGCTGACTTGACTGAGAAGTGTGCTGGGACCCTGCTAACCAGGCCCCAGCACCAGTGTTCTTTCACCTAAAATGTACCATTGTTTCCACAATTGGCACAACCCTGGCACCTAGGTAAGTCCCTTGTAACTGGTACCCCTGGTACCAAGGGCCCTGATGCCAGGGAAGGTCTCTAAGGACTGCAGCATGTCTTATGCCACCCTAGGGACCCCTCACTCAGCACAGACACACTGCTTGCCAGCTTGTGTGTGCTGACGGGGAGAAAATGACTAAGTCGACATGGCACTCCCCTCAGGGTGCCATGCCAACCTCCCACTGCCTGTGGCATAGGTAAGTCACCCCTCTAGTAGGCCTTACAGCCCTAAGGCAGGGTGCACTATACCACAGGTGAGGGCATATGTGCATGAGCACTATGCCCCTACAGTGTCTAAGCAAAACCTTAGACATTGTAAGTACAGGGTAGCCATAAGAGTATATGGGCTGGGAGTCTGTCAAAAACGAACTCCACAGCTCCATAATGGCTACACTGAATACTGGGAAGTTTAGTATCAAACTTCTCAGAATAATAAACCCACACTGATGCCAGTGTTGGATTTATTAAAAAATGCACACAGAGGGCATCTTAGAGATACCCCCTGTATTTTACCCAATTGTTCAGTGCAGGACTGACTGGTCTGTGCCAGCCTGCTGCTGAGAGACGAGTGTCTGACCTCATGCGGTGAGAGCCTTTGTGCTCTCTGAGGACAGAAACAAAGCCTGCTCTGGGTGGAGGTGCTTCACACCTCCCCCCTGCAGGAACTGTAACACCTAGCAGTGAGCTTCAAAGGCTCAAGCTTCGTGTTACAATGCCCCAGGGCACTCCAGCTAGTGGAGATGCCCGCCTCCTGGACCCAGCCCCCACTTTTGGCGGCAAGTCCAGGAGAGATAATGAGAAAAACAAGGAGGAGTCACTGACCAGTCAGGACAGCCCCTAAGGTGTCCTGAGCTGAGGTGACTCTAACTTTTAGAAATCCTCCATCTTGCAGATGGAGGATTCCCCCAATAGGATTAGGGATGTGACCCCCTCCCCTTGGGAGGAGGCACAAAGAGGGTGTACCCACACTCAGGGCTAGTAGCCATTGGCTACTAACCCCCCAGACCTAAACACGCCCTTAAATTCAGTATTTAAGGGCTTCCCTGAACCTAAAGATTTAGATTCCTGCAACAACAAGAAAAGGACTGCCTAGCTGAAAACCCCTGCAGAGGAAGACCAGAAGACAACAACTGCCTTGGCTCCAGAAACTCACCGGCCTGTCTCCTGCCTTCCAAAGAACTCTGCTCCAGCGACGCCTTCCAAAGGGACCAGCGACCTCTGAATCCTCTGAGGACTGCCCTGCTTCGACGACGACAAGAAACTCCCGAGGACAGCGGACCTGCTCCAAAAAGACTGCAACTTTATCCAAAGGAGCAGCTTTAAAGAACCCTGCAATCTCCCCGCAAGAAGCGTGAGACTTGCAACACTGCACCCGGCGACCCCGACTCGGCTGGTGGAGAACCAACACCTCAGGGAGGACCCCCGGACTACTCTACGACTGTGAGTACCAAAACCTGTCCCCCCTGAGCCCCCACAGCGCCGCCTGCAGAGGGAATCCCGAGGCTTCCCCTGACCGCGACTCTCTGAAACCTAAGTCCCGACGCCTGGAAAAGACCCTGCACCCGCAGCCCCCAGGACCTGAAGGACCGGACTTTCACTGCAGAAGTGACCCCCAGGAGTCCCTCTCCCTTGCCCAAGTGGAGGTTTCCCCGAGGAAGCCCCCCCTTGCCTGCCTGCAGCGCTGAAGAGATCCCTTGATCTCTCATTGACTTCCATTGCGAACCCGACGCTTGTTCTAACACTGCACCCGGCCGCCCCCGCGCCGCTGAGAGTGAAATTTCTGTGTGGGCTTGTGTCCCCCCCGGTGCCCTACAAAACCCCCCTGGTCTGCCCCCCGAAGACGCGGGTACTTACCTGCTGGCAGACTGGAACCGGGGCACCCCCTTATCTCCATTGAAGCCTATGCGTTTTGGGTCCCCACTTTGAACTCTGCACCTGACCGGCCCTGAGCTGCTGGTGTGGTAACTTTGGGGTTGCTCTGAACCCCCAACGGTGGGCTACCTTGGACCAAGAACTGAACCCTGTAAGTGTCTTACTTACCTGGTAAAACTAACAAAAACTTACCTCCCCCAGGAACTGTGAAAATTGCACTGTCCACTTTTAAAATAGCTATTTGTGAATAACTTGAAAAGTATACATGCAATTGAAATGATTCAAAGTTCCTAATGTACTTACCTGCAATACCTTTCAAACAAGATATTACATGTTAAATTTGAACCTGTGGTTCTTAAAATAAACTAAGAAAATATATTTTTCTATACAAAACCTATTGGCTGGATTTGTCTCTGAGTGTGTGTACCTCATTTATTGTCTATGTGTATGTACAACAAATGCTTAACACTACTCCTTGGATAAGCCTACTGCTCGACCACACTACCACAAAATAGAGCATTAGTATTATCTATTTTTACCACTATTTTACCTCTAAGGGGAACCCTTGGACTCTGTGCATGCTATTCCTTACTTTGAAATAGCACATACAGAGCCAACTTCCTACATTGGTGGATCAGCGGTGGGGTACAAGACTTTGCATTTGCTGGACTACTCAGCCAATACCTGATCACACGACAAATTCCAAAATTGTCATTAGAAATTGATTTTTGCAATTTGAAAAGTTTTCTAAATTCTTAAAAGTCCTGCTAGGGCCTTGTGTTAGTCCCTGTTAGCATTTCTTTTAGAGTTTAAAAGTTTGTTAAAAGTTTGAATTAGATTCTAGAACCAGTTTTAGTTTCTTAAAAAGTATTCCAACTTTTAGAAGCATAATGTCTAGTACAGATGTGAATGTGGTGGAACTCGACACCACACCTTACCTCCATCTTAAGATGAGGGAGCTAAGGTCACTCTGTAAAATAAAGAAAATAACAATGGGCCCCAGACCTTCCAAACTACAGCTCCAGGAGCTGCTGGCAGAGTTTGCAAAGGCCAACCCCTCTGAGGATGGCAACACAGAGGATGAAGATAGTGACTTGGAGGGTGATTCCCCCCCACCAGTCCTATCTAGGGAGAACAGGGCTTCTCAAGCCCTGACTCCAAAAATAATAGTCAGAGATGCTGGTTCCCTCACAGGAGAGACCAACACCTCTGAAATCACTGAGGATAACTCCAGTGAAGAGGACATCCAGTTAGCCAGGATGGCCAAAAGATTGGCTTTGGAAAGACAGATCCTAGCCATAGAAAGGGAAAGACAAGAGATGGGCCTAGGACCCATCAATGGTGGCAGCAACATAAATAGGGTCAGAGATTCTCCTGACATGTTGAAAATCCCCAAAGGGATTGTAACAAAATATGAAGATGGTGATGACATCACCAAATGGTTCACAGCTTTTGAGAGGGCTTGTGTAACCAGAAAAGTGAACAAATCTCACTGGGGTGCTCTCCTTTGGGAAATGTTCACAGGAAAGTGTAGGGATAGACTCCTCACACTCTCTAAAAAAGATGCAGAATCTTATGACCCCATGAAGGGTACCCTGATTGAGGGCTTTGGATTCTCCACTGAGGAGTATAGAATTAGATTCAGGGGGGCTCAAAAATCCTCGAGCCAGACCTGGGTTGATTATGTTGACTACTCAGTGAAAACACTGGATGGTTGGGTAACTGGAAATGAAGTGTATGACTATGTTGGGCTTTATAATTTGTTTATGAAAGAACACATTTTAAGTAACTGCTTCAATGAAAAGTTGCATCAGTATCTGGTAGACCTAGGTCCAATTTCTCCCCAAGAATTGGGAAAGAAGGCAGACCACTGGGTCAAGACTAGGGTAACCAAAACTTCCACTGGGGGTGACCAAAAGAAAGGGGTTACAAAGCCTCCCCAGGAGAAAGTGGGTGACACTAGAAACAAAGAAAAAGAGTCCCCTGTAGGCCCCCAAAAACCAGACCAGGTGGGTGGGCCCAGAGACACAACCCAAAACAAAGGTGGGTACCAGGGTAAGAGCTGGGATGCCACTAAGGCATGGTGCCATAACTGTAAACAGACAGGGCACCACACCAAGGACACTTCTTGTCCCAAAAACAAACCCCCTAGCAAAATCCCAGGGGTGACCAGTGTAGCCATTGGGGATGACTCCTCAGATGAGGAGGTCTTCATAGCCTTCAACTGGAAAAAGGGCCCAACAGGTGAGTTGGAGATTCCAGAGGGAAGTAGACACTTCCACCACCTACTGGTGAATGGAATCCCAGCCACTGCCCTGAGAGACACTTGTGCCAGTCACACTATTGTGCATGACAGGCTGGTGTTCTCAAACCAGTACATCCCAGGTGAGATGGCCAGAGTAAGAGTTAGCCCAGACAGGGTCACTGATAGGCCTGTGGCTTTTGTGCCCATAGAAGTGGGTGGGACTTTTAGCTGGAGAAGGGTGGTAGTCAGTACAGACCTCCCCCTTGATTGTCTCCTTGGAAATGACTACCCCGAGGTTAGTCAGAGCCCAAGAGAGGAACTGGTCCAGTGCCAGTCCTCTCCCAAGAATTCTGGAGTGCCTGCCTCTGCAGTAAATGCAAGTAGGCCCCAGAAGAAAAAGAAAAGGAAACAGAGTAGGAAAGGTGGACAACCTTTAGCCAAGGTTCCAGCAAGCCAAGGAGATTCTGCTCCAGTAGGGGAGAACTCCAAAAGTGGCTCTGATAAAGTCCAACCTGACCCACAAGAAGTCCTGGCTAGTCAGGCAACTGTTAAGCCTGAGTGGGTGGCTCCTCAGCTAACAGAAGAAAGAGTGGAAGAAGGGTGTTTACTACAAGATGTGGTAACCCCCCACTCTAATACAGCAGACAGGCACCCTGAACCCAAAGAAGCCTGTAACTTAGCCCCTTCCCTTGTAGGTGAAGAGCTAAAGGTGTGGTTCTGGGCACTGATAGCTGTCAGTGGCCTCTGCTGGGTGTTAGCCTTTATGGCTGCACTATCCTTGGCATGGTGGTCTGACCCCATGCCAAATAGCAAGTTAGGCCCCCTGACCCTGTTGGTCATGGTGGGGTTACTCCAGCTCTGGGTAACCTCTTTGGGTAAGCTAGGGGTGACCCTGGCTAAGATAAGATTAGCAGAGGTGGATACCTCTAACCCCAAAATAGAGAGAATGGGTGAAGACATAAAAAGCACAGACAAGAGGCAGTTCAGACTAGGTCCTATCACTGTGGAAGTGGGTCAGTTCCCCAGAGGGAATGACCTGAACAGGAGGATGTAAGGCAGAGTAGGCCCTGCAACAAACCAGCCTATTTCCTCTACTCTTCCTCGCCTGACAGACTAGGAAGACTCTCCCAGCTTTGGCTGAGTCTCCTGGCCTGTGGGCTGGGGGGGGCTTGTGTAAAGAAATGGCTCCCTGTTGCAGTTACCCCCCACTTTTTGCCTGATACTGATGCTGACTTGACTGAGAAGTGTGCTGGGACCCTGCTAACCAGGCCCCAGCACCAGTGTTCTTTCACCTAAAATGTACCATTGTTTCCACAATTGGCACAACCCTGGCACCTAGGTAAGTCCCTTGTAACTGGTACCCCTGGTACCAAGGGCCCTGATGCCAGGGAAGGTCTCTAAGGGCTGCAGCATGTCTTATGCCACCCTAGGGACCCCTCACTCAGCACAGACACACTGCTTGCCAGCTTGTGTGTGCTGATGGGGAGAAAATGACTAAGTCGACATGGCACTCCCCTCAGGGTGCCATGCCAACCTCCCACTGCCTGTGGCATAGGTAAGTCACCCCTCTAGTAGGCCTTACAGCCCTAAGGCAGGGTGCACTATACCACAGGTGAGGGCATATGTGCATGAGCACTATGCCCCTACAGTGTCTAAGCAAAACCTTAGACATTGTAAGTACAGGGTAGCCATAAGAGTATATGGGCTGGGAGTCTGTCAAAAACGAACTCCACAGCTCCATAATGGCTACACTGAATACTGGGAAGTTTAGTATCAAACTTCTCAGAATAATAAACCCACACTGATGCCAGTGTTGGATTTATTAAAAAATGCACACAGAGGGCATCTTAGAGATACCCCCTGTATTTTACCCAATTGTTCAGTGCAGGACTGACTGGTCTGTGCCAGCCTGCTGCTGAGAGACGAGTGTCTGACCTCATGCGGTGAGAGCCTTTGTGCTCTCTGAGGACAGAAACAAAGCCTGCTCTGGGTGGAGGTGCTTCACACCTCCCCCCTGCAGGAACTGTAACACCTAGCAGTGAGCTTCAAAGGCTCAAGCTTCGTGTTACAATGCCCCAGGGCACTCCAGCTAGTGGAGATGCCCGCCTCCTGGACCCAGCCCCCACTTTTGGCGGCAAGTCCAGGAGAGATAATGAGAAAAACAAGGAGGAGTCACTGACCAGTCAGGACAGCCCCTAAGGTGTCCTGAGCTGAGGTGACTCTAACTTTTAGAAATCCTCCATCTTGCAGATGGAGGATTCCCCCAATAGGATTAGGGATGTGACCCCCTCACCTTGGGAGGAGGCACAAAGAGGGTGTACCCACACTCAGGGCTAGTAGCCATTGGCTACTAACCCCCCAGACCTAAACACGCCCTTAAATTCAGTATTTAAGGGCTTCCCTGAACCTAAAGATTTCGATTCCTGCAACAACAAGAAGAAGGACTGCCTAGCTGAAAACCCCTGCAGAGGAAGACCAGAAGACAACAACTGCCTTGGCTCCAGAAACTCACCGGCCTGTCTCCTGCCTTCCAAAGAACTCTGCTCCAGCGACGCCTTCCAAAGGGACCAGCGACCTCTGAATCCTCTGAGGACTGCCCTGCTTCGACGACGACAAGAAACTCCCGAGGACAGCGGACCTGCTCCAAAAAGACTGCAACTTTATCCAAAGGAGCAGCTTTAAAGAACCCTGCAATCTCCCCGCAAGAAGCGTGAGACTTGCAACACTGCACCCGGCGACCCCGACTCGGCTGGTGGAGAACCAACACCTCAGGGAGGACCGCCGGACTACTCTACGACTGTGAGTACCAAAACCTGTCCCCCCTGAGCCCCCACAGCGCCGCCTGCAGAGGGAATCCCGAGGCTTCCCCTGACCGCGACTCTCTGAAACCTAAGTCCCGACGCCTGGAAAAGACCCTGCACCCGCAGCCCCCAGGACCTGAAGGACCGGACTTTCACTGCAGAAGTGACCCCCAGGAGTCCCTCTCCCTTGCCCAAGTGGAGGTTTCCCCGAGGAAGCCCCCCCTTGCCTGCCTGCAGCGCTGAAGAGATCCCTTGATCTCTCATTGACTTCCATTGCGAACCCAACGCTTGTTCTAACACTGCACCCGGCCGCCCCCGCGCCGCTGAGAGTGAAATTTCTGTGTGGGCTTGTGTCCCCCCCGGTGCCCTACAAAACCCCCCTGGTCTGCCCCCCGAAGACGCGGGTACTTACCTGCTGGCAGACTGGAACCGGGGCACCCCCTTATCTCCATTGAAGCCTATGCGTTTTGGGCACCACTTTGAACTCTGCACCTGACCGGCCCTGAGCTACTGGTGTGGTAACTTTGGGGTTGCTCTGAACCCCCAACGGTGGGCTACCTTGGACCAAGAACTGAACCCTGTAAGTGTCTTACTTACCTGGTAAAACTAACAAAAACTTACCTCCCCCGGGAACTGTGAAAATTGCAGTGTCCACTTTTAAAATAGCTATTTGTGAATAACTTGAAAAGTATACATGCAATTGAAATGATTCAAAGTTCCTAATGTACTTACCTGCAATACCTTTCAAACAAGATATTACATGTTAAATTTGAACCTGTGGTTCTTAAAATAAACTAAGAAAATATATTTTTCTATACAAAACCTATTGGCTGGATTTGTCTCTGAGTGTGTGTACCTCATTTATTGTCTATGTGTATGTACAACAAATGCTTAACACTACTCCTTGGATAAGCCTACTGCTCGACCACACTACCACAAAATAGAGCATTAGTATTATCTCTTTTTACCACTATTTTACCTCTAAGGGGAACCCTTGGACTCTGTGCATGCTATTCCTTACTTTGAAATAGCACATACAGAGCCAACTTCCTACAGTGTGCCATCTATTGCGCCAACCACATGCGGTATTCCACCAAAAGCATAAAATTCTCCCTTCACAGTGGTCAAATCCTGTAATTGTGGAAATTGCATGTAGTTGTTGATGTTTTTCATCAAGGAAGCAATGACTTCTTGTAGCACACCACTGAAAGTTGGTTGGGACATGCCCCCAGAAACTGCCACAGTATATTAAAAGGTGCTAGTGGCTACAAAATGCAGTACTGCCTTGAGTATTATTATTGGTGTTATGGCTTTTAAATTCATATTGTGAGACAGGAGATCAAGCTCTCACTGCCGACACAAATCCAAGATAGTTTGCCTATTTAGACAATATTACTTGATGACCTCCCTTCCCTACATGGTTGCAAGGTCTGGAAAGGGCAGTAACATCTGAGGCTACAGCTTCCTACCAGTGGCTGGTTTCAGGCGTATATATGTATGGAAAAGAAGAGATCAGATTAAATGCTTACACCATACTTTTAATGTCAACACACATGTGACTTCTTGGTAATATTAGAAATGTCATTGGGTAATACATGAGCACACACTGACATCAATTATTTGTACTTCAAAAATGTAAATAAAAGATTTATTTGAATGTTTTTGTCATTATGTGCAAATAATACCTTTGAACGGTGTTATTTGCATAGACTTTTTTTTAAATACAGTCAAAGGAGGTAGTACTTCCCCCGCTGCACTTTCGATGTGAAACACAGTCAAGGTCCATATTTTAATGTGTCATATCTTTCCAAGAAAGGTGCTGTTTGCATCTGACATTTAGAAGTGCACAAACCTCCATTTAGAGTGATGGTCATGCACGGACAATTAAAAAATGCACAGCTGCACACCCTAAAATGGCGGCTGCCTGACCTTGCAGTCAGGACATTGGCTACCCGATGACCGTCAGCCAAAGCTGACTGCACAGTAGGTGGCAGCCTTCACAATGGGCCCTGCCATAGGCTAACGTGTGTGATGACTATTCACGAAAGCCAATGACTGTGTCCGTCTCTGTCATGGATCGCGGCTGACGTGTACTTGTATGCCGCACTGTGAAAAAACACCCACTTGCCTCCTAACACTGCAGCCATCAAGAGCTCCTCGTTTTTTGCTTGCTGCTGTTACTGACTTCTAGGAGCCAGGATGCTGGGCAAAGCAGGTGACATGGCCACTGCCTTCTTCCCTGAGGAGCTGAAGCTCCTTGCCAGAGAAGTTCTGTGCCTGTACAGTTAACTCTATTGGACCCCAGAGAAACAAGTACTTGTTTGATTGGGGAATGTCTGACTGAGTAACCTCTTCCTTTTTGATTCACAGGCTATTTGGTTCCTTTTTGGTAATGAGGCTAGGGTTGTGATTGGAGTTGACAGAATGATTAAGCTGGGACAGATTTTTTTTTAAATGTCTGAAATGTCTGTGTATGGCAATGTTAAGTTACCTGAAAGTAGAAGCTGTAATGTGTGTCCATGTAACACATACATCCTATTTCATCAGCACAAACTGCAGGCCACTGACTACTAGTGGCCAGTGGACTGTGTACCAGTAGTATGGCTGACAACATACAGTCAATATTGAAATGAAAGTGATGTTGAGGAAAAAATGTAGAGGGTCTGGAGTTGTCTGATGCTGTAGTCACAAGGGCTTCCAGCACATATTGGGGGTGATTCTGACCGCGGCGGTCGGCGGTCGCCGGCCGCCAAACGGTTCCCGCCGAAAGACCGCTCCGCGGTCAAAAGACCGCGGCGGTCATTCTGGCTTTCCCGCAGGGCCGGCGGGCGACCGCCAGAAGACCGCCGACCGGCCCAGCGGGAAAGCCCCATCAACAAGGAAGCCGGCTCAGAATTGAGCCGGCGGAGTTGAAGGGGTGCGACGGGTGCAGTGGCACCCGTCGCGATTTTCACTGTCTGCACAGCAGACAGTGAAAATCTTTGTGGGGCCCTCTTACGGGGGCCCCTGCAGTGCCCATGCCATTGGCATGGGCACTGCAGGGGCCCCCAGGGGCCCCTCGACACCCCATACCGCCATCCTGTTCCTGGCGGGCGAACCGCCAGGAACAGGATGGCGGTATGGGGTGTCAGAATCCCCATGGCGGAGCAGCAAGCTGCGCCGCCATGCGGATTCCCATGGGCAGCGGAAAGTCGGCGGTACACCACCGGCTTTCCGCTTCTGGCCGCGGCTGTACCGCCGCGGTCAGAATGCCCTGCGGAGCACCGCCAGCCTGTTGGCGGTGCTACCGCCAACCTCCGCCCTGGCGGTAATTACCGCCAGGGTCAGAATGACCCCCATTGTGTATTAGGTTGCTCTGTATGGTTTAGACCTGTCATGAAGCCACATATAGGTGAACTTATTTTAGGTGCAGAAAGTTCAGATGACATTGGCCACCATCATCCATCCTAGTCTACCCCATTCCAGAACACACTCGCTCAACCAACCCACAAATCCTTGCCCTCATTGACATATAGCAGCCCTTCTGTTTTGCCCTCAGTCACTGTATGTGATGCAGACCATCGGTTCTGACTCTTGGGAGTTTTGGCAGGAAGTCAATGTAGCTGTGAGTATGATTATGTTCAAGGATTGTACATGTGGTTTGGCCTTTAGTAGCTCACAATGATTGTGAGTAATCAGGGGTGGCTCTCACAATAGGACTGGTTGCATAGCACTGGCCAAGATGATGATGTAGGCCTAATTTGATAACATGAGAAGCTAGCAAGTAATGATAGTGCACATGAGATCACTGCAAATCAGCATTTTGTCTCTACCTGTAACAATTTGCTGGTAAAAAAAATCTAGTAACTGTTCGGTGAATATATGTGTGAATTTCCAACATGTAATGTCACAGCAGTACTGCCCAACAGTAACACTAAATTTGCTTTTCTTTTTCTTTTATGTCATCTATACAGGTAATGCCCATCAGAAGCGGGAAATCTGGAAAGCCATCACAAAGAAGGTGCTGACCCTGGGGATCAACAAGCGGCATAGGCTGCACTGTCAGAAGAGATGGGAGGACCTGCTCTGGGCAACAAGAAAGTCAGCCAAGAGCCAAATCAGGCAGTCTTCTCAGCGATCCAGGTGGGTGCGCCACACCCTGACCCGCCTAATTGCCTGCATCCTTGCAGTGGCTTCCCCAGAGCTTGATGGGCAGTTGAGGGCCTAACAGCAGCAACAAGGGGGTAAGTCATTGTCTATAGATATTGTTGTGGTTAAACCTATTTACTTTCCAGCTATATTGTTTGCCACCAACTGTGAGGACACTTTAAAAACCCATTAGGATTTCTGGAGATGTAAGCTGATCAGACACTGTCTGATGCTTTATGTGTACTATTGCTTTGTGCCGAAGGGTGCCATTAGACCCCTCCTCACAAGGCAAGTACTGTTGTGGGCAGACACATGGCTGCCATTATTTTCTCGAAGACATGAGTGACAGTTTCACAAAACATGCTCCATGTCATGATTGTGTCAGGTGTGATGGTATATCACAAATGTGTGTAATGAATGTAGGCTTCATTACTGGTAACTGTGGCAAACTGCACAATTAAAAAGAAAGCAGCTGACATATCAGACTTGACATTGCTAAATTGGTGCTATGACAACGTGAGAATGTGCATCTGCACCAAAAGTATTGCTATTCTGTGTACAGTGACATCATTCCTTATCTGACACATTTGAAAGTAGTTAGTAAGTTAATGTGGATAGTAGCAGGTGGACCTGAGCCCTTAGTCCTTCACAAATGTGCATGTAAGCCAGTCTGGTAGCCAACGTGAGTTTCTATGCCAAACTGTATTGATAGCAACAGACAGGAATGTGTCCATATTGGTGAGAGTTGTGTGTCCCACAGACAACATTTTGGTGTTCTTAGTCCTGCCCAGTGGGGAAACTGATGATGTAGAGCAATGCAATACTGAAAGGGACATTTGCATATGGAAGGTAACATCACATAGAGGTCCCATTTTGAGCAAACAATTTCCATCCAAAAATCTTCGCCTTTGGGAGAAGAGAATCAGGTTAGCTCTGTACTGCAGTGGTTCAGAAATGTAGCCAGGCCTATGTGTTCACTCATGCTGTTGAAGCCCTATGTGATGGAGTGAACTATAAGGTAATAAGTGACAAAGGCATACATGATATGGACGCCTAGATGGGGGGATTACTGAACGTGTTGCAAATGTTGTGAAATGCACCTTGATGTCCAATTGTATTCTCCCAGATACACTATGGTGGTCATTCTGACCTCGGCGGTAAAAGGCGCCTACCGCCGGTCAGAAATCCTCCATAATCCCGCCGCGGTCGCGGAAACCCGCCACGGTCATTCTGACCCGCAGAAGGCAAACCTCCGAAAATCCGACCGCCACAACAGACCGCCAGACCAGCGGTCGGCGGAAAGGTGGAGGTGACCAAACCTCCACCACCACGCCAACAGAAATACGCCCATCCCATTACGACCCACGAATCCACGCGGCGGTCATTCAAACGCAGTATTCCATTGGCGGGACACACCGCCGCGGTCAGAATACACACAAACGAACAAAACTCAGCCACATTGGACGATTTGAATCCCACACACCTGATACACATACACACACCACTCCCACACACCCACACAATACAATATAAAACACACACCCACATCACCCACAAACCCCTACGCTCAAAAATTCGTCAAGAAGGCAAGAGCGAGACACCAGCATCCAAAAAATAACAGCCACAGCCACTCAACACCATCACCCACACACTATCCACACACAAAACAACACACACCACCACACTCAACTCACTTAAATACACATACTCCACCCCACACATCATACACACCACCCCATGGCACCCCAAAGACAACCCCGCTTCACAGACGAAGAACTCAGGGTCATGGTGGAGGAAATCGTTCGGGTAGAGCCCCAGCTGTTCGGCACACAGATACAATACACCAGCATTGCCCGGAGGACGGAGCTATGGCAGAGGATTGTCGACAGGGTGAACGCAGTGGGACAGCACCCCAGAAATCGGGAAGACATCAGGAAGCGATGGAACGACCTACGGGGGAAGGTGCGTTCCATGGTATCCAGGCACAACATCGCCGTGCAGAAGACTGGCGGAGGACCCCCACCTCAACCCCCACAATTCACATCATGGGAGGAGGAAGTCTTGAACATCCTGCATCCTGACGGCCTCGCAGGAGTCGGCGGAGGAATGGATACTGGTAAGTTGAAGCTTCAATACTGCTTCCCCCCCACCTGCATGCCAAATCAGACCCCAAACCTCACCCCCATCCTCGAACCCCACCCTCACCCCCACCCCCATCGTCACCCCCACCCTCACCCCCACCACCATCCTCACCCCCACCACCATCCTCACCCCCACCCCCAGCACACCTATTCCCCGCCAATGTCTCACCATCACAACCCACACATCCCAAAACCTAGGCCTGCATGCGTCCACTAAGCATGGACACCCATCACCAAAGCATGCCCAATGCATATACACATCCCCCCCACAAGCCACCCTCACCAAAGCCCCCACACACAAATGCCAGCACTTGGGGACACGAGAACCCACAGATACACCCATATGCCACACATTGAAACTATAACCATACCTCTATACCCCTGCAGGACCCGACCGTCAACACACCGCGGCGGAGGGGCCAGAATTCTCCACACCCCCCACCCAAGAGGCCGTCAGCGATGACAGCAGCTCTGTCGACCTGGACACCGATGACCAGCCCGGACCATCGGGGACCTCTGGACAGTCGGTTCCCCTCACACAGGCCCAGGCCACTACAGACCCAAACCCCTCTGGGAACACCAGCACAGCTCCCACCCAGCGGGCCCATGCCTCTGTCTCCAGGGCGCGTCAATCTGCGGTGTGTCTACCACTACAGGGCACCCAGGATAAACCACCACCCCAACAACAACAGGGACCTGGGGGCAGTGGTAGTGGGCACACCGGCCAGGGGGCAGAGGCCCAGGGAAACAGGGGAACTCGGAGGGCAGCTGTGCGACAGGGGGGGGAGGAGAGGCCCAGGGAACCCACTCTCCACGAGGTCCTCACCACCATCATGGGAGCATACAACCGCTCCCAGGAGACGATGGCGACGGTACTGGCCCGGTTCCAGGAGATCCAGGTGCTGCAGGAGGAACACTATCGGGGGTACAGGGAGGACATCAGAGCCATCAACACCACCCTGGTTACCATGGTAGGGCTGCTGCAGGACCTCGTCAACAACAGGGCGGACACTGAACAACACCCAAGGGCCCCTGCCAAAAGCCTGGACCAAGAACAGCCAACCACCTCCGCCGGCGCTAGTGGACAGGAGGCCCCCGCACAGCAGCAGCCCACCAGACCCCCACCTCCTGCAGGAGAAGAACCACCCCGCAAGAGGGCCCTGAGATCTCGCAAGAAGACAGAGTAGGATGTCAAGACCCCCGCCAGCAATGGATACCACCTGATGTCATCCCACTGTCCCACATAGTCACCCTGTCCATCCTTGAACTGCCCATGCTCCATCTCTCCACAGGCCTCTGGACAATGCACCTGTGTGACTGTTACTCTGGACTCTGCCATGGACATTCCTTCACCATAGCCCCCACCCACTTGAAACCACCCATCCCATTTTGAGCACTTAAATAAACACCTATTTTGCACCAAAATATCTGGAGTCTGGCTGTGATTTCAATAGATTGTAATTGACATGACAGTGCAAATATGTCCTTGTACATGGTGAAGTCAACAAACAGCTGCCACAAAGCTGTAGTCCATGGGGAAACGAAGCACAGGACTCGTAGTGGGGACCCCAGATCTGAAATAGGGAGGGAAAAGCCAAAACTCAGTCATCATACACTGGGGCAAATAGACAGGCAGCAGAGATGCTGGAGAGTAGTTAACTTTTACTAAATTATCTTTGAAATGTTACCTGTGTCCTATTGGAAGTACTGTTCAATGATTCTGTCCCTGTTGTCTGTTTCAGCCCCGTCGTCTTCCTCCTCGTCACTCTCCTCAGGTTCCACCGCTGCCACAACACCACCGTCTCGACCATCCTCCTGCAGGAAAGGCACCTGGCGGCGCAAAGCCAGGTTGTGAAGCATGCAGCAGGCCACGATGATGTGACACACCTTCTTAGGTGAGTACATTAGGGATCCACCTGTCATATGCAGGCACCTAAACCTGGCCTTTAGGAGGCCAAAGGTGCGTTCGATCACCCTCCTAGTACGCCCATGGGCCTCATTGTACCGTTCCTCTGCCCTGGTCCGGGGATTCCTTACTGGGGTCAGTAGCCACGACAGGTTGGGGTACCCAGAGTCCCCCACTAGCCATACACGGTGTCTCTGTAGCTGTTCCATCACGTAAGGGATGCTGCTATTCCTGAGGATGTAGGCGTCATGCACTGACCCTGGGAATTTGGCATTTACATGCGAGATGTACTGGTCAGCCAAACACACCACCTGGATGTTCATTGAATGGTAATTTTTTCTGTTCCTGTACACCTGCTCCCTGTCTCTTGGGGGAACCAAAGCCACATGGGTCCCATCAATGGCACCAATTACGTTGGGAATATGTCCAAGGGCGTAGAAATCACCCTTCACTGTAGCCAATTCGCCCACCTCAGGGAAAATGATGTAGTTCCTCACGGATTTCATCAGGGCAGACAACACTCTGGATAACACCTTCGAAAACATGGGCTGAGACATCCCAGAAGCAATTCCCACGGTTGTCTGAAATGACCCACTTGCCAAGAAATGTAGTACTGACATGACCTGCACCAGAGGGGGAATCCCTGTGGGTTGGCGGATGGGGGACATCAGGTCGGGCTCCAGCTGGGCACACAGTTCATGGATAGTGGCACGGTTAAGACGGTAGGTCAGGATAATGTGGCGTTCTTCCATTGTCGACAGGTCCACCAGCGGTCGGTACACAGGAGGATTCATCCGTCTCCTCGCCCAACCCAGCGGACGGTGCCTAGGAAGGACAACATGGAGCACACAGTCAAGCAACCCACAGGTACGTACTCACAGCTAGCACAGTATACGATTCTCTATGCAGTGAATGGCGTGTCTGAGTGGCTATGCAAGGCCTAGGCCTGTGTGACGCAGTTGAAATTGAGCCATGTGGGCCCTGGAAATGGCGGCTGCCTGACCTGTGAAGTGTGACAATGGGATGTGAGGTCAATGCGCTGGCGTGGCACACCGCGACGGGCGGCGGGCGAAGACCGCGGCGCAAAGCCGCATTGGTTAACATTGAAGCCTATGGGTTTCAGGAGCCAATGGCGAAGGGCGCCGGCGGTGGCGGGACGCACCGCCGCGGTACGCACCGCCGCGGACGTGACCGCCATTTTCTATCTACTTATCCACTTGCGACTTGAACTTTCACAGGAGAGGACCTATACTGCAAGTGTTGCTGTGACCTCGGTCTGGAAGGGACAATGGCTGCTGCGCCTGGGGAAAGGGCCCCTGCCTTCACTGGAGAGGAGTTGGAGAAACTTGTGGATGGGGTCCTCCCCCAGTATGCGCTACTCTACGGTCCTCCAGACCAACAAGTGAGTTTAATTCAATATGGATTTGGGGCCACTGGCTGGCTTGGGGGCATGGCGGGGGACCTGGCGGGGATGGGGGGCATGTTGGGCCTGGCGGGGGGCCTGGTGGGGATGGGGGGCATGTTGGGCATGGCGGGGGGCATGGCGGGGGGCCTGGCGGGGATGGGGGGCATGTTGGGCCTAGCGGGGGGCCTGGCGGGGATGGGGGGCATGTTGGGCATGGCGGGGGGCATGGCGGGGGGCCTGGCGGGGATGGGGGGCATGTTGGGCCTGGCGGGGGGCCTGGCGGGGATGGGGGGCATGTTGGGCCTGGCGGGGGGCCTGGCGGGGGGCCTGGCGGGGATGGGGGGCATGTTGGGCCTGGCGGGGGGCATGGCGGGGGGCCTGGCGGGGATGGGGGGCATGTTGGGCCTGGCGGGGGGCCTGGCGGGGATGGGGGGCATGTTGGGCATGGCGGGGGGCATGGCGGGGGGCCTGGCGGGGATGGGGGGCATGTTGGGCCTGGCGGGGGGCCTGGCGGGGATGGGGGGCATGTTGGGCCTGGCGGGGGGCCTGGCGGGGATGGGGGGCATGTTGGGCATGGCGGGGGGCATGGCGGGGGGCCTGGCGGGGATGGGGGGCATGTTGGGCCTGGCGGGGGGCCTGGTGGGGATGGGGGGCATGTTGGGCCTGGCGGGGGCATGGCGGGGGGCCTGGCGGGGATGGGGGGCATGTTGGGCCTGGCGGGGGGCCTGGCGGGGATGGGGGGCATGTTGGGCATGGCGGGGGGCATGGCGGGGGGCCTGGCGGGGATGGGGGGCGTTGGGCCACTGGAAAGGAAAATGCTGAGAAACTTGAACGTGGTATTTCTCCCTCCCTGTACGTGTCACATAGGTCCGCGCCCATGAGAAGATCGGGATTTGGCGTGCCATCGCCAAGGAAGTCCGGGCCCTGGGGGTCCACCATCGACGGGGCACCCACTGCCGCAAGAGGTGGGAGGACATCCGCCGCGGGACCAAGAAGACCGCCGAGTCTCTGCTGGGGATGGCCTCCCAACGTAGGCGGGGTGTCTGCCGTCAACTGAGCCCCCTGATGTTCCGGATCCTGGCGGTGGCCTACCCTGAATTGGATGGGCGCGTGAGGGCAGCACAGCAGACACAAGGGGGTGAGTACAAGCATTATCTACTCTGTTGTCGCGCAGTGGAGGTGTCTGGGTGGGGGAGGAGGGCTGGGGGTCCCCCTAGGCCAGGGCGATATCTGTAGGCTGGGCACCCCCGTAAGCCCCTGTGTCCCCAGCCACCACCCTCAGTAGTTTGTCAGTACAGCCATCCCTGGGCCGTGTCATCCATGGGTGCAGTTGTCAACTCTAGGCGTGTAGGGCATGTTCCACGGAATGCGTAGCGTACCCCAAGTGCGCAACTTAGTGCAGGGGGCATCTGTGTCTGTCATGTCCGCTACCTGTACCGGAGATCCATGTACTCAATATCCCTTTATTTCTCTCTCCCCCCCCCTTTTTGTTTGTCTTTCTGTGCTTGTGTGCATCAGCATCATCAGGCGGAGGAGAAGTGGCATCGGGGCAGGAGGGAGCTGCATCTCACATGGCCCAGGAGGGCCATGCCACAGAGTCAGACTGGACCAGTGAGACGGAGGGCGAGGGGAGCTCCACGACGGGGACGACTGGACCCTGCAGCGACACGGACACGTCCTCGGAAGGGGGCTCCCTTGCGGGGGTGGCACCATCCGTGCCCCCCGCCATTACAGGTACAGCCGCCACCCAGCGCACCATCTCCGCCCTCCCAGCAGCCCCTCAGCGTTCGCCCCGTGCCCGCTCTGCCAGGAAGCCGGGCATCTCCTTCGCCCCAGGCACCTCAGGCCCTGCCCCTGTTACCCCCGCTGCCCTCAGTGAGGAGGTCATTGACCTCCTCCGAACGCTCATTGTTGGGCAGACTACCCTTTTGAATGCCATCCAGGGGGTGGAGAGGGAGGTTCATCGCAGCAATGCGTACCTGGAGGGCATTCATTCGGGTCAGGCTGCCCATCAGCGATCGTTCCAGGCTCTGGCCTCAGCACTGACGGCAGCCATTGTCCCTGTCTCCTGCCTGCCTCTACTAACTCCCTCCTCCCAGTCTCCTGTTCCTCTGCCTGTCCCACCCACACCATCAGACCAGCCTGCACACACCTCAACACCCAAGAGAAGCTCATCCAAACATAAGCACCACAGATCACGCAGACATTCACACACGCAACATTCCGATGCAGACATGCCAACAGTCACTACCACCTCTGTGACCCCCACCTCCTCGTCTCCCTCCTCCCTCCCTGTGACGTCTACACTCACACCTCCATTCACCTCACCATCAGCCAGTGTTTCCATCACCAGCACACCCTCCACTCCAGTCCGCACACGTGCAGTCACCACCCCCACTGCCATTTACACGTCCCCTGTGTCCTCTCCCACTGTGTCTGTCACCCCCTCTTCCACACCACACAAACGCAGCCACCCACCCACCCAACAGCCATCCACCTCACGACAGCTTATCCCTCCTGCACCTGCACCCAAAGACAGCAAACGTGACTCACCTACAACCACATCCTCTCCCTCCACTCCCATTCCCACTGTACCTACCACTCTCCATTGTCCCAAGAAGCTCTTCCTCGCCACTACTAACTTCTTTCCTGACCCTGAGCCCCCCCTCCTTCTCGTCGGGGTAAGAAGAGCACCTCAGCCACCACCAGCCCTGCAGCCCCCTTGACAAGGGTGCAGGGGTATTGGAGCCCGCCAGCCCGCATGTCTGGATCTTCGCCCAGCAGCAAGGGGACAGCCAGCCCACCCCCTGGGAAGAGGAGCAGAAGGCGGAAGGGTCGCCGCAGGAGCCCGCCTTCTACATCCCCCCCGGACACCACCCAGAGACAGTCACCAGCCACAGCTCCAAAGGGAGGAAAGGGCCACAGGCCCACGACTAAGGAGGGCAAGGGCAGCAAGTCAGAAAGGTCAGGCAGCAGGCCTGCTGCCCAGGAGGAGCCCACAACCCCCATAGCCGCTGCCCCGGGAGGAACCGGCACAGCTGCCCCGGGAGAGCCCACCACCCCCATAGCCGCTGCCCAGGGAGGACCCAGCCCAGCTGGCCAGGAGGGCCCCACCACCCACAGCCCAGGTGGGCAGTGAAGGAGCACCATCCCCGCTGCCCAGGAGGGCACCACCAGGCAATTAGCAGTTGGCCATAGACCGTCCGCCGTCTCAAGAACCGCTGAACTGGGCCCGCCGTCTCAAGAACCGCTGAACTGGGCCCTTCAGGGCAAGAACCGCTGAACTGGGCCCCGCCGTCTCAAGAACCGCTGAACTGGGCCCTTCAGGGCAAGAACCGCTGAACTGGGCCCCGCCGTCTCAAGAACCGCTGAACTGGGCCCTTCAGGGCAAGAACCGCTGAACTGGGCCCCGCCGTCTCAAGAACCGCTGAACTGGGCCCCGCCGTCTCAAGAACCGCTGAACTGGGCCCTTCAGGGCAAGAACCGCTGAACTGGGCCCCGCCGTCTCAAGAACCGCTGAACTGGGCCCTTCAAGGCAAGGAGCGCTGAACTGGGCCCCGCCGTCTCAAGAACCGCTGAACTGGGCCCCGCCGTCTCAAGAACCGCTGAACTGGGCCCCGCCGTCTCAAGAACCGCTGAACTGGGCCCTTCAAGGCAAGGAGCGCTGAACTGGGCCCCGCCGTCTCAAGAACCGCTGAACTGGGCCCCGCCGTCTCAAGAACCGCTGAACTGGGCCCTTCAGGGCAAGAACCGCTGAACTGGGCCCCGCCGTCTCAAGAACCGCTGAACTGGGCCCCGCCGTCTCAAGAACCGCTGAACTGGGCCCCGCCGTCTCAAGAACCGCTGAACTGGGCCCTTCAAGGCAAGGAGCGCTGAACTGGGCCCCGCCGTCTCAAGAACCGCTGAACTGGGCCCTTCAGGGCAAGAACCGCTGAACGGGGCCCCGCCGTCTCAAGAACCGCTGAACTGGGCCCTTCAAGGCAAGGAGCGCTGAACTGGGCCCCGCCGTCTCAAGAAACGCTGAACTGGGCCCTTCAGGGCAAGAACCGCTGAACTGGGCCCCGCCGTCTCAAGAACCGCTGAACTGGGCCCGCCGTCTCAAGAACCGCTGAACTGGGCCCTTCAAGGCAAGGAGCGCTGAACTGGGCCCCGCCGTCTCAAGAACCGCTGAACTGGGCCCCGCCGTCTCAAGAACCGCTGAACTGGGCCCTTCAGGGCAAGAACCGCTGAACTGGGCCCCGCCGTCTCAAGAACCGCTAAACTGGGCCCTTCAAGGCAAGGAGCGCTGAACTGGGCCCCGCCGTCTCAAGAACCGCTGAACTGGGCCCTTCAGGGCAAGAACCGCTGAACTGGGCCCCGCCGTCTCAAGAACCGCTGAACTGGGCCCCGCCGTCTCAAGAACCGCTGAACTGGGCCCCGCCGTCTCAAGAACCGCTGAACTGGGCCCTTCAAGGCAAGGAGCGCTGAACTGGGCCCCGCCGTCTCAAGAACCGCTGAACTGGGCCCTTCAGGGCAAGAACCGCTGAACTGGGCCCCGCCGTCTCAAGAACCGCTGAACTGGGCCCTTCAAGGCAAGGAGCGCTGAACTGGGCCCCGCCGTCTCAAGAACCGCTGAACTGGGCCCTTCAGGGCAAGAACCGCTGAACTGGGCCCCGCCGTCTCAAGAACCGCTGAACTGGGCCCCGCCGTCTCAAGAACCGCTGAACTGGGCCCTTCAAGGCAAGGAGCGCTGAACTGGGCCCCGCCGTCTCAAGAACCGCTGAACTGGGCCCTTCAGGGCAAGAACCGCTGAACTGGGCCCCGCCGTCTCAAGAACCGCTGAACTGGGCCCCGCCGTCTCAAGAACCGCTGAACTGGGCCCTTCAGGGCAAGAACCGCTGGCCCTTTGGCAGACGTGGCAGGGCAGGATCTATCTCGGGCAGGGCTGCAGGATGTCCTCTGGCCAACTTGCCTCCTCCAGTGGCAGTGGGGTCTGTTATGGACTGTATGGACTGTGGCTTTGCTCTCCCCAGGATGGCCCAGTGGGCAGGCCACCCACTGTATGGACTGTATGGACTGTGGCTTTGCTCTCCCCAGGATGGCCCAGTGGGCAGGCCACCCACTGTATGGACTGTATGGACTGTGGCTTTGCTCTCCCCAGGATGGCCCAGTGGGCAGGCCACCCACTGTATGGACTGTATGGACTGTGGCTTTGCTCTCCCCAGGATGGCCCAGTGGGCAGGCCACCCACTGTATGGACTGTATGGACTGTGGCTTTGCTCTCCCCAGGATGGCCCAGTGGGCAGGCCACCCACTGTATGGACTGTATGGACTGTGGCTTTGCTCTCCCCAGGATGGCCCAGT
This sequence comes from Pleurodeles waltl, assembly GCF_031143425.1. Lineage (NCBI taxonomy): Eukaryota > Metazoa > Chordata > Amphibia > Caudata > Salamandridae > Pleurodeles > Pleurodeles waltl. Next base: position 425,839,837 of record NC_090444.1, read on the forward strand.
GGGCAGGCCACCCACTGTATGGACTGTTTGGACTGTGGCTTTGCTCTCCCCAGGATGGCCCAGTGGGTAGGCCACCCACTGTATGGACTGTTTGGACTGTGGCTTTGCTCTCCCCAGGATGGGCCAGTGGTCATGGAGTCCCCTCGTGGATCTGGCGTCGTGTACTCAAGTGGCTGAGGTGCCCCCCCTTCCCTTCCCCCTGAGGTGCCTGTCCTATTTTCTTTCTGATGCCCCTGCAGTGTTCTCTCCGTGGAGTTCTTGTCGTGGGACTGGGCCTTGCCCCTTTGCACAGGACCCCTGTGATCCACGGACAGTGGTTGGACTACATTTAGTAGCTGTATATATTTTGTACATAGTTTATTTATTAATTGGGATTACTGGTGTCCATATTTCAATATATCTGCCCGTTTATGATCTCTTCTTTTGGTCTTTGCATTATTTCGGAGGGGGGTGGTTTGTGGGTTGTGACAGTGATCTGTGGGAATGCATTGATGTGTGTGTTGTAGCGGGTGTGGGTGGGTGGGTGTGTGCCGGTAATCTTTTCCCTCCCCTGTGTCGTAGGTGCAGTACTCACCGATGTCTTCCGCGCAGCCGGGCGTGCTCCTCGTATATGAGCAGGAATAGGAGTGCGGGGATGACCTGCAACTCTGGCTCCATACTGCCGGAATCTCGCGTGGAGTGCGTAGAGGTGAGCGTTTTCCCGTTCGTAGTCTGTTTCCGCCGTGTTCTTATCGGCGGTGCTCCCGCCCCGGAAAAGGTGGCAGATTGGTGGGTCGTAATAGGGTGGGCGGTACATTGTCTGCCGCCGGGCTGTTGGCGGGAACCGCTGCGCTGTTTGTTTGTACCGCTGTGGCGGTCGGAGTGTTAAGTTGGCGGGCTGTGTTGGCGGTTCCCGCCAGGGTCAGAATTGCATATTTTACACCGCCGGCCTGTTGGCGGCTTGGCCGCCGCTTTATCACCGACCGCCAGGGTCAGAATGAGGGCCTATATTTGCTGTATCTGTATTTTCAGCATCAACTGGGCAAGGCAAAGGTGACAGTGGCCCCATCGGCAGGCATTAAGCAGGCCACTGGGGATTAGGTGTGGACACCACAGACACTGAGGGACCCAGTGGCATGGAGGGTGAGGGGACTGGCATGAAGGCCACCAGTCACTCTACATCTTCCTCTGAGGTCTCCAATGAAGACCAGTCCCTAATGGGGGCAGACCCTGGAGAGACTGTGACATATGTATCTTCGTCCGCTCCCCATTCCAATCTCTACCCTCCCTTTGACCCCCCCCAGTTGGCTGAAGTCACCCCTCTGAAAGGGGCAGGGTCACCTTTGCTGGAGGTACCTCTGCCCCTGTCCCAGTGTCCCAGGCTGCGCTCACTGAGGAGATTGTTGATCATTTAAGAATGATCACTGTAGGCCAGACCGCACTATTGAATGCCACCCAGGAGGTGGCTGGCCTGAACAGCCCAGTGCAGGCTTACCTGGATGGCATTCACAATGCCTTGTCTGGCATACAGAGTTAATTCCAGGGTTTGGCCTCCTCATTGGCCACAGCCTCCCACCCACCCCAGCCTCATGCCCAGACTCCTGCCCCTTCCCGATCCCAAATCCTTCAACCCAACCCTGTCCAAAGCACATGCAAACATATACATGCACCCACAACAACAACCACAAGCAGCACATCCTAACACCAACACAGAAAAAAACACAAGCAGACACACACATACAGACAGAACACACACTACCACCACAGTCACACCCCCAGTCTGTGCACCCGCCACTAAACAACCACACACAACTACACCCCCCCACCACCACCATACCCACAGACACAACACCCACCACTACAGCAACACCCACACAACACAAGCACACCCCCAGTCAGTGAACCCACCACGACACACCCACACACCACCACTACCACACCTACTGAAACACCTGCCACTACAGCAACACCCACAGATACCACAGGCACACCCTCAGTCAGTGCACCCACCATGACACAACTACACCCCCCACCACCACCACACCTACAGACACAATACCCATCACTACAGCAACACCCACACACCTCCACCACTACCACAGCCACAGAAACAACACCTGCCACTGCAGCAACACTCACAGACACTACAGGCACACACCCAGTCATCACACCCAGCACCACATACAAATGCACCAGTACACCCATAGACACCACACCAACACATACCACACCCACTACACACACAACACAAATGCCCACACTCACCCACCCAACCGAAAATCAGTAAAATGCACAAATCTAAAAAGACCCTCAAGCAACCACATCTTCAACACACACACCCACAAGTGACACAGCCACTCTCTCTACTGTTGAAACCCAAACACCTCATAAAAACCCTAGCCATTTTCCTAAGGAATGCTTACTTTTTTCCCTGGCCCTGACCCCTTCCACATCCCATCCCACGTCTACAAAATGTAAATCCACCACTTCCAAATCTCAAACCACCCCACCAAACTCACCCTTTCCAAACCCAAACCCACCTCTCCCAAGACCCCCCCCCACTAAGATCATTGAGGTGCCTGCTCTCTGCCCCATAGATGCCCCTTTCAGAGGAGTCTTATTTTGGCAGAGTAAATAGGAAGCAAGTTCTGGACATGCAACCCAGACTTTGAACTTTCTGACTTCGTGCCTTTGATGTCATTTTTTGGAGAGAGTCTTACAGAAAATATGAGCGAGTTATCTCATGCTTATGAAAAAAATTGATTTGAGAATACCTTTGTCCTGGCCTTATTTTTGGATTGTTACTAATTGCTTTCTGCTGATGTTCTATCTGCTAATGTGTGTGACGTACTTACTCTCATTTGTGACTGTTAACACACACACACACACACACACAGGTTTTATATTTTAGTTCTTTTTTTCAAATGCATACATTAGTGTTGTACATTAGTGATAGGCATATTCATTTTGGTGCAGGTATTCATGTTGTTACTGGCCATTTACATCAAAATTATATGTGTTTCAGTTTTTGTGACTAGAGAATGCATGGGTTTAATTTGACATGATGTGTCAATAATATGCACATATGTATTACACAGATGATCCGGCACTTTACAGTTAAATCTTATTGTTGTAATGTATTGCATACCTGAAGGGGACATGTGACCTTCAAAGATCTCTGCCATGTTTGCAGTTCACCAGTAAAAATTGTATTACAGTCTGTGTACACCCACCTTTTGCATGTTATAGTGTAGTTGCTACGTTATGATGGGATTGTTTGGTATAAAGTGGGGATACTATTTAAGCTAATACTTGAGATATTTTGGGAACCTTATTACACACACCTTTACAGACACATTTCTATTTGTGATTGTTGAGACTTTTTGTGTAGGTTTCCATTGCCATGAAAGCAGCTATGTGGAAAGCATTAAAAATGTGAGTTTTGTGTTTATATAGCTCCCAAACCGCCAACTTAAGTGTGGAGGTTTAGCTGCCACAGTTGTGTTGGCGGGACTGCACATTGTGATTGGCTTGGTGGTAAAAGGGGATGTTGTCCCACGCCAGCTGCTTTTGCCTATGGCACTGCTGACAGGGGAAGATTCTTGGCGATGATGGTGGACCATCGGCAGTCTTTTGCCTGTGCTCCTGATGACATCTAAATACTGAGGGCAGCCTGCCACGACAGTGGGCGGGTTTCCTGTTGAAACATTGAAGGCGGGACCGTTTACCACCAACGTCTAAATCAGGCCCATAGAGTGTCGCTGAGTGTCGTAGAGTGTAGTGGCATAGAGTGGAGATCAGTAGAGTAAAGTGTTGTATAATTCATTGTTTGATGTAGTGTTGTGCAGTACCGTGGCAGAGAGTCTCGTACAGAGTAGTGTTGTACATTGGAGTATCATTATTTGTGATAACACGGTGCATGATAGAAAGATTACTTCTAATTGATGTTGTCTGGTTAGCAAGCTGAAAAGAGTGTGTAACAAGGTTAGCTACTTAGAATAGTTTGAAGGTGGATAAATTGTAAATGAAACTTATATCAATAACTTTGGAATTCTCAAATTTTATGTAGTTTAAACTTGCTTCGTATGGGGAAAATATGTTTTCCTAAGTATAACTAAGCTTTAACTTTGTTTTTTTAATTGAATTACAATGTTTTTAAAAAAATTGCAATAAAAGTATGTTTCAAATTGTAGAGCCCAGTGTCGCAAGTGGGGAGTGGCACAGTACAGTGGAGGAGAGTGCTGTAAAGGCTATTGTCATAGACTGTAGTATTGTGGATTGGGAAAGAGAGGTGTGGTGTATCATACAGTGTAGTAAAGTATTATATAGTGTAGTGGCATGGTGTCTCATATAGGAGAGGCAAGTATCATAGACTGGAGCAGTGACTTGTACAGTGGAATGGCGTGTCAAACAGTAGAAAGTTGTAAACTGCCATAGAGTGGAGTAGATTGTTTTACAGTGTAGTAGGGTGAAGTACAGTGTCATAGAGTTAAGTCTCATCACGTGGAGAGTTGTAGAGAAGAGTGGAGTGCTGTGTCATATATAGTGAAGTGGCTTATCATAGAGAGTAGTTGAGTGGTGTGTCGTCAAGTGTCATACAATGTAGCACGAATGTTTGCAATGAATGTAGGCTTCGTTACTGGTGACTGTGGCAAACTTCTCAATTACGAAACAGCTTAAATATCAGACTTGACATTGCTATGCTGGTGCTCTGACAATGTGAGAATGTGCATCTGCACCAAAAGTATTGGTATTCTGTGTACAGTGGCACCGTTCCTTATCTGACAGTGGATGGGCATAGAGTGGAGTACAGTGTCATAGAGTGGCATAAATTGTAGTACAATGTTGTAGAGTGGGGTTGTATACAGTGGAGAAGAGTGTTGGACAGTGAAGGGGCATAGAGCAGAGTATTGTATACTGGCGTAGAGTGGGATAAAGTGGAGGAGAGTGAAGTATGGTGGAGTAGACTGCAGTGGGGTATCGTAGAGTGGAGTGTCGTGTTGTAGACTACAGTAGCGTGCAGTGGAGTGGAGTGGCGTAGCATACAGTTGAGTAAAGAGTCATAAATTTGAGTACTGTGTTGTACAGTAGAGTGCAGTGGGGTGTCATACAGTATTGGAATGTAATATAGACTACAGTAGCGTATAGTGGCATATAGGCCCTCATTATGACATTGGTGGTAAGTGCTGCTTAGCGCCATGCTGACTGCCACCAACATACCGCGACCACGGCGGTATACGCGTATTATGACCCACACATAGAAATCCGCCACTATACAGACACACACACAAGTCCGCCAGCCCAAAGGTCAGTGATAAACCTGCGGTACCAAAACCCACACCATTACACCAACAGAAATACACCCACAGCATTATGACCCACGAATCACTGTGGTGGACATTCAACCGCAGTAAACCACTGGCGGTACATACCGCCGCGCTCACAATACCCACACACTAACAACACCACATTGGACAATTCAAACTACACACACCTTTCACACATACACACACCACACCCACACCCACAAACCACTATAAAACACCCACCCACATTACCCACAACCCTTTACCACTACAAACAATTTACAACAGAGAGAGAGACACGCCAAAAGCACCCACAGAACCAGAGCCACAGAACACCATCACCCATACACCATCCACTTACCTCACAGCACACACCCCAACACATCACCCCAAACACCCTCACACACACCACTCACACTACACCCTTGACACCACAAAGACACTCTTGGTTCTCCGAGGAGGAGCTAAGTGTCATGGTGGAGGAAATCATCGGGGTAGAGCCACAGCTATTTGGATCACAGGTGCAGCAGACGTCCATTGCAAGGAAGATGGAGCTTTGGCGAAGAGTCGTGGACAGGGTCAACGCCGTAGGACAGCACCCCAGAACAAGGGATGACATCAGGAAGAGGTGGAACGACCTACGGGGGAAAGTGCGTTCCATAGTTGCAAGACACCAGATAGCTGTACAGAGGACTGGCGGGGGACCCCCACAACAAACAACATGGGAGGAGCAAGTCTTGGCAATCATGCATCCTGAGGGCTTGGCAGGAGAAGCAGGAGGACTGGACTCTGGTAAGTCAAATTTTTACTACTTTCACCCCCCTACCTGCATGCCATCGCATACCCCCACCCCAAACCGTCCCCCATCACCCCACCACCTCACATATACCCCACCATCACAACCCACCCATCCCAGTAACCAGCAACGTATGCACCACTCACAGCCCTGCATGGACAACCATCACCACAGCTCACCCACTTCCTCGAAGACAATTCCATCCTGGACCCCTCACAATCCGGATTCAGACGAAACCACAGCACTGAGGCTGCCCTCCTCGCCGCCACAGATGACATCAGACATCAAATGGACAACGGCGAAACCTCAGCCCTCATCCTCCTCGACCTATCAGCCGCTTTTGACACCGTCTGCCACCGCACCCTACTGACCCGCCTCCAAGATGCCGGCATCCAAGATAAAGCCCTGCACTGGATCTCATCCTTCCTCTCCGACAGAACGCAGAGAGTCCGTCTCTCCCCTTTCCGCTCCAAAGCCACCAACCTCATCTGCGGCGTCCCCCAAGGATCCTCCCTCAGTCCCACGTTGTTCAACGTCTACATGGCCCCCTCGCTCAACTGGCCCGCCAACACCACCTCAGCATTATCTCCTACGCCGATGATACCCAGCTCGTCCTCTCCCTGACCAAAGACCCGCTCACCGCCAAAACAAACCTCCACGAGGGACTAAAATCCATCGCCGATTGGATGAACAACAGTCGCCTGAAACTCAACTCCGACAAGACGGAAGTCCTCATCCTCGGACGCACCCCCTCGGCCTGGAACGACTCATGGTGGCCCTCCGTCCTCGGACTCCCACCCACCCCTGCCAGCCACGCAAGAAACCTCGGCTTCATCCTGGACTCCGCCCTCACCATGTCCAAACAGGTCAGCGCCGTCTCCTCCTCCTGTTTCAACACCCTTCGAATGCTCCGCAGAATCTTCAAGTGGATTCCAACAGAAACCAGAAAGACGGTGACCCAGGCCCTCGTCAGCAGCAGACTTGACTACGGCAACGCACTCTACACAGGCATACCAACCAAAGACATCAAACGCCTCCAACGTATCCAAAATGCCTCCGCCCGACTGATCCTCAACATACCTCGCCGAAGTCACATCTCCCCTCACCTAAAGGAACTCCACTGGCTCCCGGTAGACAAGAGGATAACCTTCAAACTCCTGACCCACGCTCACAAGGCACTTCACAACACCGGACCCTCCTACCTCAACACCAGACTCAACTTCTACACTCCAACACGTCAACTCCGATCCGCCAACCTCGCCCTCGCCATCGTACCCCGAATCCAGCGCAAGACATCCGGCGGCAGATCCTTCTCCTTCCTCGCCGCCAAGACCTGGAACTCTCTCCCCACATCTCTTCGCCAGACCCAGGACCTCCTCACATTCAGAAGGCTCCTCAAGACCTGGCTCTTCGACCGCTAATCCAGCAGCGCTCCCCCCCCCCCCTCAGCGCCTCGAAACCCTGACGGGTACATAGCGCGCTTTATAAATACCATGATTGATTGATTGATTGAGTGACAATCATTTAGCCAACCAAATCACAACTCACACAAGCTAAAGCTGCTTTGGTAATAACAACCATAGAGGGGAAACATACCCATGCACAAGATATCACACGCAGAAACAATAACACTGCATTCACAGGGGGCGTGGCCTGCAGCCGACGGAGCTGCACGCCTAGCACAACGCTCCGGAGCCGCGAACGGGGCCCAGCCGTAATACTAGCGCTTCCAAGCCCCTTATGAATACGGCAAAACACGCTTCAGCGAGCGGAAACCCGCCCAACAAACCTAACAAAAATGCTGGGGTGCGAAGAATAGAGGCTGCAGAGAAAACAGTGCGAGTCTTCGCCGACTACAAGGAATCAAAATGGCGGCCACCTCCGGGTCTTGGATCGGCTGAGCCCCGGACTTGAAGGAGAGAAGCCGGGAGCCCGCCTGGAGCGAGAGAGACCAGCCCCCACCCCTAGACCATCCCAGCGGCGGAGGAAACACCCCCTCGCTTCCGCAGAGTATGAGGAGGAGGCGAGATCGTGTGGGCGAAACCAGGAGGTGATGCGCCGGCGCGCCTCGGAGAGCGGGCAGTCCGGCGCGGTTCGCCTAGAACCGGGACCCGGTCTGTTGGTAAGAATTAGAGTGAGAGCGGATCCCGCCGGATGGCCTGGTGATACTGAAGGAGCCCCTTGCTCCCATGTCGTGTGAGGTACGGAAGCGGGGGCACGGAAGAAGGGGGAAGCCACAACAGAGGGAGCGCGGGTTGCATGGCCTGCGCACCCGGTCGCGGCATTGTCCCGGTGGGGGTCTCCTGAGCCGCAACCTTGATGAACTCTGGAAGGGGAAAATACAAGTCAACGCCAAGTGCCCTGGAGGTGAGGGCGGCAGGAGTGACACAAGTTTGGCCCTATACTAAGCGCCCTGAACTCTCACAAGCACACTGGATAACGACACGAAAGGGGGGGAGCCCTGATAACATTCACTTGCCCCCCCAGCTGTGGGAGCGTGTAACGGAGGGGTACTGAACATTCGACCCCACGTCACTTGGAGGCGTTGAACGCTATACTTGGGAATGGCAGGTGCTGGAGAGGCAGAGTGACGAACACTGCTATAAGGAACTAGTTCTCCCCCTCTGCTATTTGACAAAGAATTTCGGGAGTAGCCAAAAGGACCTATATCATAGATGGTGCACGACGCCCGGGCAATTAGTGGCCGAGACCACCTGCATGAGTGAACAAGCACCTGTCCTTGATGATGGGGAAGCCCAAAAGACGAGAGGGGCAGGGCCCGGAGGACCCCACCGGCACCCAGATTTCAGATCAGTCCCATAAAATAAACTCTCAGGACAGCACGACCCACCAGGAAACAACCCTCGACACGGTGCTTCTCGCCATCAGAGAATCTCGAGAAGCACTTGAACGCAAAATAGATAACCTGTCTGAGGACCTCTCCCTGCTGCGCGACGACCACCGCAGACTCACGGAGAGAGTGGGAACAAATGAAAAGGTGCTTGAGCTCGTGTCCTCAACCCAGAAGTCATCTACCAAAGAAATCCTGGACATTACCTCTCATTTAAAGGCCCTAGAAACAAGAGCGGAAGACGCTGAAAACCGCGCCCGCAGGAGTAACTTACGATTGATTGGCATTCCAGAAGGAGTGGAAACAGCGGCGGCAAGCATGGAATCCTTCTTAGAAAACTGGATCAAAGACACAATTCCTCCTGAAGATTTATCCTTGTTTTTTGCCATAGAAAGAGCCCATAGGGTGCCCGGAAGACCTCCTCCCCCTGGGGCAAGAGCTCTCCCAATAGTGGCAAAACTCCTGCACTTTAAAGACAGAGATTACATTCTGTCACAATCACACCTGAAAGGCGAAATTATATTAAATAATCAGCGGGTTATGCTCTTTCCGGACTTCACCAAAAGAACACAGGAGCAGAGAGCTTCTTTCAATAACCGCTAACGTATCCTCCGCGAAAACGGAAACAAATATGCCATGCTCTTCCCGGCCAAACTTAGAGTGGAATATGAAGGAAAGTCACATTTCTTTAACACCCCACAAGTAGATGAAGAATGGCTGGAATCCAAGAACATCATAACCCCGCGCCCAGAGGCGAGACGTGTAGTACAACTTCCATAAAGCGCAGCAGATCCTCTAAACGAAACAAAGAGATTGCTCCTCCAAGACACCAGGCTCTTAAGGAAATGCAAGAAGCAGTGGATGCAGCTGCGGCACTGAGCAGAGGCTTCTTCCTTCCATCACAAAATTCCGGACACACCTCAGATCACGACTCAAGCTGTGGGGCTCATCGATCTCATCGCGCGACACCCTCGCCAGCCTACCAAAAGTAACTCCGAGATCCTCAGAAGAAATTATCTGACTCTCCACTGACAGAACTGACATTAAAAGAAAGCTGAGGCAAGCCAACCGGCATGATCTGGCTAACTGGAAGTAGATTGCCCGGTGGGTCCACATTCTGCATGACATGTGTAACAGACTATTGGGCAGCTTAATTTAACCACACTGGGCCCCGGAAGTGGCCTGGAGTGTAGGTTCTCGGTTACTGGCACGCCACCCACCTACAGGATTTTAAGACAAGCTAAAATGGTTTGGACGGGAAAAGTTCTGATCACCGGTCCCGGGGAGAGGGAGTTGGGAATTGAATCTTTCAAGTTAGTACAGGGAGTTAGTTACGCACTTATCATTTATGTAGCTGACAGTTCACGTAATAAAAACGCGCCTCCACTACACAAGCATACATGTAATAGATCACGTATCCACTTTTACCACCGCAAGCTAAGTAACCAAAATAGGGACCACAACATATAAAATAATAACCTGGAACGTTAGAGGCCTAAACAACATATCCAAACGATATAAAGTGTGCAATCATTTAAAGCGCAGGGGAATCCACATAGCTTTAGTACAAGAGACCCACCTGGTGGAACAGGAAGTTAACGCCCTTAAGAAACGATGGAGAGGCCAAATAATTGCCACTAGCTATTCAGCATTTGCAAGGGGGGTATTGATCTGGATTCGTCCGGGGGTGCCCTTTCAGGTCGTACACAAGATTATAGACAAAGATGGGAGATTCGTAGTAGTATCTGGGAGATTAGGAGGTAGAGAAATAACATTAAGCAGGATATACGCACCCAATCAGGATCAGGGGAAATTCCTCGACAAATTGTCACTTGAAATAGGCTCATGTGTGACGGGCCCTAACTTGATTGGGGGGGATTTTAACTGCATAGCCAATATTGACCTGGACAGATCGCACCCTCCCCTCACACACTTCCCACCACTAAAAAACGCCAAATCAATCGCAGACTGGCAAAAACACTGGCAATTAAGAGATAGCTGGAGACAGCTCAATCCAAAAATTCGGGACTATTCATATTACTCTGCAGTACACGACCTACATGTCAGGCTGGACACTTTCTTAGCTTCCCCTGAAATTCAAAATGATGCAATTTCTATTGAATACCTGCGTCGTACAATCTCTGATCATAACCCCTTGGTGTTTTCGCTGTCTTGGGAAACAGTGAGAGCGACGATTCCAACATGGCGCCTGAGAGCAGAAATGCTCGAAGATGAGGCACTCAAACACGTCTTGCATACGACCATAGTAGAGTTTTTTAAACAAAACACGCAGACAGCATCCTTCAGATCCATTGAATGGGAAGCATTCAAGGCAACTGCCTAAGGGGCACCTGTATTAATGAGAACATAGGGGTCTGGAAATCAATGGAAAATGAGCTCCACAGACTGGAGGACTCCCTTAGGGACCTCAACCTGATCTGGCACCCCTGATGAAAGACACCAAAAACAAAATTGCGGAGGTGAACATTAGATTATTGCGGCATGACTATAAACAGCATCTAGTCAAACAACATTCAGAGGGGGATAAAGCAGGTGCCTTACTGGCGTGGCTGGCTAACCCACTCAAACAACAAACTATCATAGTGGAAATTGAAGACACCCCAGGCACCAATGTTTACAGTCAAAAAGAAATTGATACAAGCTTTGTTAACTACTATTTAACACTATATGCACCCCCGAGACACTAAATAATTTCCAGCTACAAGAACTGGAAGACCTCGCCCTCCCCAAACTTGGGGAAGAGGAGAGCTCAGTCTTAGCAGGCCCAATTACAATTGCAGAAATCAAAACAGCGATCCAAAGCATGGCCAAAGGCAAAGTCCCAGGGTCCGACGGACTCCCACTCGAGTTCTACCTCCTATACCAGGATCTGTTAGCTCCACACCTCAGCACAATATACACGGAAGCATGGAACAGTAATAACCTGCACCAATCTACTAATGAAGCCATTATGATCCCCTTATTAAAACCTGACAGGCCACCAACCGATGTCCGCTCCTATCGCCCTTTGTGCATGCTTAATATAGACTATAAAATATTAAGTCGGATAGTAGCGAACAGACAATTGCCCCATATGTCATCACTAATCCACCAGGATCAGTCTGGTTTTATCCCACAACGCAGCACTGCACAAAATATTAGGCGCCTGGTGTCGGTTCTCCATTCCATACCCCCGGAAATGTTGCAGTCAGTGGTCATCTCGATAGACATAGAGAAGGCATTTGACTGCCTGCGATGGGACTACCTGGAACAGGTCATGCTAAAATTGGGAATGGGGGAGGGATTTACATGTTGGACTAAGCTATTGTACTCAAATCCAACTGCTAGAGTGAAAACAGGTAGCACTATATCTGACTCCTTCTCGATAGGTAGGGGAACTAGACAGGGCTGCCCATTAACCCCTCGCCTTTTCGCAGTTGCAGTAGAGCCCCTGGCTCAAATGGCCAGAACTGGGCGGCACTATAAAGGCATATCTATTAATAACTGGACACACTACATCGCACTTTATGTTGACGACATGGTGCTCTTCCTTCGAAATTTGGAAGAAGACCTACCCGGAGCAATAACCATGCTAGAGATCTTCGGAGTGGCTTCCGGACTCCGAATTAATTGGAGGAAGTCCACCATAATCCCCACGCATAGAAGCACAACCGAACCGAATGAAACAAGAGGTTTGCCTTGGTCACCTACTACATTTAAATGCCTAGGGGTAAATATATACCACACCGCGAAGGCCCTCCTAGAAGGAAATATTCATAGAGCGCTTAGAGGAATTAGGACTAGCATGCGATTCTGTGAGACACTACCACTGACGGTGTCTGGCAGAACCGCCCTACTCAAAATGATAGTGCTTCCCAGAATGCTATACTACTTCTCTACTATCCCACTGGTAATCCCAAAAGAAGTATTTAGAAGTATAGCATCTCTGTTCACGAGCTTTATATGGGGATCAGGTAGGCATAGAATTGCACTAAATTTACTGCAGAGAACCACTGCTGAAGGTGGAATGGCTGCCCCAAACCAAGAAATTTATTATTGGGCAGGGCAACTACAATGGCTAGCAAAACTCATCAGCGAACCCCCAGGGGGCGAAGGATTTACGGATCCCTTTGAACTGCCCACCCAAAAAAGTATTAGAGATAGTATTAAACCCCAGGAAGCAAAAACTGCAGCTGCCCATAGAGTGGGAATCAATTAGACACTGCTGGGAACAATTCTTAAGACACACCAGTCCAAAGGCTCCCTACACACCAGAAGCGCCCTTAGATTGCCTGGCATTTACTATGGGGGACCAAATGCTTAAAGGCCTTAATAAGCATGGGGAACATAACATCACAAAACTAGGCGACATATATCACAATGGGAGACTCCGCACTTACTCGGAGCTCCAGGTTCAGTTCAATCTTCCATCTGGACTGTTCCTCACATACAGCGCGATCACCAGAATTGCACAAAAAATCTGGGGGACAGCAGCCCTCGAACCCCCAATACACAGCAGCTGTAACATCCTTTGCACAATCGGGGAGAAGAAGGGAGTGATTTCAGAAATATACAAATCCCTACAAAGCAGAACATGCACACCCTAAGCAAACTTAGAAACAAGAGGCAAACTGAATTAAACACACCCATTGAGTATGCACAATGGGCAAGGATCACCTCTCATACTTATTCGGTGTCAAGAAACTCTAGATTCAAACTAATTAATTTATACATTTATCACAGGGCCTATCTAACCCCGCAAATGATAACTAAAATATACAATACAAATGAAGCAAGATGTCCTAGATATGCCGAAATAGCAGCGGGACTACTACACATGTTATGGAGTTACTCGCAACTCAGCTCATACTGGACAGAGATCTTTCGGAGAATCTCCACCTGCACTGACAGGACGATTTCCATGTCCCCGATGGTGGCACTATTGGGAGACTTCCCGCGTCCCACAGCTCACAAAATCAAATACATTTATTAATCTAGCTCTTGTTCTGGCCAAAAGAGAAATCACCTCACACTGGAAAGACCCAGCGGGCCCACAGATTGAAAACTGGCAGGAAGCATTAGAAAAATGGGCAGAAACTGAGGGAACAGTGCTAGTAAGAGAAGCGCTCCAGGGACGGAGACCAAGAGATAGCACAACACAATGGGATTCATCACTGGAGAGTTTAAAAACCCTGAACGACCCAACACCAGAAAATGTCCCTACAACCTCAGTCGCTGAATCAGAAACAGCTCCCACACCGACAACATAAAACTTTGGATGCGTACACTGTATGGCTTAGCCCATCAAGAACTGTCAGCAACAGAATTCAATGCGTTGATTTAAGTGCAATATGGGGGAGGGGGATTTCATTGCTAAAATTGGGGAATTTACTGTTTAAGGTTAAAAAACAATCAAAGATATTTAACAAAAAAAAACACTGCATTTACATTCCCACAGGACCCTCACACAACGTCACCGGAGAGGAGGCGCCAGCAACATCCAGTCCCCACACAGAAGAGGCCCACAGTGATGACAGCAGCGCTGCACGCCTGGATCAGGATGACCAACCTGGCCCATCAGGGACCTCTGGACAGTCGGTTACCCAGGCACAGTCCCATATCACCACAGAGCCTCCCCACTCAGGAAACACCAGCACCCTCCCAGTGGGCCCATACCTCTGTCCCAGGACACATCAATCAGCAGTCTGTCCACCACTACAGGGACCCCAGGCAACCCCACAAACACAGGACGATCAGGGACTTGGGGTCAGTGGCAGTGGACACACGGTTCAGGGGACAGAGGCACAGGACAACAGGAAGCTGGGAGGACTGCTGTGCGACAGGGGGAGGGCAGGCCCAGGGAACCGACTCTCCACGAGGCACTCACCAACATCCTGGGAGCATACCACCATTGCCAGGAGACCATGGGCCAGATACTTGCCAAGTTGCAGGAGACCCAGCGGTTGCAGGAGGGACAATACCTGGGGATCCGGGAGGACCTGAGGGACATACACACCACCCTGGTCACCATTGCAGGGGTGCTGGAAGACATGGCCAACACCATGAGGGAGGCAGTGGCACACCAACGGGCCCCTGACACTAACCACACCGATGAACACCCTTCCACCTCCGCTGCATCTAGTGGACAGGAGGCCCCACCACAGGAACAACAGGCCACCAGCACTCCTCCCCCTGCAGAAGGAGAACAACCACGCAAAAGGTCCCTGTGATCCAGGAAGAAGCCAGAGAACATTGCAAGTCCCCTACCAGGAAATAAGACTCCCCTGAATGTCACCCTTGTGTCCCACTCAGTCACCCTGTCCACCTTGAACTGCCATTGCTCCACTTCCTATGCCCCCTTGGACAATGCACCTGTGATACCAATAGACTGGACTCTATCCTGGACTTTCCCCTATCAGCAACCCAGCCCGTAGCAATATCCCCTCTACTTATTAGCACATAGATAAACACCCTTGGAACAAATACAAGTATGGACTCTGTCAATTGATTGAAATATGTATTCGTTTAACAAGCTGTAAACATTGCAATTAAACTGTACAGTTATGTATACATAGGTATGACCTGTAGTGGGCAGCAGTAAACACACCAGGAGCCAGAGTGGGGCACAGATATCTGAAAATATAGATGCCAAAGGGTACAGTAAGTGGCCATAGAATTTGGAAAATCAGCCTGCCATGTACAATGTCCAACACAAAACTGCAATGGAAGGTGAAGTTACAGTGTTTTACCTGTGTGTCACTGGAAGTACTGTTGAATTGTAGTTGTTCTGTTGTCTACATCCTCTTCCTCCACCTCATCTTCGTCACTGTCCACAGGCTCCACCGCTGCCACACGACCATCTCCAGCCTCATCCTCCTGCAGAAAAGGCACCTGGCATCTCAAGGCCAGGTTGTGCAAAATGCAACATGCAATGATGATCTGGCACACCTTCTTGGGTGAGTAGCACAGGGATCCACCTGTCAGATGGAGGCACGGAAATCTGGCCTTCAGGAGGCCAAAGGTGTGCTCAATGGTCCTCCTTGTTCACCCATGTGCCTCATTGTAACGTTCCTCTGCCCTTGTCCTGGCATTCATCCCTGGAGTCAGTAGCCATGAGAGGTTGGGGTAACCAGAGTCACCTGTAAATATCGAGGGATACCTGCTAGCCACACCCTCACCCTTAGGACCAATCCCACACCCATATACCAACAGACACTGGGTGGGGACCATGGGCTCACCTATTAGCCACACCCTGTGCTTCTGGAGTTGAGCCATCACATATGGAATGCTGCTATTCCTCAAGATAAAGGCATCATGCACAGACCCAGAATACTTTGCATTGACATGGGAGATGCACTGGTCCACCAGGCACACTATCTGCACATTCTGAGAGTGAAAGCTCTTTCGATTTCCAAACACCTGTTCATTTCTCCTGGGGGGGGGGGCAAAGGAAATATGTGTAACATCAATAGCACCAATGATGTTTGGGATATGTCCCATTGCATAGAAGTCAGTCTTCACTGTGGCCAAATCCTCCACCTGGGGGAATACGATGTAGCTGCGCATGTGTTTCATCAGGGCTGACAACACTCTGGTCAGCACGTTTGAGAACATAGGCTGTGACATCCCTGCTGCCATGGCCACTGTCACTTGGAAGGAGCCACTTACCAAGAAATGGAGCACTCAGAGGAACTGCACAAGAGGGGGGATAACAGTGGGGTGGTGGATAGCTGAGATCATGTCTGGATCCAATTGGGCACACAGATCAAGTCTGTAGGTTAGCATAATGTGCCTGTCCTCCATTATCGCCAGGTCCACCAGGGGTCTGTACACGGGGGTATGTCTCCATCTCCTATTCATCCTCAGTGGTTGAACTCTATGGTGAAAAACGGTGAGCAGATGGTCATATTCAAAGATATCTTCAGAGCAAAATGTCTTGCATTTTGTGGCAGATACAGTACGTGAACGTGTAGGGCCGTTGATGTGCCTATGTCTGCTGTGACGCAGTTAGGTGCCATGGCCTGTTGCCCCCTGAAATGGTAGCTGCCTGATCTGTGAGGGGGGACAAGTGGAAATGAGGTAATTCCGCTGACGTTATGCGTCGTTGCGGGAGGCAGTCGATGACCGCCGTGCAAAACCTCATTGGTTATCATTGGGGCCTATGGGTTCCATGAGTCAATGGTGATGTATGCCGGTGGTGACGGTACGCACCGTCGGGACGGCCATTTTCTATCTGTTCACTCACTTGCTACCTGACCTTCAACAGCAGAGGACCTACTCTGCAAATGCTGCTGTGACCTGTGTCTGTAAGCAACCATAGCTCGAGTGTCTGGGGAAAGGGCCTCTGCCTTCACTTCCGAGGAGTTGGAGAGACTAGTGGATGGCGCCCTACCCCAGTACCGTTTACTTTATGGTCCTCCAGACCAACAGGTGAGTACACTGTGAGCACGATGCATGGGGCATGAATGTATGGTGTGCTGTGTGTGGAAGCCTCGTGTGGGGGGGTGGCTGAGGGGTCCTGGGCAGAGTGCTGCATGTATGGTGGGCAATGTCTGTGCGTAAGGGGATGGGAGGGATATGGTGAGCCATGAGTGTAACAGCCCAGCGGTATGACTAATACCTTTTCTGATGTATCTTTTTCTGCAGGTCAGCGCCCATCAGAAAAAGGCTATTTGGCGTGCCATCACTAAGGAGGTGCGGACCCTGACAGACGGATCACCCACTGTTGCAAACAGTGGGAGGACCTGCGCCGCTGGGCAAGGAAGATGGGGGAGGCCCAGCTGGGGATGGCCTCCCAATGAGGAAGGGGTGGCCGTCGTACCCTGACCCCCTGATGTTTTGCATTCTGGTGGTGGCCTATCCGGAGTTGGATGGGTGTTTGAAAGCATCACAGCAGCCACAAGGGGGTGAGTACAGTTTCAGAATCATGAAATTGCACATGTTGAGGTGTTGTCTGGGTGGGAGATGTGGGTCTGTGGGTGCCCCTAGGTCAGGACGAACATGGCAGTGTAGGTTCCATGATGGGCAGGCTCAGATGCACTTGAACCCTAAAAATGCTACTGGGCATCTACTACTGGGCAGGGTCCTGTGGGTTTCAGGTGTGCTGCTATTGGTGTTAGGCATTGTACCCATGGCCTGTTGATGAGCATTGTAACTGGTAGTGCATGGCCTAGTGCATAGGGCTGTTCCCTGTGTGTTGTGTCTGCCATCGGTGGTGTTGTTGCTGGCATTGACCAAGTGTATCCTCTGTCTCCCCCCCCCTTTTTGTTTTGTCACCCTGTCCTTGTGTGCATTATAATCATCTGGTGGCGGGGCAGAGGCACCGGCGACGGAGGGAGCTGCATCCCACATGGCCCATGAGGCCGAATCCACCGACGGTGAGGGCACCAGTGAGACGGAGGGCAAGGGGAGCACCACGGCAGAGACTGGAGGGGACAGTTCGTACAGCGACACCTCCTCCGATGGAAGCTCCCTAGCAGTGGCAGACACCTCTGTGGCCACCCCAACTACAGCTACAGCCGCCAACCCCCCTACCAGCACCGCCCTCCCAGCAGCCCCTCAGCGTGTTTCCCGTGCCCGCTCATCTAGGAGGGTGGGCATCTCCTTCGGCCCAGGCACCTCAGGTCCTGCCCCAGTCAGCCCTGCTGCCTTCAGTGAGAAGGCTATTGACCTCCTGAGATCCATCTCTGTTGGGCAGTCAACCATACTGAATGCCATCCAGGGGCTGGCAGGGCATTTGCAACAAACAAATGCATTCCTGGAGGGCATTTACTCTAGCGTGGCGGCCCAACAGAGATCATTCCAGGCTCTGGCCAACTTACTGATGGCAGCCATTGTTCCTGTCTCTAGCCTCCCCCTCCAACTTCCTCTACCCAGTCCCATTCCCCTCAACCCCAGCCTGTCCCAAGCACACCTAGACACCAGCATGCACCCAAATCAACACACAGAAGTGGCTCAGGCAAACACAAGCACCACACTTCATCCCACAGGCACTCACACAAGCACCATCCAGATGCAGACACACCAACATCCACTGCCTCCACTGTCTCACCCTCCTCCTCCTCGTCCACCTCCCTCCCAGTAGCCTCGCCACTCACACCTGCATGCACTACATCCTCATCCACTACCTCCATCACACCTATCACTACACGCCCCTCACTGGCAGTCACCACCCCCACATCCATGTACACGTCCCCTGTGTCCTCTTCTACTATGTCTGTGCCCCTTCCTCCCAGTAGCCTCTCCACTCACACCTGCATGCACTACATCCTGATCCACTACCTCCATCACACCTATCACTACACGCCCCTCACTGGCAGTCACCACCCCCACATCCATGCACACGTCCCCTGTGTCCTCTTCCACTGTGTCTGTGCCCCTTCCTCCCAAGGTACACAAACGCAAACACTCAGACAGTCAACAGCCATCCACCTCACGACAGCATCCAGCTCATGCACCTGCACCCAAACACAGCAGACAGACACCTCATACAACCACTCCCTCTTCCTCCACTCCCAAACCTTCACCCTCTTCCAGCCCCAGTGTCCCTAAAAGGCTTTTCCTCTCCACCCTTGACCTATTCCCTGCCCCTCCCTTCCCCCGTCCTTCACTTCGGGCCAGGGTGGGCAAATCCCAGGACAGCACCTCAGCCACCCAGTCCACGGCCACTGTAGTTTCTGCAGCTACTGCAGGTGTGAGAGGCTCCAAAGAGACTGCCAGTGTGCCTGCATCAGCTGCCAAGGGCAAGAAGGGTCCACCAGCTAGCAAGGGCAAGGAGGCACTACCAGCTAGCAAGGGCAAGGAGGCACCACCAGCTAGCAAGGGCAAGGAGGCAGTACCAGCTAGAAACGGCAAGGAGGCACCACCAGCTACCAAGGGCAGGAAGGGAACACCAGCTGCCAGAAGCAAGGAGGCCCCACCAGCTGCCAGGGGCAGAAAGGGAACACCAGCTGCCAAGGGCAATGAAAAAGGCACAGACGCCACAGGCAGGATGGATCTGGTTCCTGGTGCTGGAGCAGCATCTGGGCAAACAACACCAGCCTTGGCACTTCAGCCGTCCGAGGCTGCAGGGGAAGGGCTGGAGCCTCACCCACACTGGCAGCACCGCCACCTGCACCGCCGCCTGCACCGCCGCCAGCACCGCCACCTGCACCGCCACCTGCACCACAGCCGGCCGCAGCAGCCCCAGTGGCAGCCATACGAGGCTGCAGGGGAAGGGCTGGAGCCTCCCTTCACCACTGGCAGCACCACCGCCAGCACCGCCACCTGCACCACTGCCAGCAGCAGCAGCCCCAGTGGGCAGCTGTCCGAGGCTGCAGGGGAAAGGCTGGAGCCTCCACTACTGGCAGCGCCACTGCCAGCCCCACCACTGAGCAGCCGTCACTGCCGCCGGGCAGTGTGTAGTCGCGCCTATATGGGCTGTAGTGCGTCCTGGCCCCTGCAACAACTGTAGGTGTGACACCCAGGTGAGAGACTGTGACCTTGCACCATCCAAGATCTGCATCGCTGGGCACAAAGCCCCCTCCAGAACCAGTGGAAGAAGGCATCAACTCACCCCCTCCTTGCCAGGATGAAGCACACTGGGCACAAAGCCCCCTCCAGAACCAGTGGAGAAGCTATCCACTTGAGAGACTGTGGCTTTGCACTCCCCAGGACCAAGCAGTGGGCAAACCACCCACTAGAGAGACTGTTGCTTTGCACTCCCCAGGACCAAGTAGTGGGCCGACCATTGCACTCCCCAGGACCAAGCAGTGAGCAGACCACCCACTAGAGAGACTGTGGCTTTGCACTCTCCAGGACCAAGCAATGGGCAGACAACCCACTAGAGAGACTGTGGCTTTGCACTCCCCAGGACATCACAGAGGGCATGTAGCCCCCTCCAGGAGCAGTGGCATTTTACCATCTTTCGGCTGAGGTGCCCCCACTTCCGCTTCCCCCTGAGGTGCCTGTGTATTTTCGACCTGATGCCCCAGCAGTATTCTCTCCGTATTGAGGCAGGAGTCAAATGTGGCATTTGCCTATGTGTTATGGCCCTGTGGGCCACGGACATTTTGGACTGGGCATAGTCCCTCCATTTGTATATATTGTAGTTACTGTTTTGTGTTTTGAGGACGTATTTCTTGAACTTTATCTTATTACACTGACTTTACTCACTTCCTTTTGTCCTTGCATTATTCCTGATGGGTACGGGGTGGATTTGTAATGTTGTTGCATCTGTTTGTGTGTATGTTGTTGGGGGTGGGTGCAGGGGTGGGGGTGTTGTGTGTGTGCCACTCTCTTTTTCCTCCCCCTCCCTTGTGTGCTAGGTGTGGTACTCACCATGGTGGTCTTCGCCGCCGTTCGTGTTCCTGGTGTAGGAGGAGGTATACAAGCATGAGGAAGATCTGCAGTTCGGGCTCCATGGCGTTGTGGTTCTTCCTTGAGTGTCGAGAGGTGAGTTGTTTCCCTTCTGTGTTCTGTTTCTGCTGTGCTTTTGATGTCGTTGGTACCGCCCCGGAAAAGGTGTCGGATAGGTGTGTCATAATAGTGTGGGCGGTACATTGTCTTCCGCCTGGCTGTTGGCGGTTACTGCCGCGGTGCTTGTTGCTACCTCCATGGCAGTCGGTGTTTTAAAGTGGCTGTCTGTGTGGGCATTTCCCACCGTGGTCAAAATTTCATTTTTTTTACCGCTGTTTTATCACCGACCACCAGGATTGTAATGAGGGCCATAGTCTTGTTGATTTTTATAGAGTGGAGTGGTGTACAGTACAGTGTTGTAGAGTGTGGTACCATGGATTGGGATACAGTGTTATAGAGTGCAATGAAGTTGTTGAGTGGAGTAGAGTGGAATGGTGTACAGTGGAGTAGTGGAGTACAGTGGAGTACTGTGTCAGTAGAGTGGACTAAAGTGGGGTGTGGTGGCATTCAAAGATTTGCATGCAGTGTTGTATAGTGGACTAGAGTATTGTAGAGTGTTGTACAGTGGAGTGAAGGGGTAAAGACAGGAGTAAAGTGTAGGAGAGTGACATACAGTGTAGCAGAGTGTTGCAGAGTAGAGTTCCATAGAATGCAGTAGTGTGTGAAACAGTGGAGCTGTGTGTAGTGGATTGTTGTATAGTAACATAGTGTGAGGTAAAGTCTCGTACAGTGGAGGAGGGTCAAATGGAGTGGTATAACATAGGGTGGAATAAAGTACAAGAGAGTGTATAGGTGTGCTGTAGAGTACAGTGGCACAGGTGGAGTGGACTGGTGTACCGTAGGTAGTAAACTGTTATAAATTGGAGTGGGGTCTCGTACAGTAAAAGTAGAGTGCTGTGTCACATAGAAAAGTGTTGTATAGAGAAACAGAGTGCTGTACATTGGAGAGTACGGGCATGGAGTGGATTTTAAAGTTGGACAGTGGAGTGCATGGGGATAGAGTGAAGTAGAATGTCGTAGAGTGCCATGATGTGAGGTAGAATTGTATAGAGTGAAGTTATGTAGGGTGGAGGAGAGTTTCATGCAATGGCGATGCGTAGAGTGGAGTGGCGTTCACTGTAATGTCGTAGTATGGATTACTGTAAAGTGGAGTAGCATAAAACGGAATAGCGTGCAGTGGCTTACTGTACAGTGGAGTGTAGAAGAGATGAGTGGCATAGAATGAAATAGCATAGAGTGGAGTGGTGCACAGTGGAGTGGCGTAGAGTGGAAGAGGGTAGAGTGGATTCGCTTAGAGTGGGGTGGCATATATTGAAGTAACATAGCGTACAATTGAGGAAACTGTTATAAACTGGAGCAGTGTCTCATACAGTCGAGTGAAGTGCTGCGTCATACTGTGTTGGAAACTGTCCCAAAGTGGAGTAAAGTGTTCTACAATAGAGTGTACAGGCATAGATTTTAGTCAGTGGTGTGTACGAGGATAGAGTGGAGCAGAGTCTGGTAAGATGGCATAGAGAATAGTAAAGATTTGTAGAGTGGCGTTATATAGAGTGGAGGAGAGTACACTAGAGTGGTTTAGAGTAGAGTAGGTACATTGAAGTGGCATGAAGTAGAATAGTGTAGAGTGGAGTGGCCTAGGGTGGCATGGCGTAGATTGTAATATCATATAGTGTAGTAGCATACAGTGGAGTGGTGTAAAGTGTAATAGCTTATAGTGTAGTAGTGTACAGTGGGGTGGCATACAGTGAAGTGGTTTCACCTGGAGTGGTGTACTGTGGGATGGGGTAGAGTGTAACACCATACAGTAGAGTGGGGCATACAGTGTAATAGCTTAGAACGGAGTGGAGTAGAGTGGAATAGCATAGACGGACTATAGAGGAGTGGCATAGAATAGAATAGCATGGAGTGAAATAGCATAGAGTGGCGTACAGTGGAGTGGTGTAGACTGCAATAGTGTACAGTGGAGTTGGGTAGAGTGAAGTAGCATATAGTGGAGTGACGTACAGTGGAGTGATGTACACTGGAGTGGCGCCGACTGGAGAAGCATATAATGGAGTGGCATACAGTGGAACAGCGTAGAGTGGAGTGGTGTATAGTACAGTGGTGTAGACTGGAATAGCGTATTGTGGAGTAGGGTACAATGCAGTGGAGTACAGTGAAGTGGCTTAGACTCTTGTGGCATACACTGGATTGGGGTGGAATGTAATAGCATACAGTGGAGTGGTGTACAGTAGAGTGATGTCTAATGGAATAGCGTAGAATGGAGTGGGGTAGAGTGGAGTGGCATACACTGCCGTGATATAGAGTGGAGTAGCATACAGTGGAGTGGCATACAGTAGAACAGCATACAGTGGAGCAGCATACACTAGAATTGGGTACAGTAGAACAGTATATACTGGAGTAGCGTATAGCGGAGTGGCATACAGTGGAGTGGTATACACTGACAAGGAGTAGAATGGAGTTGCATACAGTGTAATAGTATAGAGTGGATTGGCATGTAGTGGAGTTGTGTACAGTGTAATAGCTTAGAGTGGAGTGGCATAGAGAGGAGTGTTGTACAGTGGAGTAGCATAGAGTGTATAGTGTATAGTGCAGTAGCGAACAGTGGAGTGGCACATAATGGAGTGGTATAGACTGGAGTGGCGTACATTAGCATGGGATAGAGTGTGATGACATACAGTGGAGTGGCATACATTGGAGTGGGGTCCAATTGAATAGTGTAGAATGAAGTGCCATAGAGTGGAGTGCCATACACTGGAGTGGCATAGATGGAGTAGGGTACAGTGAGGTAGCATACAGTGGAATAGCCTACAGTGGAGTGCTGTAAGTAGAGTAGCAGACAGTGGAATAGATTAGAGTGGAGTGGCATACAGTAGAATGGCATGGAGTGGAATAGCGTATAGTGGAGTCACGTCCAGTAGAGTGACGTAGACTTGAGTGGCATACAATGGCATTGCATACAGTATAATAGCATAGAGTGGAGTGACGAAGAGAGGAGTCTTGTACAGTGAAGAGGTGTAGAGTGGAGTGCCATAGAGTGGAATAGCGTATAGTGGAGTGGCTACAGTGGCTTGGCATATGGATGTATGTGAAGTTTAGCAGTAATGTAGATTATGATGTGCAGAGGAACGCAAAAGAGCAAATTGGGATGCCTTGCATTTCTCTAGATTTATCAATCAACATAGGGTGACACATAGTGGCCTTGTGTTGCTTTGTAAATCTGACTTAAGTACTGTATTTCCCATGCGACACCATGAGTGATGCAAGGGTACCACAATCTAATGATACAGCTAGGAATTTTTAGTTGTTGTATTTTTTATGTATTTCTTTACTGGTTTACATAATCATGTGACTAAAAATATGTCTTTTAGTTGTTCATACAGTAATTCTGGAACTTTACATATATAGCCTAGTTTATTTTTTGGGTTGTTTTCTTGCTACTTTTAGTAGGATTTTGCTATATATAAAGCCCAAAGACAATGAAAGCCGATAATTGTTCTTTTAACAATTAGGATTATTGTTTTTTCCCTAGTGGCTATTTATCGTATCCTCCATTTAGCAGTTTGTGAAGCTCACTGCTATGTCACTTTTCCATTTTGTTGCCTACAAATACATAGGAAGATAGTTTTTGGCTGGCACGCTTTTATTTTGGTAGCCAGAGAGCATGCAAAGTAAACTTTTTTGAGTAAGATGTATTCCATTTATTATGTATTTGTTTGGAAAATTCCATCAGCATGTGACCATAACTGGGTCTTTCAGTTGTTGATGTAGTAAATCTGAAACTTTATATATACAGTCTAGTCTATTCTTTGGACTTCCTTGCTGCTTTTAGTAGGATTGTGCTACATATGAAGGCCAAAGTGAATGAAAGATTATTAGACCTGTCAGCTCTTGGCGTGGGTTTCCCTGTCTTTTGGCTTCTGACCTCCTGTATTTGATCCTGTACTGAATTTTAGTTTTAATGGCTTTAGGACTACTGACCAGTGCTAAAGTGCTTTCTGTCTAAATTGTGTGGGTGATTGGTTTATCCATGATTGGCATATTTGATTTACTAGTAAGTCCCTAGTATAAAAGTGCACCATGTGTGCCGAGGGCCTGTAAATCAAATGCTGCTAGTGGGGCTGCAGCACTGATTGTGTCACCCACATGAGTAGCCCTATAAATATGTCTAGGACCTGTCAATGCAGTGTGTGTGTGCGCAGTTTTAAACTGCCATTTCGACCTGGCAAGTGCATCCACTTTCCAGGTCCAAACCTTCCCTTTTACTACATGGAAGTCACCCCTAAGGTAGGCCCAAGGCAGCTCCATGGGCAGGGTGCAGTATATTTAAAAGATAGGGCATGTACTGGTGTGTTTTACATGTCCTCATAGTAAAATACTGCCAAATTCAGTTTTCACTATTGCAAGGCCTATCTCTTCCATAGGGAAACATGGGTATTGCCTTGAAATATATTTTAAGTGTAATTTCCCATTGGGAACAGATAGAGATCTGGAGCTTCAAGTCTCTGAACTCACAAAGAAACATCTTTTGGCGAAGTTGGTTTTTGAATTGTTAGTTTGAAAATGCCACTTTTAGAAAGTGGGCATTTTCTTGCTTAACGGTTCTGTGCCTCTGCCTGGCTGTGGAATATGCGTCTTGGTCAGGATGACAGTTGTGCTGTTTGTGAATTCACTCTAAACAATCACACAAAGGGAGCTGAGGTGTACCCTGTATATCCTGATGGGTCTTCCAGAGTTAGAGTGGTTGGAGGAACTGACACTTGCACCTGAATAGGGCTGTGCCTGTCCTTACACAAAGCAGTCTTCAACCCCCTGGAATGTGTCTGCGGCCAGGTCAAGAAAGGCACTACAAAATCTTCTCTTAGAAGTTTGCCTACTTCAAAGACAGAAAGGGGTATAAGTAATGGATGTCTGACCTTATGAAGGT
This sequence comes from Pleurodeles waltl, assembly GCF_031143425.1. Classification (NCBI taxonomy): domain Eukaryota; kingdom Metazoa; phylum Chordata; class Amphibia; order Caudata; family Salamandridae; genus Pleurodeles; species Pleurodeles waltl. The sequence continues at coordinate 425,866,092 of NC_090444.1, forward strand.
AGAACACTTCTGGACCGAAAACATTCTGCCAGTAAGAAGAGCTGGATGCTGTAGGAGGGACTGCCACTCTGCCTGTTGCTTTGTTGTGCTGGTCTGCTGCTTGTTGCTTCTATCCTGGGAATAAAATGACTAGACTTTGCTTTCTACATTGTTCTTTCCAAGGTTCTCCACAGACTTGAGTTGAGCTTGCCTCCTGTTAAAAAGTCACAGGGACATCAAAGATTTCATCTGCCAGCACATGGGCTCCTCTGCTGAGAGCCCTGTCCTGTCAAGTGGTGCCAAATCCAGTTCTGGGCCCTTCAAGGTTTTTTTTGGTGCCACAAGAAGAAAATCCACGCATTAGCTAACTGCGTCATTTCGAAACCGATGCATAGCTGGAAGAATTTGACGCATCATTGTTGCCTCTATTGGAGCATGGTCCATGCTTAATGCAATGACCACGGTTTTCAATGCAGGCCCGGCTTTCCATTGCAGCGTGTCAGAAGAATCACCGCTGCATGAGTTTCGAGCACCACATCACTGAAGTCCATGACGCACCGCCCTGACTCCAATGCAGCACCTGCTTGATCGTTGTGAGATCAACGCATCGCGACTTGACTTCAGACGTGTCACCAACGCATCACCTCCCCTGCAACAGTAAGGAACTGACGCATCCATGGCTCTTTTGATGCATCACCTCCCCTGCGGCCTGCATCGTCTTTGCTTTTGATGCATCTCAGGTAATTTGCCTCAGTCAAGCGCTTTATTGATTTCAAGGAACTACAATTACCTTTAATCTTCTAAACGGGATATCTTTGCTTGTGTATGTTGGATTTTTGTTGTTTGGATCTTGTTTTACTCAGATAAACATGGGCCTGTTTTTCTAAGCTGGTGTTGAGTACTTTTGTGGTGTTGTCACTGTGCTACTGTGTGTGTGTGTGTGTGCAAATACTTTACACATTGCCTCTGAGATAACCCGTACTGCTCATGCCAAGCTACCAAGGGGGTGAGCAGGGGTTATCTTAACTGTGTGACTCCCTTACCCTGATTAGAGTGAGGGTCCCTACAGGACAGGGTGCAAACCACTGACAACTAGAGACCCCATTTCTAACAAAGGCAGTCATTGTTACTTTTTTCAAAATTGAGATTATTATTTTTTTCCAGCGGCAAATTACAATGTCCTCCAAATAGCAGTTTGTGTGGCTCAGTGCTAGGGCAGTTTTCATTTTGCTGCACAGGGGTGCATTAGAAAAATCGTTTTTGTTTGGCTTGTTGGTCCACTTTCATTTTGTGAGCCAGAGAGCATGTGAAGAAAACTTATGTAGATTATGATGTATTTCCTTCATTTTGTATTAGTTTATAGGTTTCCATAAATTAGCATTTCAGTTGTTCATGTAGTAAATCTAAAACTTTGCATATGTGGTCTAGTGTATTTTTTGGATTTTTTGGAACGCTCCCAAATTTCAGCAAAATTGGACTGCTGTCAACGCACTATACAAAATACAAAAATCTTTGTAAAATGCATTAGATTTCAAGCCCGTTTTGGGGCTTCCCTTTTTTCTTTGCACCCCCTTGACCAAATGCTGCAAACCTTTCAGTACTTTGTGAATGAAACAGGGGCAGTAGATCTGCAAAGTTACGCAAACTGTCATCAAACAGGTGCAAAGATATTAAGGGACAAAAATCTAAAAAAATCCCTATGTCTGGTCACCATAACTATCTGTACACAATGGATATATGATTTTCGCTAGTTATATATATACATTCTCAGCTGATTTTGATCCCATCATAAAGATAATTTACTAAATGTCTATGTCCCTATGCGTCTTATTTGATTTGTGTTACACTGATTGACTGTACAATTGGCAGAAGATTTTGATTATTTCACAGATTGAGTTAATATGTCTTCTTGGTTAGACATACAAATGTAGTTATATATTATTTCCTATTGTATTGGTGAATCATCTTCTTGTTGGTCATTTACTTCTTTATGTAAGGAATAATACATCAGACCCTTAGTTTGTATTCCTCAGCTATGCAAAAAGAAGAATTAAGGTGTCTAATTTTAGATTAACTATTGTATGGATCATGGATGGATTTTAGACATAAAAGGGTACATATAACTCAGCAGCTTGAGGGACAATGGGACACATCTTATTATGTTATTTCTCTGTGCATTTGGTCACTTGTACTCTTAATTGCCTGTTAAGTGGCAGACAGCTTGTGGGTGCTGCCTGTTCTGAAAGTATCAGGGCAAAGTGAGCCAATCTTAAACCTGAGAACTGATGTTTGAAAATAAGCTACCTCCACAGAAATCTTAGAAATTGGAATCTCCTTTCTTTGATGTTCCTATTCGGCTGGATTTGCACCACCTACTAGTTGCTACCTAGTTCGTGAGAAGGGCCAGTACAATTCAATACTCAGTACAATTGACTTTACTTGTCAGGGACTCGAATATATACTACTTTAGTTGCTAGTGAGAAAACAGGGTTAGATGCAATCATAAATATATGTACATTAGACTTGCCTGAAAAACAACTATCATGATTTTCAGAGTCAGGCAGGCACAGTACTGGTAATGCAATTAAAGTGTACACTGTTCCAAGGAAGGATATGACTAGGGAACGTTAGTGTTCAGGAGCAAGAGCCCTCACACATCCTGAAAGGATGTCATGCTTCATCATCGGGTAGCTCCTCATCAGACCGACGCTGCAATGTCTGACGGGCTCCCCGTTAGGGGGCTCTTTGCTGGAGATCTTTTAGGTGGCTGCCGTAGTGATGGACACACACTAGACAGTGTCACGGTCAGGCACTATTCCTAGCAGGAGAGTAACATATTAAAATTAGTTCTCAGTCCCAATGAGGCAATTTAATTAATAAGTCAAAAGGATAGGACTGAGACCAAGATTAAAAACATAAGGAAAGTTGAAAATGAGAGTGCATGCTCAACCACTTTCTACCTAGAGTGAGAGATGGGAAATTATCACGGATCTCCTACAATATGGTCAACATGTTTCGTGTACAGTGGTCTATAAAGATCCTATGACGCTTCTTCAGGACCAACAATTGACAAAACTTCTCCTGACTTTTAAAAAGTTTGCGGGAGTTAGATCATCAAACAAATCATGCAGTCACTTACATTGAAGTTCACTGTCTGTCAAAAAATAAAACGGTCGCCCTGGAAAACAAAGAATCAAATCAATACACACGGAAACTGACTGGAAACACCTGTGACACAACAGTGAGTAATAACCAATTGTGTACAGTAACAAGACAGTATGTTTACCATCCCTTGTTATGTGGGGGGCCCTTTGAGAAGTAGCATGCCGAAAGCGGTCACTACTAGTTGAATAATAAAGCAAACAAAATTAATCAACAAGCGAGGTTAGTAAAATCCAGTCCAATTGACTTAATGTAAGTCTAGTGCAAATGCTAATAGCCAAATCAACATGGTAATTGTCAATAAATGTGTATTCATGGTCTGTTTTCCTTAGTTATTCGAACAGAGTCTCATCACTCACACTTGTAGCTCAATTGGCAATAGTGGGAAAATAAATATTGCCGGGCCAGAGTGCAGAGCCCATACAGTAATAAGGCATATGCTTTATACAAACCATCTATGTTATATTAACAAAGGGAAAAATTCCTCGTAATGTACCCCACTCCGTGTGCTCACTCTCAAAGCCAAGTGGACGGATGCCCAGTAATCCAAGGGGCATGGTAACAATTATGCAGGATGAACTTCTATAAGGCTGTGCTGTATTAATGAAGATAGTACTGCAATAAGGCTTGTTAACCTGCACATAAGGTCTGGCACATATGCGACCGTCGGGGCAGGGCAACGAAGAAATAGTCAAAAAGTAAGGTCACTTACTTGCTCAGTACCGACAATGCGCAGGGTAACCTACGAACTTGTTTCCTGTAAGAATGTAGAGACGTTCCTAGTGATGTAATCTGCAACAAAGTAAATCATCTAAAATAAAATGAAAAACATTATAGAATATGCCCCGATAGCCAGTTACAGCACCACAGACGCCATTTGCAAAGTGCACTTTGAAAAGTATCAAAATGTTGCACCCAGCTGGCATACGTCATGGTGATGTGTGATTTGTGATGCAGTATTCGCACCATTGCTGAAGATGAAGGGAAGATGATGATATTTTGCATAGCATGGGTGGCGTAGGGAAGGCGTTTTCGCACAACGAGGCGCAATTCGGTAGGATGGATAGTAGCATATGGAAATAAGATTGGATAGTCATTGCTCTGCACTAATGAGTAAGTCAGCGAGAACGGAACAAGGAATTGGCCAGGTTGCTTTGTAAATGCTGTGCAAACACGATCTGGGATGCAGCTTGGCCACTGAAATATTTGCTCCCTTCTAATGCCATATTACCGAATGTCGGCCCTATCTTGCATGCCTGCTTTTTCTCATAGTGCATGTGTACCACCACAAATTGTACATGCTGAGACAGTGGCTATCTTAGCCTGTCCTCCCTATAGTCTATTGGAGTCCCTCCTGGTATCCATTCGAAGACCACACAAACGGAAGGAACATAAAATATGTTATGTTATGTTATGAGGACTTATAGAGTGCATGGCTACCCAAAGGCCTCCCAGTGATAAACGGAAATCTTCAAAACACACCCTGAGGGCGAAGATCAAAATAACCACATTTTAAGTAGGCGACGAAAAGACAATTTGTAGCTGGTTTGTCGTAGGTCCGTAGGCAGAGAGTTCCACAACTTAGCACCAAGATAGGCCATGGAGCTTCCACCCCATTTAGACTTTTTTATTAAAGGGTAAAAGAGTAAAAGAGTTCTCCAACCCCAACGCCATCACGCCCTCACAAGACCTGTGCAACTCCCTCGCCACCTTCTTCCATCGTAAGATTACCGACCTCCACGACAGCTTCGGACACCAGACCCAGCCAATCAACACTGAACCCACACCCCCAGCCATCACCCTCAACGCCTGGACCCACATCAACACTGAAGAGACCAAAACCACCATGAACTCAATCCACTCCGGCGCCCCCCGGACCCCTGCCCACACTTCATCTTCAATAAAGCCGACAACATCATCGCCCCGCACCTCCAGACCATCATCAACTCCTCTTTTTCATCTGCTACCTTCCCCGAAAGCTGGAAACACGCCGAAGTAAACGCCCTACTAAAGAAACCTACGGCTGACCCAAGCGACCTGAAGAACTTCCACCCCATCTAGCTCCTCCCCTTCCCTGCCAAAGTCATAGAGAAGACCGTCAACAAACAGCTTACCAACTTCCTTGAAGACAACAACCTTCTCGACCCCTCACAATCCAGATTCCGAGCCAACCACAGCACTGAAACCGCCCTCATCTCAGTCACAGACGACATCAGAACCCCACCCGTCTCCTCCGTTCCACCAGCCTCGCTCTCGCCGCCGTCCCTCGCATCTGCCGCTCCACAGCGGGTGGGAGGTCCTTCTCCTACCTGGCGGCCAAGACTTGGAACACCCTCCCCACCAGCCTCAGGACCACCCAGGACCACTCCGTATTCCGGAGACTCCTCAAGACCTGGGTCTTCGAGCAGCAGTAACCCCCTTCCCCCTAGCGCCTTGAGACCCGCACGGGTGAGTAGCGCGCTTTATAAATGTTAATGATTTGATTTGATTGCGGCAAGAGCCGCCGAAGAAGACCTAATATGTCTAGCAGGGTTGTGGAAGGAGGCAATGGTTTGCAAGAGCGGAGGATCTTTGTTGTAAAAAGCTCTATGGATGCAACACAGCATTTTAAATGTTATCTGTTGCTCAACTGGGAGCCAATGCAGCGTAGAAAGAGATGATATGGCCAATTTGTGTCTAGGTATATTGAAGAGAAGGTGGGCGGCAGTGTTTTGTACCACTTGTAGTTTCTTTTTAATATATTTTGGAGCACCGAGGTACAAGGCATTACCATATTGCAGGCGAGAGATAATGAGTGCCTGGATGATGATCCTCTTTGCAATAAAGTATTTAATAATAGAGTATTTTAAACACCTTTCTGAGGAGTCTTAGCATACCAAAGCAGGTGGAAGAAATGTTCTTAACCTGATGATCCATGGTTAGCCCTGGGTCAAGCCATACTCCTAAACTCTTGATATATTCCCTAAGAGGGGCCAGATCCCCTAAGGAGTGAAGCACAGGAGAAATAGGATTCGGTGAGAAAGATGGCCTAGGATCATGACCTCTGTCTTATCTCCATTTAGCTTGAGTTTGCATTCAGACACCCAAATACTCACCAGTTCCTGTGTTGTGTATATTTGACAGCTCCTATAAGGTGAAAGAGGAGAGCCTGACTAGGCGCAACTTATGGGCACACATATTATTGTGGGTTCCCCTTAATACTTTAGGTGTTTCACATATTTTAGCGTTAGGCCCGTAGCCTGTGCTTTTTAATATGTAGACACGTCTTATTCATTTCATATTTTGTAGCACAGCCAGCTTTTATCTCATTCTTTTTATATTTTGATCAGCTGCCTTTTCCCCGAAGACATAGTTGTCCCTGTTGCACATTTTATCAGCCCTTCGCACACATCTCATTTTGTGCCCTGCTCAAAGCTGTCATATTCGGTAAGTTAGTCTAACTAGTTTTGTCAGCCCAGGAGTTAGGGGCTAGCCCTCATTTTTAGGTATAGTATCACATCAGGCCTGTTCTTGGAACACTGTAAGATTTGTTATATAAAACCCACGTCGGCCTAAGGAGGGTAGAGGGCATTCCAGTCATGGCCATCATGTGACAGACACCCTTCGATTGACAGCTTTGCTGATTCTGGCACTGACTCTTAAGCCAGCCGGGAGGATTGCCAGCAGACAACAGGCAGACCCTTGCACGCCTTTCAGGTATGTGGCAGGGTTCTTCCCATAGACTGGGATAGGTAGAAGGGTTACCACCTCTTTGCTTCCAGATTTTAGACAATAGGGTGTAGGTAGGGATCTCTAGGCTTTAGAATCATCCTAAAATGGTGGGAATGCTTATCTTCTGCACTCTGATGGTAACAATAATCACTGTATTATGATTCATCTGCCTAATTATCACAGTCCATGCTTTTTATAACTGAATGCAATTGCTTCAATAAATATATTGAAACTTATTTCGCATCTTCTCATTTGCCTTGCATGTGTGCATCTTTGTGTGACTAGAAAGAAAGGGGTATGATCTGTTCACAACAATCTTCCCTGAGGAGTCAGAGTGTCCTGTTTAGATTGCCACAAATCACCCTCACTTTCTAGGTTTGAGTGAGGCACTGCAAATTAGCCAGAAGTTAGGATGACAGCTTCCAGGCGGTGTGGGACCGACTTAGTCGCTCACAATTGGTGGCGCTGACACTCTAAACTATGCAGTCCTATGCCCAAAATAGGAACCGTACAACAGTACTGGACAAAGAGAAATACTTCATTGGTATAGGAATTATTCCTCTGCAAATGTGAAAATGCCCATATGGAAGGCTGCAGGCCGTGATGTGTAACCGTACACAGATCATGCATTAGATGACCTATAGTAATACCAATGTGTGCAGCCACGTGGTGTGCTGCAAGTCATCAGTTCGGCACCAGTATGCACATGCTGTGACTAGTAAGGCCCTTGAATATCAGGGAAAATATCAACACCTAGCTGCTCTACAGGTATAAGGTATCTGCAGT